>NC_039270.1:24085086-24424461 GCF_003368295.1 Carassius auratus | reverse complement strand
CAGTTGCTGTTTTGTAGAGTGAGACGTTAGCTTTGACTTGTGGTCAAATAATATGAAAAGTAATATGATACATAAATACATAAATTGATACATAAAATAAAGCTCACATGTTGTGTTATTACTGTGTGGGTTCTAATAGAGCTCTGTTTTATACTGACTAGCAGGGACATCTGCTGGTCATTTAGAAATAACCTTATAAAAAATAAAAAAAGTACTGAAAACTATGATCAAACTGTTATTATTATTTTAAAAACGACTTTTTTCTTCATGGCATGTTGTATGTATCTATGTTTCAAAGACACCAGAACAAAAATAAATATCCAGATTCACACAATATAACTTTTAATCACATATAATAATTTACATGGTACAAACAAAAGCTCATAATTTCTGTATGACACAATGAAGTATACACATATACATTTCCATCGTTAGTTCCTATTATAATATATTATGTACAGTTGTTAATTAATGGTTTTTGTTCTGTGCACATGAAAGAAAAGAGGGCATGTATTTAATAAAGAGGTGGATGAGGTTGTCTGATGGTGACTAGCTCTCATATAGTTGTCTGGAGGTTTTCTATGGGAGGCACATGTGGGCTTAGCTCAGGACAGGCGACACGGGGGTCACTGAACTTCACCACATATAAGAGTCTTCATATCTGAAAGACATAAATGTAATTAATATGCAATCAACATCGATAGTTTTTCTGACATCAGTAAGGCATATCAGTATGTTTCACTGAACTAATTCACCTTCAGTCTTTTCATCGATGCTCCCATTTCTGTCAGTGATTTAGTTTTCAATTAGTAAGCACAGTGCGATTTCTTCCTTTTTGAGACCTAATTAGGGCTGTTAAATGTCAAGGCCTTTTCAAATATTCAGTGTGCGTCATGTTCCCTAACCCACAAGAAGCCAGGGATCCCATCTGTGCCCTGATTCCTCAAGAGGAGTTGTTCCTCCTTCTTTTAATACACTACCCATCACACTTCATGAGTGTGTTCACCGAGGATTTAGAGACTGCATTTACCCCAAATACCTTTAAAATACCATTTAAATCAGGAAACTTATTTGCGTCCATCTCTATTAGCATCTATCAATAAAATTGCAGCTACAGTTAAAAGAAAGACTCCCACCTTGATCTCTGTTTGTGCTCTGTGTCATCTCCGAACAGCAACTCAGCCATCAAATCCTCCGAAGTGGACCTTTTTCCATACCTGTATGTAAGAAATATGACAGTTTATTCCCTCATTACTTTATTCCAGCCGTGTAGCTTAGCTGGGAACATTTTGGTACTGAAATAATGATCTCAAATTGCTCACACAGTGAGCTCATTGTGGCGTGTGAAAGTGTCGGGAAGTGAAAAGAACTAGTCAGCCCACTTTATCTGTCAGACACCAATCACTGATACAAATACAAACTGTCTTTTCACCCAAGACGTTATGAATCTAATTTAGCAGTTCAATGTTTTTTGACCACTTGACAGCTGAATGTGCTTGAGACATGTCACCGAGAAGACTCTGACATTGATCACAACAGATGGAAGATACAAAGCCTCTATATCTTCAAGCAAAACATGACTGTCAGTTCTAGAGAACATTTAGTGGAAATGGAGAAAAGTTTCATTATGGAGCTGAGACAATAATACTTGACTAGTTCTTATCTCTCAGAAAGGCATCTTGAGATGAAACAGGCCTACGCTGAAAACAAGCTACAGGGCAACGGTTTGGCACTTCGACAAACCAAAAGCAATTTCATGCCCAGATTCCTCTCGATAGATTGCCTATGAGCAATATCAATGAGTAGAGACCAAACTAATGTTAAAGCTATTTCGGAAACATGAGCTCTCCAGAATCTCACCTGCTCCCCATTATGAACGCAGCAATACTTTGTGAAGAGGCCAGGAGTCATTTCATGCAGTCACGACTGTGGCGCACACATAGTTTAGCTTCTTGGAACCATCATGTCTGTTGGTTTCTCTATAGAAATTCAAACACATATTTTCAAATAAGCCTTTTAAAGGGAAGACTTTAGGTTCTTTGATGGACTAGTAAATCATTGGAAAATGATGAGGCTGAAATTAACTTGAACTAAAGTATATTGAGGGGAGATAAATTATTCACTGTAATGTTTTTATTGGAATGTGCCACTAAAATTTTCTGAGTCCTAAATGTCAAAAAGCCTGTTAGAAGACTATAAATATGTAAATAAATATAGTCCTCTATAAAGCAGGGATGAGAGAAACATCAGTCTATTTTGGATGAGTATCCTATTCAGTCTCTGAGGCTTCTCCGAGGTGCATCTGTTTAGGTTTTATCACTCAGATTTGTTATATGAAGAGCCTTTGGCCACTGAAAAGTGGACCATAAATGCAATTTCACAATCCTACTGCAGAACTTGGTCATTTTTTTCCTGACATATTAATGGGCGATGGTGCAATGGCACCAACGGGAAATCATTTTTATCATGGTCACCTGATTGATGTCAGTAGGGGCTGGGGTGATAAGATCATTTTAAGCAAACATACATAATTGCAGGTGCCTTTCTCACCGTTGTCTCGTGATGAGGTTGATGTAGTGTCTCAGCGCGGTGTAATATTTGGCGAGTTCCTCCGGAGGAGCGTCATCTCCGGGATTCTCTGGTTTGGGCGGATAGGCGTCCACAAATGTCCCGAGACACAGGAGCACGCAGAAGAGGAGGGTAGCGATGACGGTCCAGGGTTTCAGCATGACAGCCATCTGGAAAATAAAACTCGCGTTTTTTCCCTTCCATAAACAAATGCACATGTAGACTAACTGTGGTTACGTTACAAGAAGCTGCGTTTTGTACGGCATCTGAATTGATCGGGAAAGTGCATGAGCAACAACAGGTGGAAAAAGTGTAGTTGTTGCGAAAAATACAGTTTTTTTTATATAGTTTTTGCGAGTTAGTAGCTGGGCATATTGCAGTCAAAACGACGAAAAAAAATTCATTTTAAACAATAATCAAAATTACTTGTTTGAAATTCGGAATGACATATCAGAACTTTTATTCAAATCAATCGAAAATCAGAAGCAAAAACACATGCATTAAAAAACGAATCACTTTAGCTTGTGCATGATTAAAAGAGTATGATGAAGACTTCTTTGTGAAATGGGATAATTGTATAAATGGAATAGCTGCACAAATAAAAACAAAATCTACATTTCTTATGGTTATCTAGACCATCAAACATGTTTTCCCTAGCAGCTAATTAAAAGTAGCCCAATATGAATTTAGTTAATCGTTGAGCGTCGAAGTGATTGCTGTCCATGGTGCTGAATGTGCTAGTACTAATAGCCTACAAATGACACTGAAAACATATTTAGCATCCGACATAAAAAATAAAAAATAAAAAAACAAAACAGAATTTAACAGGAATGAAAACAATAATGCATAGAATTTCTGCTTAATGCCAAATCTAGCATCTTTCAAATGTGAAACGCAAGTTTTGATTAAGCACCTCCACGTGCAGAATGGTAACCACAAGACAAACTTACTTTCAGCGCAGTCTAAGAGTTCAGCTTCAGTTATTTCTCTGGACTGGAATCTTGAAGTGTCTTGAAGTTTCAGTGTTCTTTTGCGAGGTCTTTCAGAAATAAGTAGTCGTCCACTCGCGGATCTGTTCTGTCCTGCCCGCAGCTCGAGCGCTTTATATACGGCGCTGCGCCTTGCGTAAACACGAGACGGGCGGTGGAAATGACACGAGCTCTGCCCCCCAAAACCACTTCCAACGTCAGACATACAAACACATTCGTAACACGATAGTCTCATGAAGATCAGTGCTGTTGTTCAGATATAGATCAGTTACCTGAATATCAGACTTAATTTAAAATTAATATCAATAACATTCTTAAAGCTTATTTATTTACATGATTTTTCCATGAAAGTGGCTTATTATTAAGACCCAATTGAACAGATAGCAACAAGTGTCTGTCAAGTATTATCTCCATCAAGTTGAGCACTTGCTTCAACACTTGTTGACATGTAAGAATAATTTAGATTGGTCTGAGTTTCTTAAGGCAGGCAGGACAGAGTGTTACATGAAGCTTCTCAGAGACTTTGTAAGGTAAGTGAGTCTGACATAATGCATTTCATTCATCACTAATAAAGGTACTAAAGCAATTATGCATATGCTTACCAATAAAGCAAAGGTTTATGAATAATATTTTGACATGCACTTTCAAATAAAATATAATAATAATAATTTAAAAAAGAATCTTCGGTTTTTGTCAAAAACTGCATTTTAGGTAGAAATGGCTGGTTAAGCTAAAATTTGGCCTCAATTTTCAGCTAAAATTGGCTGCACACACACACACACACACATTTTTACACAGAAATTGAGGGTGAAAATAGGTTTATAGGCTGAGATAAGTATGCATATAAAAGCTAGTCTTACAAAAAATACAAATAGACATAAACTACCAGTAAAAAGTTTTTGAACAGTGAGATTTAAAAAAATGTAAATGTTGGAATATTTTTGCTATTTAAAATAACTCTTTCTATTTGAATATATTTAAAATTTAATTTATTGCTGTGATCAAAGTATCTATTCTGATTTGATGTTCAATAATGTTTTTTTTTACTCAGTTGAGTAATTTTTTTTAGGATTCTTTGATGAATAGAAAGATCCAAATATTAGCATTTATATGAAATAAAAAGCTTTTGTAACATTACACACTCTACCATTCAAAAGCTTTGAGATGTAATTAAATAGTAAAATTATTTCAAAATTTAAAAAAAGTTTTGCTATGGCACAATAAAGACAACAGTGTCAATTTACTGTTAAAAACAAAATGATTTCATCCGAAATAACCTGCGTTGTTCTCTTTTATATTGGCCCATTTAACCTGAATGTTGTGCCATAGCTCAAGAAGTTACCTGCTGATACTCTAACTCTCATAATCCGAAAACAGTTATACTTTTTGACATTTAAAAAATATATGAATATTTAAAGATATAATTAGATCTCAAGCACAGCTTAATTGATGGTATTATAAGTCATTTACCAAAATGTGGTCCATTTTAACCGACTTCTCCCTAAAAGATGGTGGCTGGAAGCCTGGATGAATTAAAACTGACTTTGAAAAATGTAAATTAAATATGATCTTGCAGAATAGCATGATCATTTTGCACAGGTAAGCCTATCACTTTGCGTCATATTTGCATTCATCATGGATCTTAAATTCCCTGCAGATAAAGTAAAATGTATCCGTGTCAATATCGTAGGCTAGAAGATACAGTGACATATTTGCCTAAAGTCTAAATGAAATCAGTAAGAGAATATGGGTAGAAGGAAATGAAAGAGTTGCTTTGGCCCCTGGGTCTGTAATAATACATCAGAATTCTGTACGTTTTCAGGATCCTTTGAGGCTTAAGTAATCAAACTTGTTCCTAACAGACCGATTATGTTGCAGGGAGTTAATACTCCCACGGAAAGCTTTGTGATAATTTAATTATGACTTTACTTGATGTTTCACTCATTCTGTCTGCGTGGTTTAGTTACATTACTTGAGAAAAGAATGAAAAAAAAAGATTAATAAAATGAGACTCAAATGATTTTTAAATGACTTTAGGAGATGCAGAACAACAGCAATTAATGACAGAAATCATATGGCTGTGGGTATTACTGTGTTGTCTAAAACGGATTAAAAACTGCACATATGAAATTGCAATCAGTAACATAGTCTTATTACACTTTTTAGCCAATTTAATATGATTATTTCTGAGCATCTCTATCTTTCCTACTCTATCTTGTGTAAACTAATTGGTGCAATTATAAACCTAATTTTAAGTGCATTAAGCACCAATGAATTCTTGCTTTTAACAGAAATAGTTAGATAGTTGGTTGATGGTAAATATGTTTTAGTAGTGCTCTGTACAACAGTCACCCCTGCATGCTACAGATTTACCATGTGAAATGTGCTTGTGAAACAGCCTGTTCAAAGTCAGACTGTAATTTTTCTCCATATCCATTTATTCTATGCAATAAAACTAATATCATCATCTTTATTGTCCAGAAGTATTAAAAAGGTCAACTAATATGTGACTCATTGTCATAACAGGCACTGATGAGTTCTTTCAGTTCTTTCAAGTTGTTGTTGGCTCATGTGCACAACGTCATGGTACTGGATTTAGTCTCGGGGCGGCTGACGTGGGCTGCCCTCACGGGGAGCCCCCCCCCCCCCCCCTTATGCACCCGACTCGTCCAATCACAGCGCAGGACACGTCAATGGGGCTTGCTCATGCTAACTGCTCTTCCTCAGCTAGGTGATGCTGTTCATAAGCTCCACATCGATCATGGTTTGGAGGCTTTTTCAACTCCCTCGAGGTGCGATCTAGTCACTCGAACTGATCCACCAACTCCGAGACCCCCCAAATCTCACACTGACTCAGGACGAGTCACCCACACAAAAGCCTGAGTCTACACTGAATTGCAAAAGTTGTCATGAAGACAAGTTCTTGTTTAGATACACATGTGTGTTGGTTTCTGTATAGTCTTTGTTTCGGGTGGATTTGTTGCAGAGAGATCCTCAGTAAGAGTATTTTATGATCAAATGTGCACAATTAGTCAAAAGCAAGCGTTTCGATGTCTTGAGCTGTGGTGCTCATGTGAACGGTCTAGTTTATGACATTTCCAGAACATCTTCCCCATTGTTTCCTATGCTCACTATGTTTGATCTATAATTAAAATGTATCAAAAGTCAAATAAAACTAATAAATGCATGCATTTAGTCTACTCCTATATACAAAATACAATAAATAACTATAAAGTTTTCAGAGATGTAATTAGCAAGTGTGGTCATACGTCCCCACATTACCTTTAAAAATTCAGAATTACTATGTTAACAGTCTAACATTTAAAAATGTCACATACATTTTAATGAATGTAAGTGACATTATTACATCTGCAAGTGGAAGTGACAATCGAATCGCTAACCTATTTCTTGCCTCGTGAGGAGAAAAATGTCATCCTTCAACATTTAAACCTTGCAGTTGTTAATCAAAAGATACTGCCTAAGCTGCAATATTAAACAATCTGACTGAAGCATGCAGGTAGAAAGTGTATTTAATAGCAATCGCATGTTGCGATGCCAGGATGTCACACATCCCATCTGGCACTCAATTAGTTATACAGATCATACATACTGCGTTTAAAAGCTGGATCACAGATTCATTATAGTCAGTAAGTGATTAAATACAATTTTTATAAGTGACTACAAAAGATGCATGAAAGAAAAATCACAAGTTGCATTAATTAATGCCAACTAATTAAAAAATATTCTTGTTATTCCATGGTTGGGGTTGATGACACATGTAGAAAAGTTTTTTTTGGCAGCTCTTCTACATTAAAAACTGTGCTTCATTTGGTAACATCTCAGTTCATTCATTTTGTTCATGTCAACGTCATTGACTCACACCAAACACTGTACATTAGGTTACACATTTGCATTTGCATTTCTTACAGTTAAGAGCTCCATATTTTATGGTGAGTGGCTTTGAAAAGAACTGAATAACATTTTGGAAAATTCTTGGAAAAGCCTGTTTGGAAAGATACACACACACACGCACGTCATAAATTCCTTTGACATGGTAATATAAGGTTAAAGCTAAAAGGCAGAAAGACAGACTTAGATAAACCCATGGCTAATCCGTCTGAACGAAAAATCACTCTGCACTTGATGTATGATGTAGTTTCCATTGTATGAGACTGGAAATATCATAACAGCATTAAATAAGAAGAAATATAACAGCATTAGTAATATACCTCACTATGGATTAGCATGTTTAGACGACAACACATGACTCAAAGATGCCACATATGACCATATATTGTTTAATAAATCAGCACGCTCATTTACCAAATACAACTAAACTTGGCGCCATGACATTCCATGTATTACTTGTCTGCATCATCTTGCTTTAGCGTCAAACTGTGGCTTATACAACTTCCTGGGCATTAACACAGATCATTACGACATGAAAAAGTGTGACTTCCCTCCCTGACAAAGAGGCTCATCAGTTTATGTACCAAAAGCGATCAGCGCTCGGACTGAATGCCACATCCAAATATCATTGTATGTTAAACTGTCAAAAGTGTTAGAGAAAGAGCAACGGTGACTCAGTCTGTGACTGTTGGAGTACTGACTGTTTATTTCACTGTCCGCCTCTCAGGTTCGTTTCACATAATCGACTAGCCTTTTATTAGCGCGGCTAAACTATGACAAAGTGCCTACTTGCCTTCTACACAAATCCCAAATGTCCTTTTGATTTATTGAGGAATTGTCAGTGGGATTCAAACACATAAACTGCAGGTATAAGAAACGTCAGACAGGTTCTTATTGGCATTTTCATAAAACCCCTTAACATCCATATACTCTTAAAAATAAAGGTTCTTTATAGTATCAATTATACCATCAATAATCTTTAACATCCATGAAACCTTTTAATTGCACAAAAGTTACTTAAGAAAGGTTTTTTTTTCTTCTTTTAAGAACTGATTCTACCAAAAACGTTTCACTAAAAGGTTCTTTGGGGTACATTCCTATTGCATCACTATGAAAGCATCGCTACGAAAAAATATATGAAGAGTAATCATATTCTCATATTTCTCAACAGATATTGTTTAAAACTGATTCTGATTAACATGAGCTGATATAAACTCAGCACTATTTTCTCATTATAAATATATTCAAATGATACGGAATCTTTGGAAATCAAGCAGCTGAACACATTTTATGTTACAAAACAATACAAGATTGATATGCAGCAGTTGAGCCTCTTCGAAGGGGAAAAGTAGAGAACTTGGAAAAGCTCTTTTTGTGGAGCCGTCACACCTGCGGTTGAGGGAGTAGGAGAACTAGTGTAGGGGGTTAGCAGGCTCTGCGTCATAACACCCTGCAGACGCACACTGTCAGTCACACAGCCTTCTGTTTGGCAACTGTGGCTTTCCTGCAAAGATCTCAGGTGAACAAAAACGGCAGAAACATCTGGTTTGAAGAAAAGAAGAATCCATTCTAATCTAATCTGTCGAAATGGCGGTACAAAAAGAGGTTAAGACAAGAATGCAAATACCAAGGCCTCTGGTGTCTTCGAATAGCATGCACTGTAAAAAATAAGTGTAATTTTAACTGTAAAATTTTGTAAAAACGCTACGGAAAAAAACTGATAATAGGTTAACAGTAAGTTCCCGTACTATATACAGGGAAAAACTGTAAAAGATCTAACAAAGCATTTAATGTAAATTTACAGTAAAATTCTGTTAATTATACAGCTTTTAGAAGTAAAAAAAGAACAAATCAATGTATAATTTACAGTCTAAAACTGTAAACTGATATTCCCAGAATTCCCTGCGTGACACTCCACGTTTGAAAGTATTTTATTTAAATAATCATGTTTTTAAATAGTTCTTGTTATCAGTTATGTACATTTGAGCTTTATGTTACATCTTCTGTTGCTTAATGAAAGTTTTTTGCATTATTTAAGTATCACGTGTGTTACCATGATGGTGTTTTGTGTTTCCATAAATGTGCACCTTCTATATGTTAATATATACTTCTGCTTGTGGTGAAGCTACTTGTGATGAGCTTTGATACTTCATGTGGCTTTCTCTTATACAGTACCATCTTTATTATTATGGTGGTTGTCAGTATTTTCAAGGTACAAAACAGATTTAATTTTGTGTGTTGTTGAATTTACTGGTTTATATTCACATTTTCTTGTTTGTAAATTACAGCTTTATATTGTAAAATTAACAGTTTTTGACGTAAATGTGTTTACAGTTTTCTGTATTTTTACAAAATTATTCTGGCAACCACAGCTGCCAAAAAGTTTTTGTAAAAACAACAAGACATTTTTTACAGTGTGTGAACTGTGTCAGTTTTACAGGAAGTGCGTTTCCTTTTCCTGCATCGCTTTCTGTTCTAGTCCTCGTTCAGCTCTTTGACTCATATCAGTCACAATAGGAGCCAGTTTGAATCTGTGAAGTCTCCTATTCTCATTCTTTGCGAGAAATCTTCTGATAAAATACGTCATGTGGCAGGAAGTGGAGGGAGAAGTGACATCATCATTAGTAAAACATTTCAGATAAATCCTAATGTGTCAATGGGATTGACGTCTATGCCAAACCGAGAGTCGTTTTTTTTTTTTTTATCAGCTGTTTGCATATGAATCACTCTTTTGATCCAATCGGTCAAACAGGTTTGTAAAACGTAATTCAGACTGAATCATTCAGACTGTTGGCCCGTTTTCACTGGTTTCTCACACTGAGATAGTAACGTGGTACTTCATAAGACAGAAACTATTTAAAAGAGTGATAGATGAGGACGGATATTTACTTAAAAGAACATAGTAGGAAATTAAATTTACAAATGTCTTCTATCATTTATCAATGACGAAACAGCTCTTTATTGCACAAGCAGCTTGTAAATGACTATGTGCTCGAGACAAAGGTAACTTACCTTCCATTTATACACAAAACATTATCATAGCTATAGTAGATAACAGTATTAAAAAAAAACTGTATCAAAATATGGGTGTCATTTTTTGGGGGAGGGCGGGTGTGCTGATTCCCGGTACTCATGAAAGTCTAGAAACACCCCTGGGGAACGACAATGAGCTTTTGTCGCTAAAAGCTTGTGCTTTACTGCAAAGTGTGTTTCTATGAGAACAATTATCTGGCAGCAGACCTCTGGTGAAATCTAAGCAAGGGCAGGAAGAGTGAACAGTCAAACCAAGCGCCGATGGCAGAACATGTTATGAAGAGGAAGTAAGACCTCAATAACACTGACTGACCCTCTATAAACAGCGATGCATCATCATTCACCTGCAGCCCAAGTGACTCAAACTATATGATAATATGAAGATACAAAGCAGGAAATGTCCATATGATGTGTTTTGATTTGTGGCACAGTTTTCCTCAGGCTTGCTTTATTGGGTTAGGTTGGAAATTGTACCTCAATGCTATTGTATTGGTATTGCTGCTCTTGCGGCCAATTGAAAAATGCTGGCAACACTGACCAACGAGTCATAGGACTCAACATAAGTAAATGCAGCTCAGTGAACTGAAGGATGTAAGGACACCGATGGCTTCTGAACTCTCTGTTGAGGTGACCACGACTGAGGTAACTGAGGTTTTTATTTCAGCCCTCTGGTGCAGCGGGTGTAGCATTACATCTCGATTGGAGAAGCTGATCGAAACTGACAGCTCCAACTGAAGCCCCGAAGGCCTCATGCAACCTTAACACCTGTGGCCTGTTCAATGGCACACTCATGAGTTCATAAGCATCCCCCAGCCTCCAAGAAGCGTCCTGCAAACGGTGCTCTGAACCATGAACTCAGGTTCAGCACTTCACTCACTGGCCAACTAGACACTGCGGAGATTGTATGTGTGTCAGTGAGTTCCAGAATGTCTAATTATAGCTTCGTGACACACAGGAGATATATAGAGAACCATAAAAGTATCTGGACAATTAAGCCACAGATATGAAATAAAATACTGAACCAACTATTTAAAAAAACAATACTTTAAAGCCCTTTGAAAAAAAAAAAAAGTTACTTCCAATTATAAAACAATGCATATTGTATAAAATAAGTCACTCTGTGGTCAATCTTAGTGGAAGCTGTTAATATGACATGATGAATGAGGATAGGCATCGAGAAAGAGTTCTGCTTTTGATTCTGCTTTTGGGTATTGATTTTCCTTCCTTATTGATTCCGCTAGAACTTTTAAGCAGCAAATATTTGAAACAAAATGCAATTGTATTGTCAAAAGATGAAAAAAAAAAAATAAAATTCTGTATAAATGAAATCTAATAATTGTCCTTAAATGGATAGTTCACCCAAAAATATAAAAAATTCTGCTATCATTTACTCACCCTCAAGTTATTCCAAACCTGTATGAATTTAATTTTGTAGAATATGGATAACCAAACAGTTGATGGTCCCCGTTGACTTCTGTAGTATGGAAAAAATACTGTGGAAGTCGATGGGGGCCTTGATATCAACCATTTCCCCCCAAAATATCTTCTTTTGTGTTCAACAGAAGAAATAAACTTATACAGGGTATATATGATCAAAGTTTGGTGTCAGTATGATTTAAAAAAAATGTTTTTGAAAGATGCCTCACTAAGTCTGCGGCTTTTTTCCGTGGAATCTGCAATACTTTTTTTCAGGATTATTTGATGAATAGACAATTCAAAAGAACATGCAACATTATAAATGCTTGTACTGTCACTTCTGGTCAATTAGATCATTGTCTAAAAAATTTGTTTAATTTCATTCCTAAATAGGTACATTTCAAAAAGCCCCTCATTAAAATCATTGGTTTAGTAACCTGACTTCAAATACGTTTTTGAGCTCCCTGGGAGACATAACACAAAATACGAAAAATGGATCTGTAAATAAACGTAAAAATTAAATACTATCTAAAACTACACTATCTAAAATGATGGCATGTGGAGCTCTAAGCAGAGGCCTTTGATGGCGTATGAAACTAATGATGCTTAAGGAGCTCTCACTAGAAAGCACATACAAGAGACAACCACTTAAAAGCAAACTCAGCAAAGCATCATCTGTTAGATTGTAGCTTAAATGGTATTATGGTAAAGGTCACTACAGAAGCAGGAATTATTGGGAATATAATGAGAGGATGACAAAAAAGGGCAGAAAAGCCATTAAAACCCATTAAATAACTTTAATCCAAATGCTTTTATAATGTAATCATCTTTTCTGCATCTCTTCTTTCCATCATAGCAGCAGCAAATCATGACGGGGAAATCTGACTCAGAGTGCAGTCGATACATGCGAGGTGAAAAGGTTAACACAGAAGACTGACACTGATCTTTTCCCCATATGGGAATAAAATAAATATCTGTTGTGCTTTATTTTTCCAATCTGCTATCTCTGATGAGGAGGAGAAGATAAGCATATGGAAATGTCTGTGAAGCCATGTGTTCTGAAAATACAAATGTAATAAAAAAATATATAAATCAAGATTAACTTTGAATGTAAGCTGGCTGAAAGCACAAATGAAATCGTCTTAATTTCATGCACAATTAAGAAACATCTGTTGAGCACAAGTACATCAAGAAATATAACATAATGTTTTTTGCTAATTCTTTACTTTGTAGTTTGGATAATGGCCAGAGGGAAGAGAAGCATTCCTGTGTCACATGAATAGGATAAAGGCATACGCCAACAACAACAAAAAAAGGCCTGATTTCGAATTGTAAAACAATAATGAGAGATAATAATCACAAAATATTATTACTGTTTGAAATCAACAAGTCTTTGTGTAGAGTCTATGGAGATTGCATTGAAATCATCTTCCTGTCACAATAAACTGGTAAAACACAAGAGAAGACTCAAACCACGGCTAGGTTTGATGGATGATGAGCTTGCAGGCCTACCACACAGCTGCTGTGTCTGACCATGGAAGAAAACATATGGCTTGAGTCTACTGCCAAGGTACTGTATGGAGGCTTGGTGCTATACCCAACAGAAAAAGAAAAACAGACATAAGAACATTTAGACACTCATTTTTACACAAATGTAAGTGCTCAATTTTGTACTAAAAAATAAATCTAATAAGCACAATAAGTAACATGAGTCACTTTCTGTTTATGATGTGTCTTCGTAGCGTGACTGCATTCAGAGCATCACAGCATCTGTAGAAGGCAGACTCAGTATCCAAGCCTTGACTTGACAGATCAAAGCGCAGAACTCGGTTTCAGTCCAAATAGTGTTTATCAATGACAAAAGACTCAGATGAGAGCTCTGAGACTTGTTTGTAATGGGCTTTGTTACCATTACAGAAATACAGAATTGAGACATTTGCCACTGCCAGACCAAACATTAAACTCTCTTGATATGAGACTGTCAGTTTGTATGGCTTTGTTCATTGTTCAAGCGAGAGGGAATTAGACCGTTTCCATATTTTGAAAGGATCCCTACCTGGTCTGCCAATAAATCACCAACTATTGACCTTGGCCAACATTTCAGATAAGCAGATTATGACTCCTAAGAACAGTAGACGCAGACCGAGGTAAGATGTTGTCCAAGAATTAGTCATGTAATGATGGTTTATGGGAGATTAGCTAAATTAAGGCCATTTTAATGTATGGTGGTGGTCATTTTTAATATTTACATTTTTGAAAATTGGTTTAGGACTTTTGTCTGTGTGTTTTATAACAATAGTCTTTAGTCTAATTAGTGATATTGTCTAATTAGTAATTAGTCTCAATTCTATCTAATATATATACAGTGCTCATAATTTTAAATGCCCCTTGCAGAATATGCAAAATTCTAATAATTTTAACAAAATAAGAGGCATAATGAAAATTGCATGTTTTTGTTTATTTAATACTGACCTGAATAAGCTATTTCACATATACACATATACACATTTTCACATTATATATTCTCCGTAAGGCAAAATAATAACTAAAAAAAAAAAAAAAGAAGACCCCTTTCAAAATCTTAATACTGTGTGTCATTTCCTGGATGAGTCACGACTGTTTTTCTGTTTAGTGATAGTTGTTCATGAGTCCCTTGTTAGTCCCGAGCCGTTCTTCTTTTTGGCATATTTAAACCCTTTCCAACAGTGACTCTATGATTTGAAGATCCATCTTTTCACACTGAAATATCATATATCATAAGTCTCATATTGTCTTCAATAATGGACTCCAAAATACTAAAGCCAGCTGAGTATGAGAGTATATATTTATCTCTTCTTATTCAGTACACGTCATGAGGGGGTCAACGTAATAATGAAAACGGCCTTTGGCATCTTTAGAGAATGATTGCACATAGTTTTCTCAAGCTGTTCAATGGTGTTAGAAGCCTTGTAAACACAATGTTGATACACGTTATGGTAGGTGTCATTTACACAAACATGCAATCCTTCTTTAATTTACAATTCTCTTCAGTATATTCTTACGAGGCTGTGTAATAATAAAATAATACCGCTCTAGTCTAATATCAATGGTAGTTTTTGCTCTTTTTTGATATATTGATACAATTGTGCCAGTATTCCCCGAAGGAGGGAGTAAATGATGACACCTGCAAAAACAACTTACATTTAACTTTTATTGAGCCCAAACTCTCCTGCCTCTGGCATAAACAGGCCTGCAGCAACGTTTTAATTACAGCTATTTATCTTGGCAAGATGACAAGGCCAGGCCTTAAGTTATACGAAACACATTACCTTGTGTAAGCCACCTAAGAAAATCATTATTCAGTCCAGTGGTATTATTTTGATCTACTACACAATGCTTTAAAAGAGACACAGATGTTCTTAGTGGAAAATATTTTCTTCAGCCGCAAAGAACAGACGTAACAGCTTGCCACTTAAAGAACTGCATGCTTTTGACATATACTCAGTGAAAGTGTGATGTTGCACGTCAGCCGTAGTTATCTAGTCACAGATCATCCACCGCCTGCCTCAAACTCCACGTGACCTAACGCTATTGTTGAGGTCATTTCTTCTGTCCTCTCAATGTTTTTATCCCATTAGAAGAGACGCTGACAGAAATGTGAGGCAAAGAGACAAAACTGTGACTGTGTGTTGTTTGGAGCTGGTGTTGTAGTTCTCAAGAGCCCTCATCCAGATTAAAGTTTAAAGTTTGGTTCCTTTGCGTCTCGGTCCTCAAGGGATGGAATTATTTTATTTTTCTCTGAAAGTCGTTTAATGTGTCTTCAACATGTTTTCTGCGAATTAATTTAGTCTTTCACTGGGTTCAGTGGTGCCTAGAAAGAGGATGAAGCTATATTTGGGACGCACTACCATTTTCAATGCCATTTCTTTTCTTTCTTTCTTGTTTTCCCCAAATTGATTTTTTTAAAGAGATTTTATTATAAAAGCTCACAGGAAATACAGAAGACCAGGGATAGTTGATCATCAGATCTCATCAATCTGCATAACAGAATCATTTCTGAAAGATCATGTGACAGAAAAATGATAAGAGTAATGGTGTTCAGAATTAAGCTTTGCAACACAGGAATAAAATATATTCAAATAATAATAAAAAAACAAGCAAACAAAAAAAAAAAAAAATTTGTAAACATTTCTGATAAGCAAATGCCATTTTGACAGCTTACCCCATATAGTATAAAAATGCCTTACCATTGTGGCATGCTAATAAAAATAATTCACTGCTAGTTAAAGCTGCTAAAATGAAACACTTAAAGACCATTACTCATGTTAGTCATAGAGTTTGACTGAGTCATAATGTAATAATAATTTTAAAAAAGTATAAAAAAAAAAAAAAAACATGCTCAAGACATTGGAGAAGTGAATCAAACTTAAAAAAAAAAAAAAATCCACCTCCTTCTGTTTATATAATTTCTTGGACATCTGATTCCTAAACTATAAAGTTAATATAATTCAGGTGGTGTATTAAGTGGCATCTATCATGTAATATCAGAGCAAATGTTTGCTCTTCATCAGAAGTAGGGTAATGCGAGTGCTCAGATCAGTGGGTGTCTTTGTGTTGAGATATCATAATCATCACAGATGTGCCGTGAGGGGCAGGTATAGAGTCAAGACCTGGGCAGACGCTTCACTGAACCGCTGGACAAATCAAATCAGTGCACCCACTGCCAAGGGGAATACATCTTTATTACTAGTTCATATCTGTCGCCGCTGAGACCTTTCGAAGGACCACATTTTACACTGTCGCCCCGTGACACCTATTGCTTCAGACTGTCACGGACCCTCATAAAGGAGAAACTGCAAAATGATCTCATTCAAACCTACATGACTCTTCACCACAGCTGATTGCCCCAATTATGTTTTCCTCCTTCCAAAATGTGAAACACTCCAGGGGGGACCTGACCAATTTACTAACCTGCTACTGATGCCCCCATTATTTTTTGAAGTCAACGATAAATCAAAGGAACAAAGCACATTTTCTTAGCTTCACACTCTTAGCTGTCTGAGCTAGTGGGAGTGTTTAGAGTCATAAATATCACAATGAGGCTATGACCATTGATCCTTTAATGAGTTTTTTAGGATTATGTCTTTCTGTTGCTCCCTGATAAAATAAGCTATCTGTCAAATGTACTGAACATTACTCTGCTGAAAGAAGAAAAAAAATAAGTAAATAATTCAAACTAACCTAAGCCATTTGCTGGTCTTATTTGGTCTCCCAACCAAATTTAGCTCAAACCAGCTGAGATAGTTACTTGATTTAACATGCATTTTGTGAAAATATGCTAATTTCAATATTGATGTTTTCATAGACTTGTTTTATATTGCTCAAGCTAAAATCGGTCAAACTAAACACTACCTTTCTTTGTTTTTATTTTTGATTATTTTTATATATATTTTTTAACCAGCTACTGTAACAAGGTTGGCCTGAAACTGAGATTGTGATCTTGTCTTTTCTCCTTTATTGCGACATACATCCAAGTGAAATGGCTCGGTTCATCTGCAATTGGATCACTGTCCTTTGCTGATTGCTGCAATCTGATGATTGACAGACTGCTGTAGGGCAGAAGTTATTGTCCCGCCCTCACACCAGTGCACACGTCATTGGTGTCGCTGCGAGATGGAGAGGAAATTAATGAGGCACAGGAGGGTTTTTCTTTTTAATGTCTATTTGATTTCATGGTGACTATTAAATTACTAGACATGCAGTATGTGACCCTCTCTGTGAAATCCAGGCTCAAAATCTAGTCAAGTCTCAGAGTCTTATTATGAGATAACAAGCATCAAAGTTTGATTTCACTACGATTTCAATCTTTGACATGGCTGTACTCAGTCGATATTAAAGATATCAAGATTATTTTTTTTCACAGAATGTTCTTTATATTATGAAGTATGATTTTATGTAGCAAACAGTAAATCACAAAAATAAGACTTTAGCTGGGTTTTTGTAGACAGGGTCACATATTGCAAATTTAGGAGGATAAACTCTTAATTTGCCATAACACGACACTGCAACACATTACTTTTTATCAAGCAGGTCTATTTAAGACCTTTAAGGTCTATAAGAAGATTATTAAGATCCAGGATCTTTTCCATTAGTTCCATCAGATTCCAATCTGTTGAGAATTAGCACACAGAAATCTACCTACTACTAATCTGTTTCTATTATCACTGCCAGCCAAAACTGCTTGACAAATCCATTTAGTGTAAGGTTCAGTCTACCAGGGAAACCAAAAAAGACTGTAATTCTAAAAGAACAAGGACGCATCCTAAAGATGACAGTATGATGGAGCACATTAACCTGTGCCAGAACCAAGTCTGTGGCTGAACACCCTCAGTGCCATAGCCTCCAGTCTGGCCTGTAGTATAACCTAACCGACTGCATCACACAAATTGTTCACTGCCACTGGAGACAGTTTAGCAAATCACAAACTACCTCAAATTGTGCACATCACACCAATTTAATAGGATAGTTCCAAAAAAAAAAAAACTATCCTCATGTCATTACAAAACCTGTATTTTCTTTCTACTGCAGACCACAAAAGATACTTTCAGAAATAAAACTACTTTGTATTAAGCCACAACAATATTATCAAAAATAACTCTTATTTTATAACTCTTGCATGCTAATATGTTGTCACATGCTCCATTATAACTGGCTGCTTGTTCACATGTGGTCCTTAAACCTGTTTTCAAGAAAACAAAAGACTCAAATCACACGCACCCTTTCTTTACCTAGCAACTCCTCTTTCCCTTCAAAGCGTTAGCCATGGATCACAGGAACCCGGTTTCATTTCAACAGCTGGTGTACCAATGCTCACAGAGGTTAAACAGTCCGGGACGAAATGTCAAATGTCAAACCTACAGACCATCAATAAGAAATGACTGAGAGGGGGAAAGAAAGCATGTTTTGAAAAAGATTGATGCCAAGGCACAGGGGAGCAGCTCTATCGGTGCATTGGTGCAGATGACACCGGCTGCCTAGGGAACAGGTCTCCTCTCCCAGAGGCATTGAGCTGCTCCGCAAGACACTGGACTATCATTAGTGCTGGGTGGAAAAAGGATCAATATTTACCTGCTGGTGTGGGTCTCCTTATCCAAGTGATTGCCCACAAGGATTGCTTGTCACTGTTTGAGTCATCTATTGTGCTGGAGGCCAAACAAGACCATTAAAGTTTGTGAAGAGGATTGGACAGAGATGTTCCCCAGCTGAAAGCACTCATTAAAAAGTTTTATTTAAGTGTGCAGTGGAGGTAGACCCCCCCCCCCCCCCTCCCCAATGATATCTGTGACACTGTTGACATAATAAGGTGGCAACATCATAAACAAGTTATTTGGTGAAAAATGTTTAAGATCATGTACAAAAATATTTTCTAAATAAATCGACTTTATGTATATGTATTTACTTTATTTTTATTATAATAAATATTTAATATTCAATCATTTAGATTTTATTTTTGAACAAACACATGAAAATATTTAAGTCTAATACATGTTATAAAAACTACATAAAAGTATAGGAATAGTATAGGAATATTTAATATTTTATATGTTGATTTAGCAAACTTATTAAGCATGACAATCTACCACGACACAATTAGTTTCTATGTGTTTTAGTGCATTACACACTAAACTAGTTGTGAGTGGAGATGGGAAATCCAGTTCCAATTTCACCTCGATATCACTTTTGCCCGCTCAAAGACAATTTTGTGTTATTTTACCCTCTTGCCAAAATTCTGGTAAAAGCAGTGATCAGTGTCAGGTAATGGCAGGTGTTGAGAGAGGACTGGAGCAATTGCTTTTATTTTGTAACTCTCTTTCTCTCTCAGCCCGAGACATTATTTCTCGTTAATGGGAACCATATCAAAAATCTCTATGCCGCTGACATTTAAATTAGTCAGGAGACATTTGTGGTTTCCCTTGTGCGCTTCCTCCATCTTGCTGCCTGAGGTTGCACACATCAAATATTAACCGCTGTGTTTTGTACCTGCGCTGAAGCCACAACAAATGGTCTCCTTTAGGCTGAAAATGTCAGAGAAACCTTTACTGGCTCTTATTTAGCTCCTCCTAGGAATTGAATGTAATGGCAGGATTTGGCCTGGTGTCAAATTCCCCTGATGTCCATTTCAAGAATACCTTTTATAGCTAGCTGACTGTTTTATCCAGAAGCCTTTCATCTCTTGAACTTTTGCTCTCCGCCGTCTTGACAGGATTTAGGGATGGTCAATAGATCTCGGATGCCCTGCATTCTTTGTTTCAAAGTAAAGATTCCTGTGTCAGGTATAATGAGAAGAAATAAATAGCAAATGGTAATGTCAAGTTATGATTAGGTTACTATGGCTGGTGGTCAAATGATGAGGGTGTATTCACACCTCGATTGAATCGAACTCAAGTTTGTTTCCTCCTTTGATGTGGATTTTTTGGGCAGGTGTGAATACAATACAGCAATCTCACTCGGGTGCGCACCTAAAAAAACATACCGAGACCCAGCTGGGTTGGTTTCGGTCCTCCTCCAAACGAACTCTGGTACGGTTGAATGGATGACCTTAAAGGGTTAGTTCACCCAGATAGCAAATTTATGTAATTAATAACTTACACTCATGTTGTTTCAAACATGTAAAACCTCCGTTTATCTTCAGAACACAGTTTAAGATATTTTAGATTTAGTCCGAGAGATCTCAGTCCCTCCATTGAAGCTGTGTGTACGGTATACTGTCCATGTCCAGAAAGGTAAGAAAAACATAATCAAAGTAGTCCATGTGACATCAGAGGGTCGGTTAGACGAAAATAACCATCGAAAATAAATTTTGGTCCAAAAATAGCAAAAACGACGACTTTATTCAGCATTGTCTTCTCTTCCGTGTCTGTTGTGAGAGAGAGTTCAAAACAAAGCAGTCTGGATATCCGGTTCGCGAACGAATCATTCAGTTCACCAAATCGAACTGAATCGTTTTAAATGGTTCGCATCTCTAATACGCATTAATCCACAAATGAGTTAAGATGTTAACTTTTTTAATGTGGCTGACACTCGCTCTGAGTTCATACAAACCAATATCCTGGAGTAATTCATTCACTCAAACAGTACACTGACTGAACTGCTGTGAAGAGAGAACTGAAGATGAACACGGGTTTGAAACAACATGAGGGTAAGTTATTAATTACATAAAATTGCAATCTGGGTGAACTAACCCTTTAAGCACACTTGCAAAAACGGTGTGAAAACAAGATACTTTTAGACCACCAGCCACCACAAAAAACGTCCCTTAGCCATTTCTTTCAAATATAGCATTTCTAAGACTGAAACATTTTTACTCAAAGGAAGGCTTGTTCGTTTTAAAGCAATATTATAATACATGCGGACGTCCTCCACCCAGATTGCTCTGCATTCGTTCACACAGGAGGCGTTTTGTATTTCCACTGCGCTGCTTTTCCTTTGCTTTTTTAATTAGATACGTGTGAACACGAAACGCGTTATTGCTCTTATTTAGTTATTGCAGTGGTTTTCTAAATAAAAGGTGCTAGACCGTTTCTTTCGGCGTTGCGCCGCGTCTCGCTTCTTTTCAGTGAGTCTCACTTGAGCAGCGCGAAGCTGCGTCGAGGTTCAACTTTTCTGCCATTTGTCGGCAACAGGTGAGAGGACGCGCTTAGTTATAACAGGACTACTGATTTCATTATTTTCTATTTGGAAAACTGTAACTTTCAGAAGAAGGCGTTCGGTATATTTCTCTTTTGAACCACAATATAAGAGAAGTACTGACCCAGACAACATTCAACAGGCGTTCCCTTACTTCAGCTAGGAAAGAAACCACAAAGTAGATAAGAAAATTAAACAGGTAGGTTTATGACACAATTACATATCAGTTGGCACAATGGGATGAATGAGTCTCAATTACGTGTCTTTAGCGCCATCATTTGTATTGGAAGGTAAATTGTACTTCTCTTGAAACCTATTTTCTACTTTTCTGCTTTAATTTCGTTAGATTAAATGCTTTTAGAGCATGCATGTCCTCATGGATCTGGATTGCATACCTTTATGGAAGGTGCTTTATGTTTTATTTTTCTTATTTTAGTCTATAACGGTAGTAGAGAAGTCTAATATTTACTGAACTGATCTACATTATACCACAAACCATCACCACATTCACTAAGCATGAGTCACAAGGTTAAGACCTGTTCTAACAACATTTCTGAATCAATCAACCATCAAAAATATCACTCAAAATACTATCAGGAAACTCAAAATGGGTAAAGAAGCACTCCAGACTTAGAATATTATTTGTAAAGCCCATTTTAAACCTTAATCTTTCACATGTCAAGAAGACAGAAGTTGTGCATGAAGTCATATACCAATTAATATCTTTATTAAAACCATTTTAGAACAAATAATTTACTGTCACAGGAAGCACATCCACTGGATTCATGAAAAAGAATTGTACAATGCATAACAGGCCATCAGTCAGTCTTTAGTTTGTTTCCTTAGCCCCGTCCTCCTTTTTGCTCGTGCTGTCCTTGTTGATGGGGAAATCAAGCGATGTTCTAAAGCGGATGGGAATGATCTGCTCCTCTGAGGACTCATCTTTGGATTCTGGTGACTCAATATGCAGAAGCCCATCTTCTCCAAGTGAGCAGGTCAAGGAGGTTGGATCCAGGTGGTCAGGAAGCTGCACAGCTTTAACAAATCCATGTGGCTGGGCTTCTGCGACGTGAGCGGTGCTGGTAGATGATGAAGAAGCCTCTGCCTGGGCCCGCTTGCCAGCCATCACCTCCAGACGTCTTCCAGATACTGTCACGGTGACGTCCTCTGGAGAGTAGCCTTGAGTGTCCAGAGTAAGAGACACGTCTGGCCGTTTGTTCTGCTCTGTGTTGGTGCTGAAGAGCCTGGAGAAGGACCTCTGACCATCTAGACACTGGAAGAAGTCTTCAGTGAGTTCATTCAGCAAGCTGTCTCGGATCTCATTCCTCAGGTTCTGCATTATCTGAGCTCTACGCTGGAGGAAATCCTCTCTGAAGCTGGAGAGAGCCACACTGCGCCTGGGCCACAGAAAGTGGGAGTTTGCAAAGAAAGGGTCATCCATGAAGAGGCTCTCGACAGAAGACATTTCTCTCGTCTGTTTGTCTGGGCGGTGTTGTCTTGAGCGCTTGTCTGTGCTCTCAGAAGAGTGATCTACTTGCTTCGGGTCCCGCCAGTTTATATATTTCTCCAACAGGCGTCTAGAACCTCCCACCGCTGGTCTTTTTATACCCGTGAGGTCATGAATAAGAATTTGAAGCTACAAGTAAACGAAACGTTCATATAGCTATAATAAGTTTATAGTTGTAATTTGATTTATGGGTCGGTGTCACTTTTACTGTCCTGCAGCGGTAGTTGGCCCTGCTGTCCAGTTTGGGATTGCCCACTGCAACCTTAGACATGCACAGAGAGTGAAGTCATGTGCTAACTTTACACCCTATGTGTGTGCGAGTGTTTATTCTGTCCTTACCCCCACCAGAAGCTGCTTACCGTAAACACGAACTATGCTGACTGCAGTCATGATGTCATTTCCTAAAATCAGGAAATACTCAATAATCAATTTTGTTTTCCATAAAATTTTAACTATGTATATATATATATATATATATATATATATATATATATATATATATATATATACTGTATATAGGGATGATATAAGAGAATAATATAAGTAAAAATATGGAAACATGTTATTTTTCAGAAACACAAAATATGACCTTACTTGGGTGCTTAGATCAAAACTTATAGTTTTAAGCTTATTTATTAATATTTAAATAAATAAATCAAATAATTAGATTAGTATCTTGTAATAATCTTTGCCAAACATTTATGTTTTCTTCTCAGTATCTGCAATGGTATTTCAAATGTAGTCAAATAGTTTTTTTGGTTCAGTAAATCAACTTGTCTAATCCTCCAAAAGTCACATATTATATGAAACCGGGCATATTTATATGAAACAAATTAGTCCAAACAAATGAACTTTTAAGAGTATTTAGAACTTTATTTTGAGTTCACAAAACGGATGCATTTTAAGTCGTTGTTTCATGGTTTTGCGTGTAATGAACATGTTTCTTTTAATTGAGAGGAACTTAATGTTTTGCTTAGTTTAGATGAGTATCTGTTGGGTTTTTTGAAGGGGTTCTGTCATGGTGAGGAATGAAACATGAGCATGATTTGAGAACAAATATACAGTAGGTAAAATTTTATATAATGTCTTCCTCATTCAGCAACTGCTATGCTAATCAAGGTATTTTGTTACCAGTTATCAAGTTAGCATTTATTGAATTAGTTGTATAATTATAGTTGTAATAAATTTCACTCCTAAAAATGTTTTGGTTGAGCTTATATAACGTTAAATTATCAGTTAGGTATCAGTTAGCTTATAAATTAAAGGCAATTAATATGTATCAATACAAATTAAAACTTCTGCTTACTCAAACTTTTCTCTGCTTACTTGAATTTCTTAAACATTTTGATATAACTGATTACCTCAGTTTTTTTTTGTTTTGTTTGTCTTCTCCATATATGAGTCAAGTGTCCCCCTCACAATCCTCATGAATGAGGAGTCACCCTGTGAGCTAATCCAGAAAGTATTCAGCTGAGCACAGGACAGAAGCTTCTGAAACATCCAGAAGGAAGAGCAAACAGCTGTGCCATGACAGCACGTCTATATTTAACACACAGATATATTTACCTACGACACAGTTCAGGCTAATGACATGTATTCAAAAGGAAATACCATATAAACCTGAAATGGAAATGACTTAATTTAAAACCTTTTAAAACAAAAATAATTTAATCTATCTATATAAGTATTGTATATAATATTATATATACATTTTCCTAAAAAAAAAAAAAAAAAATCTGTTTGTCGTGATTTTCTACTGATATAATTTACAGGATACTGAATGTGACCACAGTGCTTTTTCTTAGTCTTTATCATTATATCTTTGTAGTTACACTTAAATGCCATTTTCAAACTTAATATTTCAACTCTGTTATTGGGGTAAAATCACAATAATAATCACAATAATATTTGTTTTTTTTTCATTTAAAATATTTTAAAATATATATGTATTGTGAATAATTAGTAAATGTTATTTGCTAGTTACAGTATATGAGTCACATGGCACAAAGATAACTGAATTGTCATGGGTTATTATATTTTTTTCCCTTTTTTTCTCTTTCAGTACAGTTTTCAATTAGTTGATTACTGATCATTTGTACAACACTTCCTTGATGGTGGTCCCTCAATGTTTATGGTGATGATGGCATGATTTTCAGGTTTGAAAAATGATTTATTTAAAGTTATTTTTTTTTTCATCTTTTTTTTTTTAATTAGTCACTGCACAAAAATTATTGTGCTAAAACCGACATTGAAAAAATACTGTTTGATAAGTAGCAAAACGAACATGAGGTGGCGCTGTTAGCTAAGTCTGAAAGCTCACTTCTGCGTGCTGTGCAGCTTGAGCCCCTAGAGGGCGTTTGAAGATTGTCTTAATATAGTTCTTGTATTACTGTAAAACATTACGTCTCTAGTATATTCTTGATCATATTTGCATACCAGATAAAAAATAAAGTAAAATGAATCATAAATTAATTTTGTTTTGTTTTGCATAATATACTATGTACAATATACACAACGACACAGAAGCAAACTATTGACAACACACACAAATATACTAAAATGTCAAATATATGTAAATATCAGTGCTTAAAACCCAAAACATTCATATCTATGAGATAAATATCATATGGTCCTTCCACCGGCCGTGTAAAACTTAGCTTTTAGTGTGTCCCAGCAGGGAAGGTTTTTCCCTCTGTTCACATCAGAGTGAGAGAGGAAATCTATTAGCCTGACAGCTCCCACAAAAAGCCTGGCCGCAGCTTCTCCCCTGAGACCTTCCAACTGACGGCTTGCAGGAGGAAAGAGCGTAGTGACGGAGAGAGAAAAGGAGGGCGAGAGACCCAAGCGGAAGTGGCAGCGGGTGGGGGGAAGAATGGAGCCTATGAATTAGGCTGCAATTAGCTTTGAAGATTAGCTTTTGAATTAGCTTTTTTCCCCTGAACACGTTCAGATTATAGACACTGAATTGAAACAAGTCAGCAAGTGTTTCATCATGACAGTCACTGAGACAGAGCACTGAACTAATGCCGCTCAAAGCAAGGCAAGGTCAGAACTGTAGGGAGTTAGCGCTTAACCTTCAAGGCCTTCGAGCAAGGGCTTACCCATAATAAAAGAGCAGAAAGAGACGAGGGAGGGAGACAGAGAGGAAAAGTGAGCGTTTTTTGTCATTTGCAGCAATAGATGAAATATGACTGAAGCAGTAACGCTGTTTCTCTGAACGCAGAAGTCATGTCACACTGCACTGTTCATACTAGCATACAAAGCAGGTCAGTGTCAACTCACTGTCAGAAAACAGCACAGCATGATGGGAATAATGCAGGCTGATTATGAACACAGCCGTCAAGTGTATGATGAGTAAGTGGATTTTTTCAGATCTAAACTAAAATAATTCAAATTAGATTATTATGATGCACAAGTAGGCTATTGGATTAAAATGTGCATAATAATATTTTAAATACCTTTTTTTAAATGTATTTAATTGAATATTTAAATTAAACGTAATTTTTTAATGTAATTTTTTTAAGTCTAAATTTGAGTGTAGAAGAAAAAGCAGGGGTAATGGGGAATTGGATTAGGACATGACCTTTACATTTTTTTTTTTTTTTTGCAGCAATGCCATAGAAGAATAATTTTGGTCCCGCAAAAACATTTTAGTGGATAGTTTATATATATATATATATATATATATATATATATATATATATATATATATATATATATATATATATATATATATTTATATATATATATATATTTATATATATATATATATATATATATATATATATATATATATATTTGTTTTTTTTGTTTTTTTATTAACCAAAACACAGCTCATACACATCATCGACATGTAAGGAACAGTTTACCCAAAACAGCAAAACACAAGTAAAGGTCATGTTCAATAAATATCTTTGGTAAATTTCCAACCATAAATATATCAAAACGAATTTTTTGATTAGTAATATGCATTGTAACAACTTTAAAGGCAACATATGTAAACATATGTAAAACAGAACTCTGATTTGTCCCCATTTCAATAAAACGTGTTTGTGGGTTTTGTCCAGGAAAAATAATCTTTTAGTAAAATGCAAAAAATTCAGTAGAAAGAGGGGCTGATTCTTTTCAAAATCCGCTTTTTTCAGCAACAGGATTTTATTTTTATTTTTTATTTTTTTTGCACTGTGTTTTGAAGTAGAAAGTGGCACAACACACAATCTTGAAACGAGTCAGGAAGTGAGAGGGGTGAAGGCAGGAGCAGTAGGTTTGAGAGTAAGGGCAGACATGAGCTGGCGGTGAGTGTTCTGAGATGAGACTGCGGTGACTGCCATTCTCACACATTTCACTTCCTCTCGCGGCCAGCCTTGTCACGCAAACCTCACTCTCAGCTCATGAAATAAGACAGTCAGCTCTTTTCCCAAAGACCTTCGCAGTTTTTCACAGGACTTTGAAGTTCAACAGTATGTGTAAACCAGGTATCAGATCAGAAGCAGCATGCCTCTAATTCATTCTTTTTCTGTACTCAAACTTTCAGTGATGCTTGCACTTATTGTAGGCCTACATTTATTTTGTTTTGATCTTATCATTTTCATAGCATACTTTTATTTCTCCGTCTTTTGGTTATTCCTTGAATCTGACTCATAATCGGGCATGTTATGCATTTTGGAGAAGTTTCTAGGATCTAACTTGTGAAAAAAGGAAACATTTTATGGAGCACTGTACAATAATGTTTGAAAAACTAAATAAAAAAATGCAACAATATTATTATGTTTTCTGAGAATTTTAGTTAAATACTGACCTGCAAATCAAAGCCTTTACTATTATTACTTTTACTTATTTCTTTTGTAATTTATCTCACAGCCTCAAACTATAGCTAAGTACACACACACACACACATACAGAGTAACATCTGGTCTGGTGGCTGTAGATACAGGCCCATTAGCTGAGTGGTATCCAATAAACCAGCATTTGCTCAGATCTCAAGATTTCAAGAATTCCTGTCTTGACCTGAGAACAGCTGCTGTCTAGAACAGATCCTGTACGTCGTTCACTCTTAGAAATATAGAAGGCATTCAACACACCAGCTTAGACACTCCCCTAGATCCCTGAACAATTGTGTGCATGTAAATGTGTATTACTGAGAGAGTCAAGACAGCAAGAAAGAAAGAGAGAGAGAGAGAAATACAGGAGAAGAGGGAAGTCTAGAAGTCAAATAAGAGAGTGAAAAGAGGTTTTTATGGTCATTAGCAGTGCTGGGGAAACTGCTTTAAAGGTTTGCCAAGCTAAAAGCTATTCATTATTTCAAGTTGTTCAACTACAGTTAAGCCACTGAATAAATAGTTAACTACAAGTTACTGTACAAACACAAAGCAGCAAACTTCTTTAGAGTTACCCAAGGTAACCTAAGAATGTTTTGCTAATGTTCCTTTTCAATAACAATGATAAAAAAATAATAATTCAATTCTAAATATTTTCTGAACGTTCAAAACATCCTTTTAAACCTTTTTTATGCATTCTATTATTTTGCTAAAATTCCAGGAACATTACATTTAATGTTTTCTAAACACTCTGAAACAAGTAGTTACAAACAATCTATTACCATTACTTGAAGAATGTTTCTCCATATCTTTGAGAGAGCCTTGCCAGAATGTTAGCCACAGTTAGAACATTCCCTGCATGTTTGCTGGGTACATGCTTTTTATAAACAGGCTAATAATGAAAAGAAAAATAATACAAAAACGTATGGTTTAATTGTTTAGTAGGATACTTCAATAAGGTATACAATGCAAGACTGATTCAAACAATTTGTGCATAGTACAGAGATTCAAACTGTTGAATTTTTTAATCAGTTCATTTACACAAACTGTTGAAAAGGACCCGTTTTTTTACAGTGACTCAGTCTTTCCAAAGCTACATATTAGTGAGAGGATAATTTAAAACAAATCAATTTGCCTGAATGAATTCGACTTTACAGTACTACATTTAAGACAAAGGACCAACTAACTAGAATGCATCAGACTTGGCAATGCTACTACATGTGTGAAAGAGCACCTTATATTGAAAAGTGAAGATTATTGTAAAGTAAGTCTTTAGTTTTATTTTTCACATCACATCCTTAAAGCCAGTCAGAGTTCAGAGATGTATTCATGCCAGAAATTTCCCATGACCTTGAATACTGACTTGATCAAAGACTGAAACTTCGATGCCTGCCACTTCCTGTCTCAGTACCTACATCCTGTATTTTCACATCATGACCCTGAGTTACCACACCTAAGTGGGTGGCACATTAACTTTCGTAATATGCTCTCATGCTGTTTTGTTGATGTTTATCTTCAAGTGAGCATCCTAGGGCCCTTTTTTTATTATTATTCACTTGATGCTAATGGAAATGTAATCTTTCAATTGAGCATTAAGAAAAACATTCAGTAGCACAAAAACAACCTGTTTGTGGTGTGTGTACATACAGAAGGCATAAAATAATTAAATTAAACTCCCAACAAAAGTGTATATGCTATCGACCATTTTTAAAACAGTGTTGTTTTGACCACTTAGCCACTTTTCATTACTGACAACTTAAAGTTTGAACATTTTCATGGTCTATATCTGACCACATGCAAGCAGCCAATGTATGTACTTATATATACATACATACATATATGGCTTGTTAGGACTCAAGCAAGCATATACAGCTCAATGATACCAGAAAATCAACTGAAGCAAATGCAAAATAGCATTTGCACCAGCCATTACATCCACTCAGATTTAATAGCAAAATCGAGACATATTTAAAAATTTTCTAATTGAATGAAGCCTAACAATCTACTTTCTACCCCCATTCTTATATTTGCATCCTCTTTCTCTCTCTCTCTCTCTCTCTCTCTCTTTCTCTGATCCCCCATACTTCCTGTTGTGCTGGCTAGACTCCAATGGCAGATTTACAACTGTGGGGTCAAAGTTTTACAGCAGACTCACATAAATCTTGTTCCACCCTCTTCCCATGTGCCCCTCTCTCTTCCTCACAGTCGCAGTGCCCAACCCCCAGCGCTTTCATGTGTCTCCATACCTGTGTGTGGTACTGAGAGAGGCACACAATGCAGTTGGTTTTCATTATGCTAGGTAGATTTACCTCTTGCAATGTTTCTGTGACTAATTCATCTCAGACACACAACTTAATTTTATTATTCAGGAGGGGAGAGCAGGGATAATTGCAGCACTTAATAAATGTTACATTGGGAATAACTTAAAAAACACAACACACTCAGACAGCCCATATCTGGTGTGTTAAAGCACAATTCAGGCATTATCCTCAGAAATGACCGAATGTTTTTGTAAGCTAAACCCCTTTGACCTAAAATTTCAATCATTTTATTGACAATTTCATAAGTTTGTAGTTCTCAAAGATTGGGTAATGGTCACATGACATGGAAGTGTTCTAACTTTTTTGCTTATAAAATAAAGTAGTTCCCTTTCAGTCGAATTGGGATATCGCTTCGATAGACCAATCTACTTATAGAGTGTAAACTAAATGAGCCAATGCACACTGGCATGCAATTATTGCATCGAGCTGCTTGCGTATAATAAGGCAACAAGTGCAATGCATACCAGCTCTTCGCTTCGTAGCCGAACGACAGTATCGTTCTGCTCAACTGCGTGTCCAGTCGTGAACTACGAGTTCAGCATGCTCTTGGAAGCTTCCTGTGTTGGCGAGATGGCGCTTCAGCGGTGGTCATTCCAGAGTCGAATGGGTTGCGCACTTCAGGCGGCACTACCCTTGTCGTGTTGTAAGTGGCCGTCTCCCCTGTGCGCCTCAGCACTAAAAGAGAATTTCCTAAAGAGCATATTTTTCTAAAAGAGGTGAGAAACCCCACAGGGAACCAATCCTCTGGGGTCCACCATTCCTCCAGCACCTCCGATCCAGTGGAGCAACGCATTGGAATGCGATGGGCCCTCATCAATGAGCATACCAGCAGCATCCAGTGGGCCTCCCCCTTACCAGATGTCGATCTCAGCATCGGAGGGAGAGCTCTCCGATGAAGATACTTTCATGTGTTGATCCTTCAGCACCACAGACCATTTCTGTGGTTTGCGTTCGAAGGACGGGCATATCTGTACAAGTTCCTGCCCTTCAGGCTGTCCCTGTGTCTTCACGAAAGTCGCGGAGGAGGCTCTTGTTCCCCTCAGAGTGCAAGGAGTATGCGTCCTCAACTATCTAGATGATTGGCTTATACTATTACAGTCTTGGGATCAGTTGTGCGAGCACAGGGACCTGGTGATCTGGCACCTCAGCCTGTTGGACCTTCAGGTCAACTGGGAAAAGAACAAACTCTCACCGATGCAGATGATCTCTTTTTTCGGATATGGAATTGGACTCAGTCAAACAGACAGCACACCTCATATAGGAATGTGCACGTTCTGTGCTAGCCTGCTTGAATACGTTCAAGCACAGCCACTGTTCCAGCACTAGCTTTAGCAGGGGTGCTCCTAGAACATATCTCCAGGCATTCTGTGGTTTACACGGATGCCTCCTCCAACAGCTGGGGGCTCATTTACAATGGGCCAGCAGTCTCAGGGGTTTGGACGAACCCTCAGCTGCATTGGCACATGAATTGCCTAGAGTTGTTAGCAGTATGCCTCACCTTGATCCATCTTAAAGGGTGTTTATGAGTCAAGAACGTGCTGGTCCGAATGGACAACACAGCGATCATTGCGTACACAAGGTGGTCTGCACTCCAATCACACGACACAACTTGCCAGCCACCTCCTCCTTTGGAGTCAGATTCTGAGGTCACTTCATGCTGTTCACATTCTGGTCCTGCTCAACTACACAGCCGACGAGCTGTCAGGAACAATGCTCCCAAAAGCCACTCAGATAAACCTGTTTGCTTTCTCCAGAGACCTCTCCCTGCCAGTTGTTCAACTCCCTGACCGAGGGAACACTTGGCATTGTGTGAGCAGTGTTTACGAGACATGCTTACGCCTTGAAGTGGAATCTGTTTGTCGAGTGGTGTTCTTCTCACCAAGAAGACCCCTGGAGATGCCCGATTGCAGTCGTGCTTTCCTTTCTGCAGAAAAGGCTGGATCAAAGGCTGGAGCAAAGGCTGTGTCCCTCCACCCTCAAAGTCCAGGGTGCTGCTAATGCTGCATATCATGACCCTGTGAATGGGAAGTCTCTAGGTAAGCATGACCTCGTCAACAGGTTCTTTAGAGGGTCCAGGAGGTTAAATCCTTCCCGGCCCCCTTCTATACCCTCTTGGGACCTGACTCTAGTGCTAAAATCACTACAGCAGGGCCCATTCGGGGTCCTGCATGCATTTTTGGTCGAAGATTCATGCTTCAGGAACTCCTTCAGGAAGGATGGGTCTTAAGGATGGGGCTTCCGAAGCATCCCTGTTCACAGTGGAATGGTTACGTTATCCCAGTGTTATCCAATCTCACTTAGTGTGGTAGTGCTTTGACAATGGTAAGTGGAACTACTTGTTCCGAGCCGCGGCCTTCATCAAAGCAGGAGGCTTGCAGAGGGCACTGGAAGGGGCAGCACCCATGGTGCTTTGGTAGGGATCCCAATTCGTCGGTCATCGATGAGGGTATGTAACCGAGACGTTTTTCAGTAACGACACAAATAGTGATGTACAAATAAACTTTTTGAGAAAGTTAAGTAAAAATATCTTTCCTCAGTAACTTTTGGTTTTATTGTTATAATGTATTGAGGATATTTGATGTCATATGTTTTTGTGTTGTTTAGGGCATTCATTTAAAAATGTAAGGTCCAATTCTCTCTATTAACAAACCATTAACTATGACTTTTGCCTTAAAGTCCTAAATTGCTGCTTATTAGTAGTTAGTGAGGTAATTAGTAAGTTTAGGTATTGGGATGCAGAATACGCTCATGCAGAATATGTGCTTTAGAAGTATTAATAAAAGGCCAATATGTTATTAATAGGCACACTAATAAGCAACTAGTTCATAGTGAGAATTGGTCTCTATACTAGAGTGTTTCCAAAAAAATCTGTGTTCTTCACTTTATCAACGTAACATTAATCTTTAATGTCATTAAAGTGTTTCTTACAGAAGTCCAAAGTGATCTTATGATACTTTGTATGTGTTTTATGTAAAGTATGGTTCTACAAACTTTTTACTTACGTTTTTACAGGCACTAAAATTCAATACTGACATATTTTCAGCATTTATATATACAAAACCGCGGCATTTATTTTATTACTGTTGTTGTTTTTAGGTGGGGGTAGGTTAAGGGGTCTAAAATGTAAATTGCGTATTGATAAAATGATAAAAATGCATTGACATGAATATCTTGATAATATATACAGTAAGATATACAGTTAGCTAAAAATACGCAGCGATTTGTACGTTTTAATAGTTGAAATACATCAAAAAGTTTTAACATTAATAAAAACATACAAAAATGGATGTTGTGTGCTTGTAAATTTGACATATTAATACCTTCGTATAAACAATGAGACCAGGCTGAGCAGTCGAAATGAGGGACTGGTAAAAACAAATATAATACGTTTAATATAATATAGACTGGCAACTGTTTGTTCTATAATATAAATATAATTATTATATTGAATTTACATTTAAAACATTCTATTATAATCGGAATTTATTAATTCATATATTTAAATGACACAGGAAGTAGCTGCTAATGTGTCAAAGATGTTGTAGGATATAGGCTACATGTTGTCAGCATAAATGAGCAGAAAAAAAAAGTGTTAAAGTGTTACTGCACTCCATTATACCACACCACTGCAACACAAAAAGTATTATATTATAAATATTAAATAGTAAATGAAAAAATATTAGCTGTTGCAGACAATCTCAAGCTTTATGGCTTGCATTAGCCACCAACAAAAATCTTGTATTTCACTAGCCCACTTTAAATCTCCATTTGCCTTCCCAAGTTACTCTGTTACAAAGCAGTTGGTAGGAGACTAAACCGCAAAGACCCTCTTTTTTTCATGTCGTGCCTACATGCTCACACTGAGTGCAAATCCAAAGCAGATGCAGCATGATCCCTCACATATGCACGTTGACACACAGACTCTCACCGCGTGTAGGATCGATAAGGTGTATTGATTATGCCTGGTGCTGACAGGCCCTGCTGCAACCCTGCCTGCTCTGATCAATTCAGAGCTGCACGGGGATGGCTTGAGGTTAATTATATTTATCGAGGTGAACGACTCGAGGGTGTGTGTATGCTGAAACGCATAGGCTTAGACAACACAATATCCGTTTGAATGGGAGGTTGGGGTTTATTTGAGTTATTTTGTATGTATCTTTGAGCCCAGAGGGTGTATGAGCGCAGGTGTAGTGTTTCATAACTCCGCAAGAGTCTGGATGTATTTGATTATATTTGTTCAGTACTGTGTGTTTCCTTTGCATTGAGCTTCATTATTGTCTAAAGGTTGCTTCTATTATATTTTCAGCAGTATAAACACATTGACATTCAGTTCCTCATCCAGTTGTGCTGTATGTCATGTGGCACTGTATCTTCTTATTAGTGAGCATTGCTGCATACTGTGGTTAAATAGTGCAATACTTAAGATAAACACTATTTTTATGTTTTATATTTCTTCAGCTCAGGAGATTTGCCATCACAGAAATAAATGACATTTTAAAATATATTCAAATAGAAAGCAGTCATTTTAAATTGCATAAATATTTCACAATATTACTGTTTATACTGTATTTTTGATCAGTTATGCAGTCTTGGTGAGCATAAGAGTTATTTCAAAAACATTAAAATCTTATGGACTCCAAACTTTTGAACAGCAGTGTATGTTATTGCTTCAATGTGAACATTTAGCTGTTGTCTTTGTTGTTCTGCAGCTTTCGAAGCACCTAAAGCTCTAGAAGCACTTAAATACAGACACAAGCCACTTTCAGAACATATACACATAACTTGTGCAGTCTTTCTCCTAAAAAAATGAAAATGCTGATGACTCATCCAGATTTTTGTCCAATCAATTGCTCTCTGGAATGAAAATGTGCCCCACCCCATATCACCACCTAGCAACTAGCAAATCATGGTGTCACTTTTAAACAAACGTGACAGGCCCTTCAATATGTCTCACCAAAACGTCCTGTTTCAACAGGAAGTACATCAACACAGGAAAGAAAGATTTGTCAAGTGATTTCAATGGGTCTTTAAGACACATTTGTTTCTCAGGAGACATAATGTTCATGACAGTGTGTTGCACTATTAAACTTTAAGTTTAGATCAGATTCATTCATTTTTCCAACACAAATGTGGGCATGGCTGTGCTCCTAGAATGGCCTAAGGTGACCCCAGTTTCACTTCTCATTTCAGAAGGTGTTGATGATAGTGCTTGGGCACCAAATAAACAACAGCATGAGGAACAGGAAGCCCTTGGTGAAGAGCATTGCGTGAGAGACAGTGAGAAGTGGGCTGAGGTTTTGAGCATGTGTGTGTGTACGTGTGCGCTTCTGCTCTTCAGTTTAACTTTTGTGGTGGCATGTACTGATGGGTGTATGTTACCCAGTGACCTGCCTTTTCATATTGAGCCGTTATGCTTTTGCATGTTGGCCAAATCTGCATATGAAGTATTGTGGATATATGAATCTTTAAGAAGACCCGACAGTGTCACTCTCTTTTCAGGTAAGAGAAAAATCAGATCTTATCTACAATAAATATTACAGTAGTCTCTGTGGCGCTTGTAGGCAGTGTGCTATTTAAAGAAAAAATGAAAAGAGTGTTACGGTTTCCTCTCACATTGATACATTGTCAGGACCTCTGGAGGAGAGGATGTATGTTTTGTGAGGGGCTCCTGCTCGCGAGGGCCGAGTGCCCAATGCCTGCTCACTGTAATGTGACGCGACAGCTAGCCTTCACGCACCAGTGGGCTCCGTGTCCTAAAATGAACACAGGAGGACTCTTTCAGGAAAGAAAAAAATGGAGAAGAGGCTGGAGTATGTGGGAACATCCTTATGTAGAAAGTGAAATACATAAAAAAAATGAGGAATTTTTGTTTGTTTGCGCAATTAGGACCAATGTAGAAAGTTAAACATATTTAAAAATTGTTAAAAGTAAAAAAAAAAAAAATGCTATTTTGATCAGACTGATATCATATGTAAACAATATCTCTTAATCCTTTATTTTCATCTAAAATGGCTTGATATCTGAAAAATGTGACTGTTTTGCAGTACATTGCTGTTTTAATGTTTGAATATACACACAAAGAAAGCACAAATGAAGTTGAGTGGAGTGAGTTTAGTAACAAATGAGAGAACTGGAGAAAGACAAGGTGGAGATTGTATCATGTGGCTTACATAGTGAAGCTGGTGTTTATTTGTGGTGCTTGTTACAGAACTAATATGATCTTACTATGGTAATATCATGGTTCTGGATGATAGCTATGGTAGTCCTCAAATGATGTCATGCTATCATGGTACACCACAGAACATGGTATAAGCATGGTAGATGTAATAAAAACATTGTGTTATCCTATGGTATTGTAATGTCAATAAGGCACACCAGTAGTGCATGGTCTAGTGCAAACAACATGGTAATACTCTGGAACTTTTTGTTAGATTATTATATTTTCACATGTCATGTATTTGTACATTTGCCATCAGCTGAACCCATGTACACCAAAACAATATAATTGGGCAGCACATTGCTCTCTCTCTGCTCTGTAATTGAGGCAGCAAAGGTCCTTGTTTTTCCTGGTCCTTCTCTAAGGTTCAATGATGTGATCGATAACCAATTAAAAAACTCAGCAGATTAGCCAAGCCACAAACAAGACAAGCGGTAAAAACAAGAACGTCGGCCCGAAATGTGCTCTAAACGCATGTTGACATGTTTGTAAAGCGTATCAGTTGTCAGTGTGTAAAGAAATCCTGTGATGGGAACTGGCAGAAGTGAACAGGGGGTAAATAAAACGGTCGCCATGTTGAGTCCATTTCCTAAACTTGCTGTCTTTTAACAAGCATCAATTTCCATCAAATTGGTGCCCAGGATTTTAATTGCAGTTTACAGAGTTGTTCGGTTTTATTGAGCTTGTGAATGTGTGTTTGTGTACAGGCAGAGAGGGCTTGTTATGCACCATTTGGAGCAGGCAGCTTCTTTTTTTTGGGGCCTGTTGTGTCTGGTTATATACTAGCGGCACTATCATGCATCTATGATCTTGTTACCAATGAACTAAACAATAAACTCGAAGATGTTTGATTTTTTTTTTGAATGATGACAAAAAGTTATGAAAATATTGATCCAGTATGTCCTGGGAAACTTTGTTGTTGTGAATTTGGGTCGGCGGATGTTCAGATAGCACATGAAGAAGACAAGGTAGGAAGTGGTAAGTGAGGTGAATAATTCATTTGTCTCTTCCATGTGTACCCTGTCTGCACTTTCATCACCCTCATTATCCCTGTCATCACTGGGCTCTGTCCTCTCCACCAGCTCATGGTGCCATTCACTCACTGCCTCTGAGAAGCACTGTGTCTAATGCGGATACATTTCAACAGATTAGTTTCCCTGAGAAGAGAGGATGGTTTGAGAGTTTCTTGTCCATCAGACTGTACCTACAGTAGCCTGGAAACATGAAGAAATTATTATAAAGAAATTGCAGAATATAAATACATTTCTATAATATAACAATTTATTTATTCAGCCTATTAATTTATTTACATTCCTATTCAACAGTCATGGGATTAAAGGGGTTATATGACGTTGCTTAAAAGAACATTATGTTGTGTATTTGGTGTAATGCAATGTGTTAAAAAAACACATTATTTTCCACATACTGTTCATTATTAGTTCTCCTCTATGCCCCGCCTTCTGAAACGCGTCAATCTTTACAAAGCTCAATAGTCTGAAAAGCGAGGTGTACTCTGATTGGCCAGCTATCCAGTGCATTGTGATTGGCCGAATACCTCAAGCGTGTGACATAAATGTTATGCCCCTTGCCATACTGTGATGATATGTGTCCTTGCACGATGATGCAAAATCAATAAAACCCATTACAAATGACGTCAAAGAACCTAATAAAATCTGAAAATATATATTACAAAATATTTATCCCTTAAGCACGTGAGTTTAAAATATTCTAGCTGAGACGACCGTTATTTTTGAATGTGTTACCTTATTGTTTCCATGGCGATGCGTCATGCTTGTCATGAGACACATAATACAGTTGCAATAGATCTGTATGGCACATGGATCGCTTTTATTTAGTTTTTCCTGTTTTTTAAAAATGTTCCCAAAACATGCTCACTATATTATGAAATATCTGATATTCCAATTCTGAAATATGTGTGAGTTAATATATTGGGTAGCTTATACACTTTATATTGACCATGTCAGTTGATCTATACCGGGTGATGGGCGCCGCCATGTTGGTTTGCGCTAAATCCGAGCTGCGGGATTTATGGTGTGTTCAAGTCCTCCTGGGAAGTTCGTACGCACAAGGTGGGAAGTTGTGCTTACGACGGCATGTGCGTTCAAGGCACTTTGGTCGGAGCAAGATGGCGGAGTACTTTCTCTTAATTTAAAACACAAAAATACAGCTATGTTCTTAAAATCTTGTTTTAGAAAATGATGAACAAAGAAATGTGCATTAGGTATACTTCGTTTTTTTATGTTTTCAATTAATTTATGAAGCCACTGCCAACTTTATTGTTACAAGTTGCATTGCTATATTATAATGCCATCATATTATGGGTCGTCGATTAACTTACTGCGCTGTAAATATAAAAGCCTGACAATATCACAATTAAAATACCTTTAAGTATTGTATATTCCGCCATGTTAATCACTGACACGCCCTCAACTCGTACAGATTGGGGTTTAAAGAAAATCCCGAGCTCACTGGTATTATATGATATTGTGGTGGAGTTCATGTGCATTCAACTCGTAAATATGATCTATATGAGATGACTTGAACACACCATTTCATCACGCACATTTATTCTCTCCTCCCGAAAACATATAAACGTAAGTCCGCGGTAAACTGAGAGAAGAGCAGAGTAAACTTTAGGTACCTACACAATCTGTATATGATATCAATAAAAAAATTGTCTTCAGATTATATTTGTAAGGATTATTAAAGCCGTTCCAACAGACAACAGCATACATTACAATGTATGTAAATTTAAAGGTATGTTTTTGCTAGTACTCATGTGTATTTAAATATCTGAAACTTTAAATAAGCATTATGGTTGAAAACACTGAATATTTGTGATAATATGACCAGCACTCAGTGCATCCGACCTGTCTCTGCTCCAACCAAAGCACAAAAGCTTCAGGGACGAGCCAAGACTGGTGTGATCGTACACGTCAAAGGGTTAATATAGGCTATAGGGAATTGCACGCAAGATAAATTTATTTTTTAAATTTTGTTTTTAATGACCCACACCAACCCGCCCCGCAAATAAAGTGACAATTTCTTTACCTGAAGTTCAAATTACGTCCTGAAGTTACTCAAATTCCGCCTTGGCCAACCATTTTCCCAACACTTTCACCTCTTCTGCATTGCAAAGCCATACATACTGTCAAGCCTTCCACATCTTCTTCCCAAACTTCTGTGGAAATATGTCAACACAAGGTTTAATGTGTTCGTTTAGCCTTTAGAAATGTGAGACTTCTAAGCCTTTTCCTTATCTGGGGATACGAAGAACAACATGCACTATAAAAATCCCTATACAAATAAAACTCCACCAGTGATTGTACAAGAAACCAAAGAAATCAGCTCATAACATAAAAACCAACTACCACACCTCTTTCTGCTCTCCTCAAGATACGTCTCAGTAATTCTACTTGCCTCATCTTATGGCAGTACCTCCGACCTACATTCTGCCTTTTTTCCCCTCTACTTTTTCCCCACTCACTTAGTTCTGTCTATTGTTATCAGTCCGCCTAATGGGCTTCAATCCATGGCTTTGTTCTGGCAGGCCAATGAGCGCAGAAAGAGAGGGAGGCAGAGGGTTGGCGAGAGAAAGGGCAATCGAGTTTGTTTCTTTAAAGGATATCAGTCATTTCGATATGATCGCCCTCCCAAGCAGCAGATTCACAAACACAAGACTTCCTCTCCCTGAACCGAAGGCACCAACAATCATACTTCAGCTCTCACACATGAAGGGTGTTGATACTCCAATAAAACAACTCTAGACATGTTTCAGAGCTAATAAATGTCACAAATAGTCTAATAAAAGAGGAATAATTATTGTCATAAAATCAATAACAACAACTGTTAAGTATTACGGTGACTAAACAGTCTGTGTGCCAGGCTTAACTTGCTATTGATTGACAAATGAAAAATGCAGCATAATATTTTATGTTTGATATAACTTTTTTCTACAAGCACTATGGAATATAATGACTGTTTTGTTAACATATATTTAAGGTTATCAAAGAGAGCTGACAAAGATTTGAAACAGTCCATTAATATCTCTGATGGTTGGCAAGGAAAATAAAGGAGAGATAAAAGTGCACTAACACATGCACTTAAAATAAAAGTAAACCTGACTGCTCTGCTTATAGATGCTAAAGGGTTAAGTACGTTCACTGCCCGCATCTGGGAGTCATTTAAAACATTCCACAAGGCTTACCACATGCTTTCAGACAGGCTAAACCCCATGGAGCAGATTGTGCTATCCAGGGCTGGAAGTTTTCAAAGAGTGCATTTCAGAAAATGAAACTTGTTATAGCTTTTTAAAGGCTCTAGATGAGATGGTGCGAGGACGGCAGGGAAGACTGTACTCGTTTGAAGATCCGTGACTATCTGAGCCTGCCTTTGTGCACCAGTGTGTGTGTGTGGATCAGTAGTAAGGCTGTCCTCTTTGAAGTGGTGGGATGCTAAACGGCGCTAGCTCTTTCCCACCCTCTGATAGGATCTTCACAGGCTTGTGTTCCCAGCTCATTTCCTCTGGTCAAGTCTTGTGACCCGTCAAAACACAGTGGGGTTTTAGGTGTTCGCTCTAGATAGGATACAAAGGCCATACAAATTAAACTTTGTGCAAGTACACAATGAGAAAAATGACAAGCTCACTTAACCCCAAGCAGGCCCAGTAAATTTCATTTCAGGGTTGATCACTTAATTTCACGATTCATATGTGCTAAACAGATTCAGGATGGTAAAATAAGCCAAGATCTTTGTCAAGCCAAGAAGCCAAGAAGGAGTCTTTGTCATTTTTGATCAATTTAAGGCATCTTGTCTTTGTAGGCATCTTTAGGTACATATGACCAGTAATTAGATTAAAATGATAATATACCACTGATCTATAATAGAGAATATATAAATCAGTGTAATATACAGATGTTTGTATAGACTAGGTTTAAAATGCGAAGCTCAGTTTCATGTGCTGAATAATGGTGAAGCTATATAAAATGACCATTTAAAACAGGGATCTTAACATTCCTTGATCAGAAATCTAGACAAATGCTGAAGGCCCCGGTTTGAAATGGTCACGTAATATTCAACACTTCACCACTTAGTCCCATTATACTTCTGAAGAATTCATGAAGCAACACAGCAATAAAACATCTAACCAATGATGTAACCATAATGTTTTGTGTAATTAGAGCTAAAGACTTTGCTAAAACTGGGAGGAATCCATTTTTTTATTGTCCTGTCTGATTATGAGCACTCTAAAGCTTCTATATAACCTTAGACATGTGATGTGTTTAAATAGAAGAATCAAGAAAAATTGAGTTTTAGATTTTAGATATTTTCTTCTAAGTTGAAGAAAGGGATCATGAGTCATTAGAACAGCCATTGAAGCCATTAGGGCAAGAAAACCACATGTGACATGAGTCCATCTAAACTTAAGGATAGTTTATTTTTCCTCTTCTGTTAATGGGACGTTCCCTCATTTCTAAGGTGATGGGCCATATAGGCAAAAGGTCTTGGCATCCTTTCAGCAGTTGTACTATTTGAATCACACTCTGCAAGAATATCTAGAGGGGTCACTCAGAGCGGGCAGTAATATTGTACACAAGGATGAGTAGCAAACAAGTAGAAGCAAAGGCTACTCCTAGAAATAGCTCATGTAAACAAGACGAGAGGAGACAAACTGATGTCTCTTCCCTGCTGTGAAGAAAAACAAAAACAGAAACAGATTAAACCAGTCTTTGCTGGTCTTGCCTGGTCTCCCGCCCCACTTAGTCCAACAATCTGGCTTGATTTTTCTTCTTTCGTGGCCTATTTAATTGGTGTTTCACTGTGGATGGAGAAGAAGAAGTTTGAAATTCTTTGTTGCAAAAGAAGACCTTTTGCAACATTGATACAGTGTCCTTGTCGTCACAGTAAAGTGGTGAAAGATCGTATACCGAGTGTGGATGTTCAGAGCTTGTGTAAATTCAAAGCATCATCACAAGATCAATGGTGCTTGCAGTTGTTTTTCACACAGTGCACATCACTATGTTGACACATCTGTTCTGAGACCACAAAGGACAGCAATGCAAATGTTGCTTGAAGCCTTTTGCAGCGCTCTACTACCATATCATACACTGTAAAACTGAAAAGATATTTAAGACACCATTTAGGGGTTTTCAGATTTACACTGGGGGAACTTCTAGGCACCTTATGATGGCTCAGATTTTCTACTGTGCACTCAAGGAACTTTCATATATTTCCTCTATTTGTTTCAAATCCTTTCCCATGTGATTTAGTGTTACTGGAGGAACTGTTGATCGTGTTTATAGAATTCTTCCAGGAATTTATGGATTCCATTTTGCTCCTCATACCCCTATTCCATCAAAATGGTGATGTTTAAACCATATCATATTTCTAACAATACACTTTTATTTGAGATAGATACGAGTTTAAAAAACCTACAAAACTGACATGAGTTATTTTTTCCAAGGATGTTATTTAATACATATATAATAAAGAAGAATTATCATAGTAATCAATTCAAAAAGCAACTAGAGCACAGTGCAAAATATTTTGTACATGTCGGTCAACTGAATGTGCAGAATCACTTCCACTGACGTTTCCAGTGTAGACAGTTTCACTGGCTACACTTACATGTATACAAAAGTAGTCTGACTATTGCCAAAAATAACAATATGGAATTACTCAGATTTTCAGTGTTTCTCAAACGTTTTTTACTCGATTTCCGGTTACAATATTTAAGAAAAAAAGATTTAAACTAATATTTTTTACTCACAATTTCTGACCCACAAAAAATATTTAAGAGCTTTGCATATCTAGAATATATATATATATATATATATATATATATATATATATATATATATATATTTTTTTTTTTTTTATTCATTATAAAAATGCCTATGCAATTGTATTAAATTAACATGACCTTTTCCGGTCTAGAAACTTGAAGGCTTTTTCAAGACAGAAAACAAGGAATTCTGCACCTTGATTTTTATTTGTTTGGGTTAAATTTAAAATCATCTTGACCCCCCCTGGGCCCTGGGGCCCTGGGCCCCTGGTTCAGAACGTCTGATATAGACAAACCTCTTCAATCCACTTACATGCTAATTTTTACGTTGATAATAATAAGTGTGATCATTTCTACTGCAGTTTTTATTATCCACTAATATCCAATTCCACAGCACAAATTGTTACATTTACATGCAGCAGGTTTTTATTTCTCTGCTTCCCATGCATAATTTTTGGCGGCTCTCAAGTTGTCAGGTACATGACACTATGTTTCTGACCCACCTAGAATCTGAGTTCTGTCAGTGAACCTCAAATGTGATCCTGGACCACAAAAATTGCACTATTTTTTAGCAATAGCTCACAAATGACTAAAAATTTGTGATTTTTCTTTCATGTCAAAAATCAATAGGATTTTTAAAGATCATGTTCCATTTAGATATTTTGTAAATTTCTTACTGTAAATAGATCAAAATGTAATATTTGATTAGTGATATGCATTGGTAAGGACTTCGTTTGGACAACTTTAAAACGATTTTCTCTCAAAAAAAAAAAAGTTTTGAAGGTTTTTTGACATCTTCAGATTCTAGATTTTTTAAATGTGTATCTCGGCCAAATATTGTTCTACCCTAGCATCAATGGAAAGCGTATTTATTAAGCTTTCAGATTATGTATAAATCTCTGTTTTGTGTGTTTGTTGTTGTTCTTTTTTTATTACCCTTAATGCCTTGTTTTGCGCTCTAGGGATCACAAATAATTCTTTAAGTAGCCCTATCTTTTCATTTTTACTGCATAATTCTGCAAGAGCTTCTAGATGAAGTCTATAAATGTTGTTCTACCCAGCAGTGACCTGAAACATAGCCTTGCCCTAATGCAAAAGCACTAAACTTCCTGCATAACGCGCTGCGGTTACGTAAAGGCAGGCACCAGCTGAGCTTATGTTCAGTGGTACCGTGCCCTGAAGTGACACCGCGCGCGCAAGGGGAGAATGGGAGGAGACGGCGGCGTATGCTGACCGGTGTTCGGTTTCACCAGCTCACACGTGACCGCAATGGCTGCTTGTCTGCTCTGTGCAGTGCATCATTCCTCCGCTGCACAGCGAATGTAGGCTACATCAGTTTTCTCGCTTCGTTGAACTGTTGGTGCAGACATTTAGCACCCGCCGAGGCGAAACTCCTCTCCGCGTTGCATCGACCATCTCACCGGCTGAGAACAACCCCATTCGGGAGAGAAATTAAAGCGTCTCGGGCTTCAACTTCCACCAACCAACACGGCGGTAGGAGGAGTCAACAGGTATTGTCGCTCTCTATTTACGTGAGAATACAATTGCTATGCTGACAGGTAGTCGCATTGATAGCGTCTTGACAGATGTGGAGCAGAGAATAGGCGCGTCTTTCGGCGCTCAGATGCGGTGTGCTACTTAGCTGTAAAGCTGTCCGTTGCTTTTGATCGAAACGGCATACGGGGGGTAATAACGACCGGTCTGCGGCAGCTACGTAATAAAATGCGCTGTATTGTTCTCTCACCTGAATGAGCAATGTGTCATGAGAGCTCTTGCAGCAGGTCTTTCACGCAAAGCGTCGCTACGCTCCACCAGCGGAGCGACTGGAATTTCGTCGTTCGCGTCGACTTTATTCAAGCAATTTATCCTTTCTGTCCTTTAAAAGTCTTATGTGTTATGTGTTTGATAATATAGGCATATATAACATGTTGAGCGCCATTTACGTGTAGCTACAGTGCCTCGTTATATCACAATGAATTTAACTGGGTCACAAACAAAAGCAACAAATGCCTCTATGTTAGTAATTTCCTCCGTGGATTAACTCTGCTGGAAATAGTTTAAGAGCATTAGGTTCGACCTGCAGTATGAATATCTAAATACTGAGCGCAATATCAGGGCTCACTTGCCCGAAGCTGCCATTTAAAGGGATAGCTCACACCCAAAATTCAGATCAGTACAGTAATGAAAATATACTCGTTGACATGTTGTTTGAAAGCTGTACAGTAATGGCCAGAAGTTTTGGCAGTGACATAAATTTTGTGTTTTGCAAAGTTCGCCGCTTCAGCAGTTGTGGTGTTCATTCACATTGTTTCTAGATTATTCTGTAGAGTGATCAGAGGCTTTTTAAATAATTACTAAAAGCTTAATTGGTCAAAAAATGAACTTTTCACAGAAACACACATTTCAAACACACGTTTTTGATCCTGACACAAAATAAATGATTAGATATTATTAATTGACTAATCATATGAGCAGCACATGTGAAAGTGTGAATGAATACTAGTCAGGTAAAATCACTACTAATAAGATTGTAAGAGCAGACTGGTTGTTATAAAATGAGGGAAGAAATGCTTCCAATAATTGTGTTCTTGGTAGCAATGGTTATCTCCAAAGAAACCCATGCAGCCATCATCGATTTGCATTCGACTGCAGTGAAGAAGTCTTCAGGACGTCCCAGAGTGTTCAGCGAGCGTCAGGACTGTCTCCTCCTGAGGAGTCAGATACAGAATCATGTCTCCAGCAGTGAAGAGATTGCTCAGAAACAGCAGCAGGTGACGGCATCTGCACGCAAAATGAGACCAAGACTTGGACAATGGCCTGGTGTCAAGAAGGGCAGCAAAGAAGCCACTTCTCTCCAAGAAAAACATCAAGGACAGACTGAAATTCAGCAGGAAGTACAAGGATTAGACAGAAGACTGGTGCAGAGTGATTTCCTCTGACGAGGCTCCCTTCCGACTGTTTGGGACATCTGAAAATTCAATTGTTCGGAGAAGAAAATACTACCATGAGTCCTGTGTTTTGCCAACAGTGAAGCATCCTGAGACCATTCATGTGTGGGGTTGTCTCATAATTCTGCCCAAAAACACTGCTATTAATAAAGAATGGTATCAAAACGTCCTGCAAGAGTGACTTCTTCCAATGATCCACGAGCAATTTGGTGATCCGTGCATGTTCCAGCATGACGGAGCACCATGTCACAAAGCAAGAGTGATAAAGAAGATAATAACATTGAAATTTTGGATCCGTGGCCAGGCAGCTCCCCAGATCTCCATCTCATAGAGAACCTGTGGTCAGTCCTCGAGAGGTGAGTGGACAAGAAGAAGCCCACAAACTGTGATCATCTCTGAGAACTAATGACAACAGTGGATCTCCATCAGTCAGAATTTGGCTCAGAAGATAATATCCAGCATGATAAGAGTGAATTACAGAGGTTATGAAGAACAAGGGTCAACACTGGAAATATTGACTCATATATTGTTTGCCAATAAAAGCCTTTAGAACTTGACATGTTTATCTTTTTTTTCAGTATAACATGAAACGTGGAAAATAGCAAAAAATGGAAGCAGCAAACTTTGCAAAACACAAAATGTATGTCGCTGCCAAAACTATTGGCCATGACTGTATTACTTTCTTTCCTCTGTGAAACACAAAGTGAGACATTGGGCAGAATATAAGGGACTTTTATTACAGTGAAAGTGAATGGGGACTGAGATTGACATGCTGTCTAATATCTCTTACGTTCTTCGGAAGGAAAAAAGTCATTTAGAACAACGTGAGAAGTGAGTAAATGATTACGGAAATTTCATTTTGGAGTGTACTATCAGTTTAACTGCAATAATAAGAGGATGAAATGAGTCACACTTGTGATGCATTGAAACTATTCAGCATATGGTGTAAGAAGCGAGGTGTTTTGGGCTAGTTCTGTTTTCGCAGTTAAATGGGAAGTTCCTCAACCAATCTGTCTGCAATAGAAAGAGGAATGGGTATGATATTCACTTCCTCTAAGCGCTGCCCCTTTCATGCCTGTCGTCTGCAGAGGCATATGCCACAAAGCTTGACATTTTGATTTTTCCGTTCATGAAAGCATGTGCATGCTCACTGCATCACCTCCTGCGGTGTTAGTCTCAAACCTTCCATCAGGGCTCTCTAATGTTCTCTGGCATTCCAAAATAGCGGGGAGGGGAACACAAAGCTGACTGAATCAGGGTGCTGTCTCATGTCCAAGTCCTTGGCATTTTTTTCAGAAATCTGATTTTTAACAGACTTCATTTCCACACCGCTGGAAATGACTAGGTGACATGCCTCTCTCTATTTTTCTATTCCACCGCCCCCCTCTCTAGTGAATGGATTTTAGCGTACTCTCTCATTAATCATTTCAAATTGTCCACAGTACTCTAAATTGACGGAACTGATGATTAAATATTTTGGATCCCTCTCTTTAAAGGCTTAGTTCGCCCAAAAATTGGGTCATCATTTACTCACCCTCTCGTTGGTCCAAACACGTAAGACTCTTGTTCATTTTTGGAACACAAATAAAGATTGTTCATCCATCTGAAGTCTATGTAACCATTTTCAAGCTACGAATAGACATTGCAAAAGAAATCCATATGAAGTTTAAACCAAGTTTTCCGAAAAGTTCTAATTGCTTTATTTGCAAACAGATTTTCTTTAAGAATTTTATTGACACAAGTACATAAACTTGTAAAAAAAGGAAGCTTGAAATTACCATATTTGATGTGCTCTATATACACTACATTATCGGTGTTTTTTTTTTTTTTTTTTTTTTTTTTGTAGATTGAGAAGACAAGATTCTGAGTTGCTGGTCAAACTTGAATAGAATGATCCATGTCAGCAAATAATCAATCAGAGATGATGTTGGCTGTCAGATTTGCATAGACAAACACATTTCAATGTTTACAAAGAAAGAGTGAGCTTTTTTTCTACAGAAGCTTTTAATATATTTAACCAGTGCAAACGCATAAAACTGATTTATACAAACCTTTCTTGAAATGTGATATTTCATTGTTAATATTACTAATTACTTAAAAGTTCTCAAGTGCTTTTCCCCCCTCGTACTCATAACGAGTGTGAGTCACTGATACTGATCTCTTGACATTGTTTTGTGTTTTTTTTTTCAGAAAGCATGCAGCTGTGAATAAATGACTTTTAACCTCCATAATCGTAAATTTAATATGAATTTAATTTGACCAGAAATTAAACCTGGCTGTGAACACCACATATACGTACAGCACTGAGTAGGATGGTTACAAACTGGAACGATGAGCTTGCAGTAGTTTACTGGAAAATTTTTATTCTTATTTTTTTTCAGTAGTCTTTCATATAATATTTATAAAAAAGTAGTCCAGATGATTTTTACCTCTACCCGCTGTTCAACTATAAACAACATACCACAGTATTTTGACATATTTCTCAGTTTGTCTTCTTTCTGGTCACAGATTTTCATCTTTAAGGGACTCCGTCAGGTCACTCACCCTGCTTCATTAGACCTAAAGTAGATTTTTTACCAGAGTTGCAGAGATTGTCATGTAAGGGCAATAAATATTGCTGACCTTTCTTGAAATGGGATATTTTCACCTCTCTTTTTTTATAGTCTACCTGACTTTCACTGTCAGTTTGGTAAACAGACAACCTGTCCTCTGACACCCTTCCAGTGGCGTTGTCTCTATTTTTACTTGCATCTGTATTCTTTACATGTGTTCTGTTGTTGGTGTGGACTGTGACTAGATTCAGCATTTCTGACTCAGCCAAAGTGTCTAGCTTGCAGCTCCTATTTTTCAGTTCTCCTTCAAGTAACTTTTCTTTACCCACCTCATTTACATTTAGTCATAGACGCGTTTATTTAAAGCGACTTACAATTAAGAAACCTTAAAGATTTTTATCATACCATCGCCAATAGTTTTTATAGTACTGTTATGATACCCTACGCAAATAACTTAGCCGACTCGAGTTCCTATCCTTAGTCAAAGCATGTTTTGTAAGTAGGAGTCAGTTGTGATATCCAGCTAATTATAGTTTTTGTTTGTTTGCTTTTAATTATTTTATCTGCAAAGTTTAAATTTGCTAGTTAGGTTTAGCTGTTAGACAGTTAGCATGGTAAAAACCCTTTAAACCCAGCTCATAAACATCAGGCGAGCTGTTTATCTGAGCTTTTTGTGCCATACACGTTTCCAAATTAAAAATAGTTAAAAAAACTATGGAAATGTCTCCAAGAGAAGCCAATGATCCTAGTCAGCTGAGCCTAAAATTTGTATATTCCTAGCCCAATTAATATTCAAAGCCACTTGTGTTAAGAGAGATTAATCAGTCAATCTTTTGGTCAACCCAAGAGAGAGTAAATGATTTACATTTTTCCATACGTGTGTATATATATAATTTTTATAAAAAAAAAAATGTATTTTCCCACATGGCCTACTTTCTTGTATCCTGGTAAATGTATAAAAAGATGTTATGTCTGCCCATCCATGTGTATATTTGAAAGAAAAGGCCACCCAGGCTTTGCTCACACGTCGACAGTGTTACTAAAACATCTCTAGACTAAGACAAGACATCGATGACTAAACCTTCAGAATGAGAAGCAGGAAGTAGGTGTGTTTATTTCCTGTCAGTCACGATTTCCTTTGTAAAACATGCTTTTCAGCTAAGTAACATAGCTTTGTTTTGAACACATTGCCTTGTGAGTGGCATCACATGCAGCCTTGGGCAATGCAATCCAAGGACACGCTCGCTTCTAATGACCGGAAAGATTTCACGAGAAACAAGAACTCATAGTCCGTGACACGCTCACTTTGTGTTTTTACTTATATATATACCAAAACATGGCATTTATGACATCTAAATGGAATCGGATGGGACGTTTTCCTTTTAGGCATGTCTCTGATGTAGGAATAGTGAGTGTGTCATAGTGGATTCTCGCTCATGAGCTGTGCAGCGGGAGACAGATGGGTGGAGGTAAATTAAACAAGCTGCTCTGGCCTTCTCTCCTCACTTTGACAGTGTGCCAGCCGCGGCGCCGGGTCTCTGTCATTATTTAACGGCCGGTGTTAATGGGCTCTGTCTGCCTGGTTGCCCCCCTGGCTGCCGGGAGGAAGAGAATGAAATTTGAAGGGAAGAGGAGAGCAGGGTTGTGTACTTGACCATGCAGTGTGTGAGTATGAGACAGTGTTTTCGTTTCCTCTCAGAACACGCTGGTTTCTACATTAGTAGCTTGTGGTATAATAGGTTCCTCTCGAGTCTTGCATGGACCGCTGTCACGTGAAATCACCACGGCTTTGCTGCAGCCGTTGTTTTTTGCCATTAGTGGCGTATTTATCTCAGTCACCCTTAAGCAATTTTGGTGCAGGGAATGTAAAAACGTCTGGATTAGCTCTGTAAACCCCAATAGCACGAAGGGGGAAAGTCATATCCACATCCAGTGCACAGTTAAACGGTTGTGAGGTTTTCAGGATGACGGACATTACTTGTATGTTCACATTTGTCACTTCAATTGAAATTGCATTATGTTCAAACATAGCAGTAGGACTGGACGATATAGCAAAAAAATTATTCATATCAGTCGATATTGATAATTATCACACTAAATTATACTAAATATATATATATATATATATATATATATATATATATATATATATATATATATATATATATATATATATAATTTTATTTTTTATAGGTATTTGTATGAAAAACGCTAGTCTAAAAACATTTAGTAGGCCTATAAAAGCCAAGACACTGAAGCTTAATCATAAGAAAATACAGTAATTATATTCCCTTACTCCTTTAATGCATTAAATTCATTAATAATAACATAACATTTCTCATGATTGTCCCATATTTCTGCCACAATACCATGGTGCAGTTAGTGTTACTACAGTAAAACCATGGTAAATTATGCTGATTTGTAAATTGTATAAACGGTCCATGTGCTGTGGTTCAAATGAGTTGTGCTGTTTCTTTTCCCTTATGGCACATAAACAGGACAGTATATTGAACATTTATCAAACTCTTTTTGTCGTTTTATCGAGGAAAATTATATTGCAATTAATTATGCTCGTGATGTTATCATTATATCTCCCAGCCCTACATAAAAGCAAAATTAATGTTAATAAAAATAAAGGATAAAATAATAATAATAATAATAATTGCAACAAATTTTGAGCGTTGCAACCTTGCTAAAGATCTCGCTTTTTGGTGTTTTGTAAAATGCATAAAATAATGCAAATATAAGAATGAATAAGGCCGCTAAATGGGCTTTTTAGGACTACTAATACTGATTAAGTATCATTAGAGTTTTTCTTTGTTCCGTGTGCACAATGTTAGCATTATTTCCCAGCGCACAAGCAGATCTTTAGGGAAACAAACCATCATGATCCAGACATGGCTTGAATGCTTTTTCATACTTCGCAGATGGAGTGAACAGTGTCGTCCTAATCCAGACTGCATTTCTTTTTGTTCGCTGCAGGCCTCTAGTAATGGAGGGAGAGTTGGAGTAACGGATAAAATGAGATGATGTGATATGATGAACGTGACAGGTTCAATAAATGGAAACAATTAAAGTAAAGTGAACACACTTATGAATTGTTTATGTGATTTTCTAAGTGCTCTGTCTGTCTGTGTGCATGACCAAATGAGGGTGAATTAACAATGTCACGCTGGAGGTGGGCCATCAGTATACAATTACTCAAAGACCCACCACACTCCAAATTTACTAAATGATTTCACAGCTACTGTAATATGTCTTCCAGACCTCGGGAGCCGCAACCACCTTTTCCAGCCCTAAAATACTAATGTTAAAGGAAAAATGAGAGAAAAGCAGTTAACCTTTAAAATACACATCATATTTAGATGTTTCATGTGTCCTGTTTTTTTATTTATTTATTTTTTTTATTGGCTTATGTTTCTCTGCAGGGAAACGTGACAGATAAGTGTCCGGGATAAGGACTGTCTGTTTAAAAAAAGTGGTTAGACTTTTTGTAGTCATGTTTTTTTTTTTTTTTTTTTTTTTTTTTAAGCAACATTTACACTGTTTTTAAAAGAAAAAGTTTAAATGATTGACTTTATCTTAATTACATATGAGTGTACACATCTGAATAATTAAAAAAATGTTTTATATATATATATATAATTTTTTTTTTTAAGTAAAATATAAACTTAAAAAAATATATTTTTATAAATATGATGTAGTATTTATTCATTAAAAAAAAAAATCAAGTTTTGGGTGGGTAACACAACATGCAATTTACAGTTTAAGTCATTATAATGTATGTATGAATAACATGTATTTTTGTAATAAATGATTAGACCAGACATAAAAAAGAGTGTCATAAAATGAACTCCTAAAACAGTCCTTCGATTTGCTCGAACTTTGACCGGAAGAAATCTTACACACAGAGACACTGTGACAGAAAAATATGCTTGAGAAAATGCTAATCATTGTTGTGTTAGGAAGTGTTAGTGTTGTTGTATTGGTCCTCAGTACAAACCGACTGTGTGGTCTGCGTTCAGAGGTGGAAAATCTGTTGGGACATGTCAGACAGAGCCACTGATCTTTGGAGGTGCATGACAGTGGGCCTCTTCACGTCTTTGAGCCTCCTCGCAGCATGACACAACAGTTCAAAGGCTCCTCTCCTTGCTCAGTGTGCTCGTAAAACCCAGATAGCGTGTGTAAATCTGGAGCAGAAGTGTCGCTGCGCTGGTTCCCTCGCTCTTGATTTATAGCCCCAGTGCGCCATGGACACTAGTTCTCGAAGTTGTAACCCAGCCATGGCAGACTGCCCTCATCTCATAATGGCGAGCATGTAAAAGTGCTCTTAGCTTAGTAGATCCTGCGCATTCCTCTACTGCAGATCTTCAAACTTCATAGGGGCTTGTTTTTCTGTATTTCATCTTGCCAGAAACTACCAAAGCTTGGAGATCCATGAGTAGTGAGGCCCAGGAATATAGTTTATCTAAACAAGACACTACATGTTACACACTCGCTTCGAAGACACATGCTCATGCTACAGTTATACTGGCGCTGTTAATTCAGTATGATGACTGAAAAGTGATGTGGGAGATTCTGCTCTGAATCCATGGGATATGATACAAAAAAAAGAAAGTTTCCAAAAGGGTTACATTAAACAGGGTAAACGGTTACATTACACGCACATTACAAAGAACCTTTTGTGCATTGGATTGGTTCCATAGATGGTAAAGGTTCTTCACTGAACCATAGATGCCAACAAAGAACTCTTATTTTTAAGAGTATATATGCAAGTGGAAACTTAATTTAACCACCATTCTGAAGTCTAGATGTTGTGATTGGCAGATGTATCAAAGTGTTTGGTTAGTTGAAACCGATCCATAAAGAGACTTCTGCAGGTCCATTTTCCATAAGCTCAATCTGATTTGTGGCATCAAGTCTATGTCTTACAGTAGATTTAATGAAATGAATATAAAAGGGTTTAAATGAATAGTTCACCCCAAAATGAAAACTCTGTCTTTACTCATGTCATTCCAAATTTGTATGACTTACGTTTTACTGTGGAACATGAAAGGAGATATTTTGAAGTATGTTGGTAACCAAACGTCTTCGGTTCCCACTGACTTCCATTACTGAAGTGGATAATGTATACAGTACAGACCAAAAGTTTGGAAACATTACTATTTTTAATGTTTTTGAAAGAAGTTTCTTCTGCTCATCAAGCCTGCATTTGTTTGATCAAAAATACAGAAAAAAAATGTAATATTGTCTTACATTATTACAATTTATATAATTATATATATATATATATATATATATATATATATATATATATATATATATATATATATATTATATATTATTATTATTTATTTTTGTCCATAAAGTGTAAGCTGATGGGAATAGAAACATTTTGGATTTACTTACTTTTATTTTTCCCAACTGGACTCATTTGCTATCCCCCTGGAGCATTTCAAAACACACTTTTGATCACTGTCTGCTTTAGAAATGTTTGATCTTGCACAACAAATACAAGCCCAGTTGATCCTCTGTGTTACTAGACCCGTGAGGATGTTACTCTGTATATTTAGCCTGGCTTGATAAACCTCTTTAGATAATTCTAGACCCCCAGACAATCGATTCAGCTCTGTGTGATCCTTCTGGAAGAGATGAGTAGTACGGTTGATCTGAGGGACGCGTTCTCATGAGGACGAGACTTAACAGGTGGCAGGTCTGACAGATGTGTCCTATGATGTGATGTATGATTCCTCTATTCTCCCTCAGACACTCTGTAGACCTTGAAAAGAGAGGTCATTTGGTGGATTATCATGACAATGGAGCAGACCTTCCTAATGGGGACGAGAATGGAGCCAAGATGAGCCATGAGAGCAATTCTTGGGCTGTTTCAGTGCGCTCACGGTTGGGATCATTATGTCCTGTTGTCTGGTCTAGATGTCTTGGAAACTGGGTTGAATAAATCAAAAGGAAGTGCTTTGCTTGATTGCGTGCTGTAAGGACATACTCATGGTTTAAAAAAGTAGCGGGTTGTTTGCTATGCAGTCACGCTGGAGCTGATGGATTCAGTGAAGAAAACACTGTGATGTTGATCAATGAAGCGAAGGCTGTACAAGACTATTTCAGTCCACAGTTTAAAGACAACAGCTGGAATGTTCCTGGTTCACTACGAGTTAAGCTGTCTTGACAACATCTGTGGCGTGCTGTCGTTTACCACAGAAAATCATTTAGATTCATCCCTCAGTTTGTACAAACAAGCAATACTACACTTCCAATGGAAAAATCTGAGTCGAAGTATATCCCAGTTAAACAAAAATGTGCAGCTGCTCTTTGTAAGAGCACTTTGCTAGGTTATTTTACTTATATTTGTATGTAATGCTTTTATTCAATTGAATAATCTGTTGGCAGCCATATGCATCATGTGAATGCTAAACGGATTGCCGGCTTTGTACGGTCAGGACAGATGTTGAAAAAATTAGATACAATTTTGTACAGTCTCATATTAATGCATGTTTCTATACTTTGAAAACTGTTAGTTTTTTTCTGTTTATGCTGCCGCAGTGCCTTGTAACACAGTATACAGTATGTGTTTCTCTTATTAATTAATGTTAAATGTTAGTCGTTTGCAAAAAAATGAGAGGCAAACAACAGCATGTTACAGTTCTATAAGAACAGTTTTGAATTTATTGAAACCAGGCAAATGTCAGTTGTTATGCAAGACGGTTGAATTTGGATGAAGCTTCTTACTGGGAAACTAAACTAGATGAAGAATGTAATGTGAAGTAGTCACACAAATCCAGGAAAACCGGTCAGACTGACCATTAGTTTCCAGTTTCATAGAAAAAAAAAATCAAAATACTCAAAGGAACAAAGTTCCCCTGAGTGGAGTAGAGGTTGGCCGGCATCCTCACGTGAGGTTCGTTGATACCATAGACACAGGATATCCTGTGGAGCAGGCTCTGGAATAGGAAGTGCCGCCACACCACTGGCACCAGCGTAGGAAGTGCTCTGAGGAGACGCCTGGGATCTTGGCAATCATTTGAGAGGTGTTAAGTACGCCAATGACTTCTGTTTTAACAGAGACTTCCCCTTTTTGGTGACAGTGAGTCGCCTTTCCTCTGGATGATCCTTTCCCCACATTTCATATTTATGCGTGTGCTTGTGTACGAGTGGTTTAATTCATCTGCAAATTATTCATCTTGACCTAAAGACATGTTCGATTCATTTATTGATAGGTTGGTCTTTTAAAAGGAGTGGATCAGTTGCATGACTGTGATTTTTGTGTGTGTTATGTTTGGCCTTTTAGACTTTTCCTGAAGTGGATAAAGGAGTAAACCATAGCTCCACTGCGTCTCTAGTTGCCTCTTGGCAAACAGAGAAGCTGATTTATGGCCCATTGTCTTGCTAAGGTTGTCGCCTCTGCTGTAAGACCAGCATAAACTGAAATTCCCTACTTAAAATTCCTCAGTTCCCAATTTGTTTTGTTACACTTTCCTTGCGACCTTGAGTAAGACTCCTGTCGCCATCTGCTCCTTAGTCATCCTGGCCTCCTGCTTTGACCCCTCTCTCTAGTGGGTTTTAATGGTTAATAATTATTTTTCATGCTATGAATGATAACTGATATTTGGGCAATTCAAATCCTATATTTTGAGTAATGAATAAAAAATAAAATCTATAGTTTTAAATTCAACAATGCGGTTTAGGAATCGCAACATTATAATGTACATGAATAACAAGGGATAATTATTGCGATTTTTGCTAAATCTTAAATCAGTGTTTTGATAAAGATTATCAATCTAAAGATTACATTTAAAATAGTCTCTAAAATGTTGATGTGTCACAGCAGATTATTACCAAAGATAATGCATGTGTGTATGAATATGTATGTATACTCATATTACAACGAATGAAGGAAAAAGTGCAATGCACAGCATAAGAAATCCAGGCTTTTAATAAAAGCCAGTTGCTTATTGATAACACAAACTGCACATTTGCAAAATATTTTTTTTTTATTCCATATTTTAGAATAAAAAAAACCCTACATTTAATGAAACGGTTTATGTCTAATTTTGTTGCCGGTTTGAAGTATGTTATTTAAGTGTGAGTTTGGCGAGCAGTTTTTGAAATCGGAGTATTTCTATATTAAAATAGATAGGAGTTTAGACTTTCATGCCTGGAATAGCTGTCCGGAGGCGTTGCAAATATGGCCGCAGAGTAAATTGACTTCTTGAAAGGCACTGTTACTCAACAGTCAGTGCTGCATTACGTCCACAAAGTATAGACTTGAAGGAGGACCGCAAGAGCTTAGAGTGCCATTTGGGACAGAACCCAATGTCTGTATCTGCTCATAATCTCCCAAGTTACTCTGGGACACGCATAAAACATAAATGGGAACACATGAATCGGTTGGTAAGTCCAGCAAATTGCTAGGTACAGCTTCTAGCTAAAACCAAAGACTCTGGTACAGATGGATCGGGATCAAATTAGACTAGTATTTAGCAGTATATTCTCAGATGATTAATGATAATCTGTACTTAGATGCAAGGCACAGTGGTCCCCTAAAACTGACTCTGATTTTCATGAACGAAGACAATTCCAGTGTAGTTCCAGTAGAGGGGCAGAAAGCGCTCTCAACCGCAGCATGGAAAATCCTTCACCCTTCCCTCTAGTTTGGGAAGAGGGCCCTAATTTGGCTGCTTACCTTGGCACACCGAGTCTAATGAAGTAAGCCCAGCTTGGAGTGTGTGGTCTGGAAAAGCACCTGTGTGTGTGCTCAGGCGTTTTATGTGTGTTTGCGTGCTTCGTACGTAAGGTTTAGAAGCTGTTTATGTCATTGTTCTGTTGTCTTTTTGTGCATGCACATTGTCTCCGCTCATTTGTATCGCCGGCTGGGTTTAGCGTGTTTAATTTTGACTGTGTGTTTGTGATTTGTGAGCACAACTGAATGATTTAGGAGGGTGTGTTGGATCGAGGGTGTGAGTGAGTGTGGGGTGGAGGAGAGCGGAGTACGTGTGGTCTGGATTGGCTTATGAGTCTCAGTCTAGTAAAATAAACACTCTAGTCTGCTAGCCCAAGAGATTATGCTACATTTCTGATAGCCACAAAAAACCCAGCTGGAAGGGCTGCATCATTTCCCCGACCTCATTCTGGCATGGTATCATAAGTGTATGTCATTGTGAGCGTGTAGCGATTTATATACTCTTTCTGTGTTGTTGAGAACAGAATCTCATAGGGCTTCTTAATGATAATGGACCAAACTGTTATTTAAAGTGTCAATACGGTATATACAAAAGTGAACAAAGACCTCCTCTGAAGGGGGATAATCACCGAAGCTGTCAATCACTTAAGTTAAGAATTCTTGCGAAACTCCCAAGTTAATTACAAAACAAAACCGCATTTGCATGGTACTCCTTGTTGGTGGTAACGACAGCATTCAAAACAGTGCAGAACCCAGTCAGTGAACCTTATGCAGCATAAAGGATCAGTAGTTTTTTTTTTTTTTTTTTTAATGAAATTAGATCTGTGGTTAATACAAGCTTTCATTCTATAACAATTTAGTTTTTCCACAATTTTTGAAAAAGGCAGTTGCTAACAAGTGGCTATATGAGGCTACGGAGGTTGTCGGTGACGTTAAACATCATCGCACTGAGCGGGAAAACTCATCTACTTGCTAGATCCGCTTTTACAGCCTTGTGGTATTTATAATTGCACTCTTGAAATCTATACTAACTCCAACTTTCCATCTTTAGATTTGAAACAAAACTGAACTTTTATTTTATATAAAGCCTGGCTGGAAGCTTCATGGTGGTAACACCATGTGACCATGGTTTTTGCGCACAGTCTTTTGCTTTTTACTTCAAAAATTCAAAAAAGTTGTCTATTTGTAAAGATCAAAATGAGCAAGACCATAAACTTTAATTGGTCACAGAGCTTATGTTTTGCAGTAAACCAAAATGTGATAGCTACTTAGGTCATCCCTGGAGGATATGCACCTTTTTTTTCAACATGGAAGTAAGCCATTTTCTTTAGATGTGCGAGACTTCTGGTTCATTAAGCCCCGCCCCAAAAATAAAGCCAGGGGGAAAAAAAGAAGCAAAAAAAAGATAGAACCATTTGTGCTACAAACCAGTGTTCATTAGCAATTTGTTTGCGATAATAATCTCTAGATTATTAAGATTTTCGCCTCACAATGTTCTGCCCCGTTTGTATTCAATATAAAGCTATACGAGTGTTGATTTGCCAGTGCATCTTGTTTATGTGTTTTGTGTATTGTGTGAGACGATCAAATGGGCTTCTTTTCTGCAGGTTTTGTGCTGTTGTAAGCCCATCAATTCTCCCTCAGTAATTCAGTTTGACACGTCTGCTCCGCGTCTGCCAAATACCTGTATTCCCTACCCTTCTTCTCCCTGTTTTTAATGTGTGATTGAAGACAGATGTGGCTCAACATCTGTACAGCGCTGGCAGTACCGCTGTGTTTCTCCAGCTGATAAATCTGTGAATCTGCCAGTGCTGAATCTTTCACAGTGAAATGTACTTCTCAGCGTTCACGTCCTGACCTGCAGCTGTACACGCTGTACCTGTGGACATCTCATGATCCTTTCGTCAGATACTGTTGTCATAAGTCACCCACGGTTATTCGAGAATAGAAATGTGTTCCTGCATAGGATCCTGTTGGGATGATGAAAGCTATCTCCTTCTGTCCAGCCAATCAGTCAAGTCTTTTTAATGATCGCCACAAAGTTAGCACAGCTATAAAATGACCTCTGTTCATAAATTATTGGGTCAGGGTCCATCTGAAGCCTTCCTCTTCATTGGTTCAGAATCATAATGTGCAAGATCATGCACAGGCTTCAGAATCCCAATGGAAACACTCAAAACATGTTGTTTCTTTGTTGTTTTAGTACCCTGTGGAAATGTCTGTTGTGACTAGTAGTATTTTTTATTTGGACAAAAGTAATACGCATAAAGATGAAACAAATATTGAAAATTATAATTCAGGGAAAGTAAAAATAAGCCCAAAGGGCATATAAATAAGAAGTAGTTGAGAAACAAATCGGCAAAAAGATTTTAAAGAAGAAACTTGGAGAAAACAAGTGCTAGAAGAAGCTGTTATAAACAGAGAGGCCCCTAGACAAAACTAAACTACATCCGAGAGAAACAAATCACCCAAAAATTAACAATCTGTCTTCACACTCCAAATTCATATTCTGTTAATCTGTCCGTGGGACACAACAGGAGAATTCTGCAAAATCTTTACACAGCACTCTTGCACACAACAACAGTGACCTTTGGCTGTCAAGCTCAATAAAAAGCAGCATAAAAGAGGTCCACTCCGTGTGACTCATGCGCTGTATTCCAATCCTGCTTGATTGCTTTGTGAGAACAGAATGAAATTGAAGTCATTATTTACTCTCAAATCAAATCATTCACGCACATCATTATGCAGCTCTCAAAACAAATATGGCGTTTATGGTGCAGCTTATACATTAACACTCTCAAACATAATTCATTCTCCTGTGTTTTGTGACCAAGCGTCATGGCGTGAAATCTGCACCATATTTAATTTGAGCGCTGCATAATCATTTGCATGAATGATTTGATCTGAGAGTGAAAAATGACTTTCAGTCTATTCATCACACATAGCCATCACATACAGTAGCTTCAAAAGACAAATACAGTACATATGGACTATTTTAACAGTGCTTTCATACAGTCATTTTGGACTTTTGTTGGATGGAAAATCTCATTTTGCGTTTACGTTTCAATGGCATAGGGGTGAGTAATAAATAAACGGTGACAGAATTTTCATTTTTGAGAGGTGCGAAGCTTAAAAAAGGAACCCAGTAGACCAAAGTGGTTGTATTTTTAAGGATTTATGAACCGTTTTGCTCCTGGGTAAGATTTGAAATATTACATTCACCGTCAAGATGTTGTTTTGAAGCTGGAGTTTTAGTTTCTATACTACCCTAAAACCACAGTTTTCACGTTTTTAAGTGAGATTTGTTAGTTAACCAGAGCCATTGCATTGGTGTTCATGTTGTCTCAAAGGTCTTTAAGGCTTCCTTCTTAAGACGGTCTTATCTATATAGACCTGGACTTTAGCATTTAGACTGGATTCTGACTGAGTACTTCCAAACAACTGAACAATGCTCCTGTCAGCAGCGCCAGCAGGCACAGGCTGATTTATAATCTAGGAAATCTGGTTCCCTGGGCAGGGCAGGAGTCTCCAGTATTTAATCCCGCTGTAATCCTCACCTTCACGCAACGATAGCGCAAGTCTGAGAGAAGGATTGATTTTCCTAGAGGGGGAAAGACTGACGAAGGCCTCTCTATTTATGCTCATGGGCCCGGAGGGGGGAAGTTTCAATTTTTCATGGCACAGCTCGCTGCCCCACTTTCCAGAGTTTTAAAAAATACAGCTCCGGCTAAAACGGCGAGATTAGTCACGCCTTACTCTGAATGCGCAGGTTTTCTACACACTAACCAAACTCCTCAAATGAAACACGGTCTGGCTGTGATTAGCTCTTGCAAAGGAAAGGTTTATGAGCTCTGATGTGTCATAGATCCTAGACAGAGCCAACAGCACTATTCAGACGGGATTAGATTTCAAAACAACCTTTGAGGTTCTGTATTCATGGACCGATTCAGGCAGGATTGGAAATGCTGTCGTTTTCCCTGGATGTGGGCATTATTCATGGTCATGTGATCTGGATGCTGTTGTCATGATGCCAATTGAAATAAACAAGACTTGTTCCTGTTATAATCTGAACGTTGTCTATCTAAGGGAAGAAGTCAATGAACACCTGACACTGCTGCTACAGTAGCTGTTCTGAGCAGTCTGTATGTTTCCATTCAAGCTGTGAATTTAATGCATGTAAAAAATGATCGCAGTATCGAATAATACTGTGTTTGCATTGGAAATTGACACAAAACTCCTCAGAACATACCTTTTTACCTGGATATTATACCTTATAATATGACCCTGGACCACCAAACCAGTCATATGGGTATATATATTTTTTTAATTGAAATGTATACACAATCTGGACGCTGAGTTAATAAGCTTTCCATTGATGTATGGTTTGTTATGAGAGGACAATATCTGGCAGAGATACAACTATCTGAAAATCTGGAATCTGAGGGTGCAAAGAAATCAAAATACTGAGAAAATCACCTTTAAAGTTGTCCAAATAAAGCTCTTAGCAATGCATATTACTAATCAAATTTATTTTAAATAAATATATATTTATGATAGGAAATTTACTAAATATCTTAATAGAACATGATCTTTACTTAAAATCCTATTGATTTTTTGGCATAAAATATAAATCAATGATTTTGACCCATACGATGTAGTATTTGGGGCTATTGCTACAAATATACCCCAGCGACTTATGACTGTTTTTGTGCTCCATATATATATATATATGTGTGTGTGTGTGTGAGGATGACCGCAAAACCAGAAGTATATGAACTGTCATTTTACCCATAAATTTAGCAAAAGGTTAAATGAAGGATCACCAAGCAGCTATAACTAACATTTTTGAGAAGCCACATTTATTTTTATTTATTTATTTTTTGCAGAGGTTATTTGAGGAAAAGCAGACGTTCAGTTTGGACTGTACATCTGTGTTACACACATTTCCACAACCTCCTCAGGGATAACAGGTCCTCTCCAAATAAAGCTAATGAGTCAAACATTTATTTTGTTTGCATAAACACAAACGTGTAATTGTTATGTTACACTGAATGGAAATTCAGATTGATAAAAGATTGGAATAAATAATTCGTTTCTATGGATTCTCTCAAGTTCATCGACAGCACCAGACTGTTTACCATCTTTTCTAAGATGTGGTTTCCTCCCCACTTAGAGACACACAGAACAGAGAGCACCGCCACAGAGCTCAGAAATGCAGTCTAGTACTCAGGCGTACACACCGTTCCTCGCTGCCTCCGAGCTCAGTCTCTAGAGGCTGTTTCTGGGCAGAGAATCGATCTGCATGTAGTGGAGTCTGGGTAGCTGGTCGATAGCAGCCTATTAAAGAGATGTACCTGCTCAGGCTGGAGTGCCACTATGTGCGGTCACTGGCTTGAACTGAACTATCTTCTGGTATGTAGAAGAGCGTGTGTGTGTGTGTGTGTGTGTCTTTCGTGATTTGTGCTTAGTATTAGTAGGAATTCAATATGGCTACTTACACAATTGTCAATTTATTATAGACCACTGAGGCACTTTACCGATGTGTAGGGACAGACTTTCACATAAGTAAACAAAATGACTGAATTTATAGTGTCTTATTAGAGTATCCTCTAGTATTTAGAGTCCATTAACTCAGATGTAGTTTGTTCTGTTTGGAGTGCACTTATTCTGTACTGTGTAAATTTGACTGTCACATCATAGTGCTGTGATGGTGAATTGTTTAAGGTTGAGGTGTGGCCATGAGTAAAGTCATGTTTTTGACGGAACGCAAAAGGTGTGTTGACCTAAGCTGCTTTGGCACCACCCATATAGAGGACCAAGTATGTACACTACCATTCAGATGTCTGGAATCAGTAAAAAAAAAAAAAATTAATACTTTTCTCAAGGATGCATTGATGATTTATTTGATCAGAAGCGATAGCAAAGAAATGTATTATGTTAAGAAAGATTCTGTTCTTTTGAAATGACTATTTATCAGAATCATGCATATATTGAAACTGTTATTTTAAAGTTTTAAATAATTCACAATTGTACTACTAAATAAATGCAACTTGGGTGAGCATAGAAGACTTCTCTTAAAAATATGAACAAACTTATGCTGATCCCAAACATTTGAATAGTATATAATAAAGGTTTATTATTAAACTTTAAAAGTGATGTGTTACGATTTGTTACGATGCATAGACAACCAGATATAAACCATCTGAAAGCTCATCCTCGTGTCGTTCCAGATCTCTATGATTTTCTTTCTAGTACAGAACACGTTTTAAACGTTTTAAATGTTGTTAAGGTTCAAATAACAATGGAACCCATTGACTTTAACTGTATGTACGCATGTATGAAAAATTCTTAGAAAAGATCTTCTTCTGTGTTACAAAGAAGAATTATACACTTTTTTTTAACAACTGGAGAATAAGTAAATGATAACATATTTACATTTTTGGATGAACTGTCCCTTTAAAGCTTTGCTCGGAATATTGATTTTTTTTTACAACATGGATGCATCGGACAGACTCAGTGTTCCATGCACACTAATGTTCCACCTTCTTTTGAGCTTTCATGTGCTTTATTAAAACAATATTGTAAGATTTGAAGACAACACAGTGCTGCGAGCCATCCCAAAGCAGACAATTAAAGGAGAAGCTCTCACCTATCAATAAACCAGCTTTCAACAATCATCCAAAATGGGGGCGGTTTGATCTTATCAGCATTCAAAACACCTACACTACGCTTCCTGATTTCATACCAGATCTACATTTGCGCTTCCCTCGTGCATTGGGCTGTAAAACGTGCAGCTTGACTTTTTTTTTTTTTTACACTTTCAGAGACCTTCTGATATCCTGACATGTTCTCTCATTGTATGACTCTATTGTATATTGGTCAACACCACTCCCTCCCCTCTTAACCGAAACACCTCGCCTGACCCGTTTCTTTAAAAGCAACTATTCAATCTTACGCCTCATTTCCAAATCCGCCTCCCTTTCTAATACATCTAACGGCTGGAGTAATGGTTCAGACAAAGGCCTGACACAGGCCTATCCTGAGTCAGCCCCTGAACCCGAGGGGGAAACATGTGGCTGTGGCACACACTTCAGCAAGTACGGCTGAGTCTCAGGCTCAAGGGACTCGAGGACAGTTTGGTTTTTATCACTCGATTCCCATCAATCCTCAGCTCCCAAGGACGGAGTGTTCTGAGTGCAGGGGCTTCCCTCCAGGGATCGCCTGTTCCCGTGATTCATCCCCTCTCTCCTCTCATTTCGGCTAAAGCCAGAGCCATGTCGCGTTTAGTCACCCGCTTCGTCCCTGTTGGCCCGACTGCTGTTACTCACGGCTTATTTCAGGCTACAGTTCTGGCTGCCATGGGAGGTGTGACTTGGACTTTACACACAGATGACACAGGTGGTACTCCCTGTCTGTAGACTTGTCTGGTGGCCGGCATGGGAATGGGACTTTATTTGATGTGTCTGGGTTGTCTTTGGTGCTCTCTGTCTGTTTAGGTGGCAGATTTGTAACGAAACTTGTAATTTTGTAATTGATAAGTAACTTTCTGCAACTAAAAGTCAGTCATTCGTCAGCAAAATCCCCCTGAACAGTGTAAACATTGTGGCTCCGTAGCACTTTCAAATCATTGTTCTGTTTGTTTGAGCAATCCGACCAGCCCGCATAGCAACACTGACTCAGCCAATGGCGTGAGTTTGGGGCGGGGCTGTCTGTTTGACCGACCAATGACAAACGACGTGATTGTTCCGGAAACCTGTTTGTAAACGATCATTATTTTTTGCAGTTTCAGTCATGTTAGTTCTTTTCTATGGTAAAATACTTTTGTTTTGTCCTAGTTTTTGCAAAAATAACTTTAGAATGTTGCTGTTTGATTGAGCTGCTCAACTTATAAGCTTGAACCAATGGCATGAGTTTAGGGTGAGGCTGCCTGATTGTTGCTGGGCAGAAAAAGAGACTTTATAAAGAAGAAGTTCTTGCACATGCATGAATAAACTCTACGCTTGCCGACTGCCTACATATTTCTATTCAAATTTTAGTGCTACATGATCTGACAGAATTGTATTCTCTCACAGCAAACAAACAACATTTTAGTGTATTATTTTAAAACTTGAAATACTTTTAGCGTAAAGGTGGATTGTCAACATTTTTTGTTGTGTGACACTTTCTCAAGATTTTATTTTGTGCAATATGTCCATACACTGCCCTGTGTTGGCTGCCGAGGCTAAAAACAGAAGTGATCGTGCTTAAAGTCAAAACTGTAACATTCAACATATCAGCTCTGCCTTACAGTTAAAAGCGCAATCAGCTTTTTCCTAGAGTCGTTAACTGTTGGTTTTCTCTTGAATGACCCCATGCATAAACTGGATATTTTTGTTGCATGTTGTAAGCTAATATCCATTTATGAAAATGTTGTTGTCAAATTGTGTGCCTGATGTGGAACATATTATTTAAACATAACATTGACAATATTAGATATTTTAGTCTTTTATTTAAATAGCCTTATATATAAAGATATAACCAGTATGGCTGCCAAGGCCTGTAATTTGAGTTTGGTGGCTGTTTTTCCATTATGTTATATAGATTGGTGTCGTTTAGTGAACGAGCCCATCTGCTCAGGATTTTTAGATTGCTATTTTGGACAGGTGTTGACATAAAGAATATACACAACCGAAAGTCACCCTGTTGAAAGATATACACACTTACTCATGTGACTTTTGTATTGCCAATCTTGTACATATCTGTTTATATCTCTTTATTTCTTTGCCCGTTTGGTCTTTCTTCCTCTGTTTCCCTTTTTCCTTCTTTTTTATGCATACACAAATACACTCCCCCCCCCCCCCAAGACCTCCCAATGTATCTCATTCGGACCCCCACTATAGAAGATTGTTTTGCAGAGTTCAGCGGGTGGAGGTGCTTCATCTTGTGTCACCAGAGGGTGGTCCTATTTAGATAGACCAGGTTGGGGTGGGGGTAAAGGTGACCTTTAGCCTTTACAGGGTCATCATCCATTAGGAAGTGATGGGTGGATGTCACTAGTCACCCTGCTATGACAATTTGTCTTCTAGAATATTTTTTCCTGTCTCTCTAACTGCTCTTGTCAAGCTCAATCTAAAGAGACAAATAGGTGATGCCCCTTTTTCACCCTTTCAGACTGAAGCCCACAAATCTCTGCTGTCTCCCCTGATCTCTTTTGTTCTATACTCTGCTCTCTCTCTCAGTAGACAGCTAATAAAGTGTCTGGCAACCTTTGGCATATAAGCTATTTATATATATATATATAATATATATAAAAATGCAGTTTCTTTCTCAGTTTTATCAGAAGTTGTTCCAGTGCTTCTGAAAAGACTCAGGTCAGGGAGGGAAACTGTGGTCTCATGACTCCAGTGCCTCCCATGCATCTGTTCTGCTCTGCGGTCTTGCGTAATCGTTTATGTAATGACAGGTGTCGTTTTAAACTGCGTAGCTGCATAGCAGTTAATTCCTGGAAAACAATTTCTGTTCACTGTCATCATGTAATCCGAAAAACACGACAGATGCGATTAAACGACTAGAAAGCAGATTACCAATGGGTAAAAATAAACCCAAGAATGACATCTATACGGTGATGAAACTCACAAGCGTGTCAACAACTTAATGACCTCAGAAGCAAGAGGAAAAAGTGAGAAATTATATTTAAATAATAAGAAAAACAACGCCTATAATTTAGGGTTATTAATGTAAAAAAAAAAATTATATTATAAATTATATTATTAATGAAAAATGAAAGTATTTTTACTCCAATGCTCATTACCTTAATGTGAATAAAAGTCAGAGAACGCTTATAAATTTTTTTTATTTAATGTAAAAAAATAAATAATATATATATATATATATATATATATATATGATTTTATAATCTACTGTATTATTTCAGTTGACCCTGGATGTGAAAATTCATCTAAAGTCTTTTTTTGTGTGTGCGTGTGGGTGTGTTTTTCTGACATATCAGGACACAACTCTGTATAATCACATGGGTATGACACAGGTATTACAAGGAGAGGGTGACTTATGAGTACATAACCCATGTCCCCATTTTTTAAAACGCTTATAAATCATACAGAATTATTATTATAAATTTTTTTTTTTGAGAAAGTAAAAATGCACAGTTTCCTGTGAGGGTTAGGGTTAGGTGAAGGGTTGGTGAAGGCCAATAGAATATACAGTTTGTACAGTATAAAAACCATTATGTCTATGGGATGTCCCCACTTTTCACAAAAACAAACGTGTGTGTGTGTGTGTGTGTGTGTGAGAGAGTTTTCTACTTAAAATCATCCTTCATAAGGTAAAGAAGCTGTGGCCTAGTGGTTAGAGAGTTTGACTCCTAAGCCTAAGGTTGTTGTTTCGAGTCTTGGGCCAACAATACCACGACTGAGGTGCCCACGACAAACCCCCAACTACTCCCCGGGCGCCGCAGCATGAATGACTGCCCACTGCTCCGGGTGTGTGTTCACAGTGTGTGTGTGTGTGTGTGTGTGTGTGTGTGTGTGTGTGTGTTCACTGCTGTGTGTGCACTTCGGATGGGTTAAATGCAGAGCACAAAATTGGGTAAGGGTCACCATACTTGCCTGTATGTCATGTCACTTTCAATTAATTTTTGTTGTAGTCTGTATCCCGTAATTTTAATTTATCCAAATTTTAACCAAAATATCATGCTATAACAATGAGTTTTGTTAAAGCATCTTTCCGGCTTGTGCTTGATAGAGATGTCGAAAGCCTGGAAGAGCTCCCTTCTACAGGAGACGCTCGGCTTTATATATAACAGAAATAGCAGGAATCTGGTGGGATGGGAACACTGTGTTTCTCTGCGCTATTGCCATCACCCTTTAAAATGTCATGCACTCTCACCATCTGAAGGTCGGGACGGGTGATGGGACCACTGTTGATAGCAGAGCACTCGGGACAGAACAGGTGACCTGCTGACAAAGCTTGGTCATGTTTGTCAGACTGGGTAGACGGCACATGTGGCCTTCGCGCCGCGTGAAACGACATTTCAGTGTCCCTGAGCAAACAGCTCTTGAAGGCGCATCACAGGCACCTTGTTTCAGAGTTTGAGTTGAGAGAGAGTGGACAAGTAACTTTGAACCAATCAGATTCTTCTGGATTGATGAGGTCATATACAACATACCACATACAACAAACAAGGTCCAGGTGTCAAATGACAGTATTTTCTCTCAAAGTTTGCTAGAGGAAGAAAGTAAGTTTTTCCTAACATTCACTATAGTAAAGATGGAGTCTAAAGACATTTCCTCGGCTAACAGACACCCACAAATGCAATCTCACACTCACTCTTAAAGTACAATTTGTGGTGTTGTCAGGGTACTCATGCACTACCTTTTCCTTCACTGTCACATTTTTCTTACTAAGCGTTCAAACACAATAAGCATGAGCACATGATGAGACAGGAATGTCAGAGTAAGAAAAATCACACTCTTCCATCTCTCCTCCTCTACGTATATCAGATGTGTAGCTGCAAACCCCTGATGAGTTTGACCTCTAAAATAAGCCTCAGCAAACCATGAATCAAGACCTTCAAACTGTGAGAAACACGTGACTCTTTGTTGTCACCTCCTTTCTAAATCACAAAGCCCGTCACAAGATGACAAGAGATTCTTTTAAGTGACTTCACTGGAATATTCTTTGTCAGGAGCAGAAACCTTTGAAGTCCTTGAATGAAATATTTAGTGATGCATCTGATGTTTTACAAGTGTGCCATAGATTAATACTGAGGGCGCTGGGAAAAGGGTAGCTGATGTTATTTTTAGCCTTTCATTTCATTTAATTGCATTTATTTTTACCTTACAGTATTCTCATGCCAATCATTTATATCTTAACAGTTATTTTTCACATTAATGTTTGTTGAAAAAAAGTAGATTTACTACAATTCTTATTGAAAACCCAGTTATTTCCACTACTTCAAATTACGAACAAGCTAAGAATATGATAAATGTAAGTACAAATAAGTAAAGGATAGCAAAATATAGCCGTTTTGAATACATTAACTCACTTTATTGTGATATCATGACCGATACTGAATTGATTTGTTAGGTTTGATTTTTATATGGTAGTATCATTATGCTTGTCAATATTATGTCATATGCTACTTCCCTTTTCAGTCAAGGCCTCTTCCTGAAAAAATAAAAAATGCAATATCTATGTCGGTTTCAGTTCGAGTAGATGTCTGGTTAGAGAGACTATCCATTGGTTTCTGTACTCAAGGCCTGTTCTCTTTTTCTCTTTCAGGTGTTTCTCTCTGGTGTGCTGCTGTTCCTTTGGCTGTCTGAAGAGATCCAAGACGGAGCAATCCAGCAGCAGGTAACTCTACTCAGTCATTAAGGCTTTAAGGTTTTATTTGGCCTTTTCTTAAAGGATTCGACGGCAGGAGAAATGGAGAATAAATGAGGTAGGCGTCAAAAAAGAGCACAGAAAATGGATGCATGTCATATTTTATTTCCATGTAGCTTCTAATCAGATTGTAGGATCTTAAAGAGCGCTTCGAACGCCAACCAGGATATGAGCTTCATGTGGAGCCTGTTTCCCTCCTCCAAAATCCATCCCAATAAATCCCCTCACTCTTACCACACAGATGCGGAAGGTCTTCCTGAAACTGAAATAAGTTGACTTTGGCCGTGGAATTGGGTATTGGTGGTTGAGACATGTCCCTGCCAACTTAAAAGAGCAATATTTAAAGCGACCACAGTTGTGTTTGAATGCAGTACAAGTATTGAACCGTTATAAAAATGCAAAGTGATTGTGTGCTTTGTCTACGCTTGATGCCAAGAAGATTGTGTGCATTTTTTTTCCACTTTGTAAATGATTGGCTCAGGGTTTCTGCGAGTCTTAAAATCTTATTTCACCATTCCACAGACCTAAAAAGGTTTGAAATCAGAGCAGGAAGTCTGAAATTCATAAAGCCATGGCATTAAATGCTGCATGCATTGCAAATAATAATGTCTTCCTCAGTATTTTACTTTTGTTTCAGACATCCTTAATAAATCAGGTTTTCTTAGAGGTTTTTTTTTTAAAGCATAAACATTCTTAATTGATCAATTTCTGTCAGTGGGGAATGAAAATGTGGTTTCCTTTGAATGAATATGATAATCCTGATCCCTTTGGCTGGTGCTTTAATAATAAACTTGCATAATTTTTATCAACTTCTCACAAAACAAAAATTCTCAAGTAAATGTAGCTTGATTTTTATAGGAATGTTGTCTTCGTCACTGGAAAACACAAGAAAAATACAGCGAAAGAACTTTGTTTCTGCAGCGTGATCAGAAAGTACAGTAAAGGTTATTTCCATGTTATATTATTATATTGGATTGGAGCAGATATATTTAAGCCTTAAGGATTTTTGTTTGTTTCTTTCTTTTTTTACATAATATATTCCATTCAATTTATTCCTTACATTTTCTTTACAGACATAAAGATAGATATAAAATTATTATTCAAGACAGGCAATACAAATGTCATAAAATGTCTTAAAAATCTTAAATTTGTCTTCATAAAACCTGCGGAAATCCTGTGGCTATAGCCTCAAGCTGTTTGCAGCCTTTTTACTTCACATTTGTAGCCTCATGATGGTGATTAAATGTACTTTCTTTCTGGAGTTAAACAAAAGAAATCGTATTTTTTTATATTACTCCCTCATTTATTTATTTAGTTATTATTTTCCCCATTCAATGACTCTCAGCAGTGTCCAGTGTTGCTCTGGTCCCCAGTGACTTTCGATGTGTGGATAAAAACAGTTCTCTTGTTCTGCAGAAGAAAGACAGTCTCAGAGGTTCGGACTCACTATTACTTTAGCTTTTTAATTGGAAACCCATGTTTCAAGTATTTATGAATACATCATATTTATAGTTACTCCTAGTTCTCTCAACAGATCTCTGGTGCAATTCACAAGCCATTTAATTAATTCTCAATAACAAAAAGCAAACCAGATTCACATCAAAAGGAATGTAATGACCCCACAATGCCTCGTCAGCTCCTAAAAAACATTGCAAATTATTCATTGTCTCTCTCGCTCATTAGCATATAGTTTACATCCTTTATAAGAAAGGAAAAGATGTGGTTTCTCCCCCCCGCGGATCTGCAGCGGGAACTTGGCGAGCGCGCATCACCCCAAACACTTCAATGTTATCTTCTCTACTTCCTCCTCGTTCCCAATGGGACTCTCGTCCTCGCTTTGAAGTAGCTGCAGTTGAAAAAGACATCTCATGCACGCCGAGAGGAGGAATATGAAAAAAACGTCGAGGGGAGATTGGTTTTGGCTGCTCGAGTTAGAGGGATTTGTGGGTCAGACTCAAAAACTGTGCGCAGCAGCGAAAGGATGTAATTGTTGCCGTTGCTTCAAAATCAGGCGAGTGCCATTACGAGAAAAACTCCATGTGCAATGTGGCACGCTGTCTGTCTCTTCCGGCCCACTCGAAATAGCGAGACCTCCCTCCTCATTTGGTTGTGAAAACATCGCTCAGTCTTGTCAGTGTGTGTCCTTTCATGCATATGATCTGGCAAACAAGTGGATCTCTTCCCCCTATAGCTAGTTTGCATACACAGTAAACGCTTTAATGTGCACCAGCTCCGCTTGGTTGCTGCTGGCTTCTTTAAACCAGCCTATTTTAGTTGTGATGTTCATTTGATGTTAATTGAAGCCAAGGGTAATGACAGCGCTGGCAGGCACACTTCTTCTACTTTGAGCCCAGAATCAAAAAGCAGGCTGCAGCTTTCTGATATTTTCAGTATCTGACACGAGCGATCGTTTTCTGCCAGACGCCAGGGATTTCGCCGGGGATAATATGATGATGCTACGGGCTGTCGTAATGAAGGATCGGGTGATGGAGGCTTGTTTTGGCACGTAACAGCTGGCTGACATAAATTTAGGAAGACCGCTCTGTGATGCATGTTCTGCGATTTGTAGGGATTGTTGAATTTATACGCTTTGGGAACTGAATTTATGGTAAGAAGACGTGATATGGTGTTTTATTGTGTTGTGATTGTTGTTGACATTCATTGGAGTCATAATACTTGGTCAAGCCTTGATGATAGTTATACCAGTCTTCGGGATGATAAGCAGGCAAGCTATGTACAGTGTTTAACTATGTATTTAGTAATAATTATTTTTTTTAGTTTTAAAGTTTTTTTTTTTGGTCTTGTTTTTATTTTTATTTTTTATTTACATAATATATGTGCAGTGTTGTGGGTAACGCGTTACAAAGTAACGCGTTAGAGTACTCTAATTACTTTTTTCCTGAAATTTGTAACTTAACGCGTTAGTTTCGTGCGTAAGTAATCAGTAACTTCGTTATTTTTTTAAAAAAGTAATCCGTTATTTTAAGGAAAGGAAAATCCCGACTGCAGCCTGCTTTTTGTCAGACAGTAGTCCTAGGTCTACTGTGCCACCTGCGGATGTATCAGTGGAGCCGAAGCTCTGTGATCGTAAAGTCAATGGCTGTGATGCGTCTGTGCCCTGCGCCTGACCCTGTGTGTGTGTGTGTGTGTGTGTGTGTGTGTGTGTGTGTTTTTTTTTTCGAACTCCTGGCAAGATAGCAGAGAGGACAGCGTTTGGTTTATGGAAGTACGCACATTATTTTCAATTTGTCAACGAAAAAACGGTAAAATGCACACTCTGCTTTGGTGAAAAGCTTCTGTCGACCGCCAAAAATTCTACCTCAAATTTAACGCTACGTTTTAATCACTACTTTTAAGAGTAAATGTAAGAGTAAATGTAAGAGGACTGTGTTAAAGTGAATTTAGGCTTGTGACTGTGAGTGACACTTTAATAATAATTAGTTCGGCTATTAAGCGATTTGTCATTTGCCTGTGTGGCAGGATTTAATTCGGTTATCATTTTTGTTTGAAAGGCAGCTGTTAATTTCTGTTAGATCATTGGCTGGCTGGTTGTTCATCATTTCTAAATTGATTTAAATCTGCAAGCATGTTTAAGGTTGTGTTTACAAGTAAGCATACTTGTACTTTGATAACTGCATTATTTAAAGTTAAAGAAAAATCAGGAGTTATCTTGTGGTGCTCATAATATACAGTAGCATAGGCTACCCGGGCTGGGTAACGTTAGGTGAGAATTTTGATTAATAATATATTCTGTGATAATAAATAAATAAAACGCCATGTGAAATAGCCGATTGCTGACTGTCTTTCCTGTTATTGTTATCCTGCAGTGTTAATTTAGTCGGATGACTGACGTTATTCATTGTCGGGAGTCACGACTTCTAGGTGCATTTAAAGGGGCCGGGGCTGTGTCTGTCATGTGTGAGCCGCTGCAAACGGCTTTTAATTTTTGGTAACGCATGAGTACTCTAACGTGTTACTTTTATGAATAGGTAACGCTGTATCATAACTGATTACTTTTAATTGATGGTAACGTTGTAACCTAACTAACTACTTTCCAAAGTAACTATACCCAACACTGTATATGTGTGTGTACTGTGTATATTTATTAAGCATATATAAATACACACATATACATGTGTATATATTTAAGAAAAATATGTTGTTTTTATATTAAATATATTTCTATATAATATAAATTATATACATGTAACTGTCTAAATATTTTTAAAATATACTGTATGTGTGTGTATTGATATATACATTATAAATATACACAGTACACACACATTTTATGTAAACAGAAACTTTTATTTGTTTATTTTTTTATATTTGTTTTTTACAAATATCAATGCTGGTTACAAATTGCTGGTGTTAGTAAGTGGGTAAAGACAGTAAAGAAAGTTAATAAAGTAAATAAAATAAGTTTTTTTTTTTTTTTGTATTTTAAATATATAGAGTTCTGTGTTAGTATGACCTGTGAGTTTTCATCATCTGTTGGGGTGTTTATTAAAAAAATCTGTTTTTTGTGATTGAATTGCAGAAAATGGCATTACATTTTTCTGTAAATATTATAAATAATTTAATACCCTCTTGTTGTAATAATATCATAAGTTTTAAAGAATTATTTAATATCATCCTCTTGTCATAATATTTTTAAGGAATGATATTGCAACCCATTTATGCTTATGCGTTTGACATGAGTATTGACATGTTTTTAGGACTGCTTTTTTAATGTTTTCTTTCTTTTGCAAAGAAAAGTAATAGACCAACCGACAAGTCAAAGCTCATCTCTATCAATATTTAGTGTCTGAAAATGTGTTCCTTTTGGAATCTGCCAAAGTCTTCCGAGCACATGGAATACCTCTCAGATATCTCTCAAAACAAGCGTGTTTCTCATCCAGACATCTTCTGAGGCATGAAAGGGTTAAGAGTTGTAGACTTGGTTTATGGGGCGGCATGCTGTTTGCGCCAAAGCCATCGGAGGGGGTTTGGTTATTGCCGGTAATAGCATCATTAGGGGGAGAAGTGTTCCAAACCATATTAAAGCCTTATAGCTGTATCAGTCATGTGAAATGATATGCCTTTGTTACGCCAGACTCAGCCCACCGTTTCATCTACCTAACCCAGAGATATGGCTTTCATTGCTACTGGGCCCGCTGCAGTGATAGATGATGCTGTTTCATGTGCCAGCGGAGGCGTACAGCTCTGCTTTTCACTTGTTTTTAATTAGCTTTCCACTGCTAATCGGGATGATTTTATTGAGTCCTTCCTCACTTTAAGATCATTTTCCCCAGGCTCATCACAAAAAAACCGATTGATAAAGAGAAGAATTTTCACTCAGGCTCTCCAGCGCTCGCAGTACGATCTGTTTCCTGTGTAATTTTGAGATAAGGTGAAACAGTTCGACCCTCCATGCTGTAACTCTGCACGTGCGGTTGGGGCGTGATGGTGTGAGAAGATATTCCTCCGTCTCTCTCTCTCTCTCTCTCGCTCTGCTGAAGGGAGGAGGGAGGTAAGGTATGCACCAGGGGAAAGAGTTCCTCTCTCCTCAGTTAGGGTCATGTGAGCCGCTTGACGGATAAGCCTCGGTGCGGCGGGCAGAAAGAGCTAGAGGCGCAGTGCTGATTAAAACTCAGACTGCTATCTATCATCTGCCTTCCCCCACCCTCCTCCAGCGCCGTCTTCCTCGTATTATTCTCTGGTGTGGGCGCCACGTAACAGATGGGTTTCCCAGAATCCAATATCGTTCGGTGGGGTAAAAGCCATTTGCATGTGCCCATCACCCTCCTATTCCTTACAGTGCGAGTAGACCTCTGTGTCATGCATCTCTCTCTCTCTTTCCCTTTCTTTTCTATCCCTCTCTCTTTCCCAATGTCCTCATTTCTCTCAGCCAGTCCTCTTATCTTTTCACGGTGGCTTTTCTTCTGAGACCATCTTTTCTTTATCTTTTCTCTTTCATTATGTTCTTTATGATTCTTTATGCAAAAAGAGTGTCATATTAAAGGGATTGTTTCGCTAAAATGGAAAATTCCACCATCGTTTCCTCACCCTCATATTGTTCTAAACTTGCGTGGATTTGTTTCCTCATAGACACTCTTGTCGTATATTGACTGAATGGTGAACAAGGGCTGACGAGCTCCAAAAACGACAAAAAAGCAATACAGATTTATTTGCTGTTCCAAGTCTTCATTTGACAGCTTTTTGTGAGGAAACGCTAGAAATTCAATTGAAAAAGTCATTATTTAGTGATAGTCTTCCCCTCTCAAAATGTGCAAATGTAAATTTCATGTTACAAGATGAAATGGAAGAAATGACACTTGACATCATTAAACCTGGTTTGACTTGGCATTTTTGTATATACACCACCATTCTAACGTTCAACATCACTAACATTTATTTATTTTTATTAAAATTAATAAATCTTTTATTGAAATGTTCAAAAAAAAATATTTGTTTCAAATAAATTCTATTCTATTAAACGTTCTGTTCGTCAAAGAATACTGAAAAAAAAAAATGAAGCAGCACATCAGCATTATAGAATGTGAGACTGAAGACTGGAATAATGGAAAATCCACCTATGTCATCACAGGAATAAATCAAAGTTTCTTAAAGTACAAAAATGTTTTCCAGATTGTGGCAATATTATAGTTTTACTGTGTTTTTATCAATTAAATGCAGCCTTTGTGATCATACGAGAGTTCTTTCAAAACTTTACTCTCCCAAACCTAAGAATATCAGTGTACACACATGTGAATGAGATTTGAAATCATTGATAATCTTAACAACACCATTTTCAGTGTATTCCTCGAACAAAACCTTTGTATGACTTCAGAAATGCTTTTGTTGCTATTTTATCACCGGTCTCAGTATTCTGATATTCAACATTCTCTGTTTCTGCCAGAAACATAAAGCTTTGGAATGATATGGGGGTGAGTAACTGATGACCAAATGTTCATTTGGATATAATATAATATAATATAAGATATTTAGAATTTCAGGATGTTTGTTTGTAAATAAATTCATTATCATCAATGTGACACATAGCAGCCACAACAGCATATTGGCAAATAATAATAATAATTATTATTATTTTATTTATTTATTAGAAACATCCCATTAGAAATATCATGAAAAATCTTGATTCTCACCATCATAGATTATGATAATATAAGATGGTCAAAGTAGTCTAATAATGTATCTATTAACTATGTTTAGAAATCTGTCTGTTTACTTAAGTAACAGATATGGGGGTCATGCCATAACATATTTTTAATACAACTGACTCTATATTAAATTTGAATTTAACATTTGAAGTTAATGTGGTATAAAAACAGCTACTAATATTTCATTGTACAGAAAGAGAGCAAATAACATTTAAATTATATAAGAACATTTCACTGACAGTCTGGAGTTCAGTCACTCTCAGAAACTCCCATTATAATCACTGAAACTGTGAAACATCTTATTTACAGATTCATACATACATCTGCACTTTGTTGTTTCTGACAAAAGAAATTAACCAGACAGAGTAATTCAGTCAGGAGCGAGTGAAGAAAGCACGGGCCTTTTAGCGATGACTCATCTGAATGTCTCTGATTGGCCAATGCATTCATAAGCTCAACAGAATCGTGTGTGATTGGTTATAATGTGCAGAGCTTTAAAAAACGCGTCTATCTCTGGCTCACCACCAGCCAGCGAACGCAGATCTGAATTTAGCAGCTGATGATATGAGTCACTGAGTTCTCACGCTGATGTGATGGTTTCAAATATAGAAAATATAAATCTCCTATTTTATGTCGTTTGGAAACTGCATTCAACTTGGCTCCCCTCTGTTATAAATGACACGTACAACAAACTAATGTCATAGTGGTATCGTGTACTATAATCGAATGTAGCCTAACTAATACCTGTCGAACTGTAGACCGCACACGTGGTCTTCATCTAATAACGATCTTCATTGCTAGCAAACCAATAGCCTTTGCAGATTTGCTTTGATTTGAGTGAACCGCTTCAGACGGCTCCGCGCGTGCGGCAGGGAACTGCAGCTTGGTTCATGCAGCATGGTTTGCACTTCCTTAGGATTTATTTTGATAGATGAAGGCACCTCTATGTATTAGATTCATTTTAGGTTGAACATATTCTGCTGGTTTGCAAAATGAGGAAGGTGATCATTTGTGTAGTTAGGGCATGAGGTCAAGAATTTGGTTTGTGCCTCATTCTGTGTGCAATAAGAGCTCAGCATGCCTTCTTGTAGCCAGTTTCTCTCTCTCTCATTTTCTGTGTCCTGGTGGCCTGATTTTCAAGCCCCTCAGTAATAGGATTATGTGTGCGATGGCTGACTCTGTAAGAACAGAAAAAGCTAAAAAAAAGAGAAGTCAACACAGTGTTCTTGATGGACACAAATGGAAAGACCTTTAAAAACGATCACCTAGTAACAAGAGGACACCCTTGGGTTTCTAGGAAACAGTCTAGCTGGGAGATCACAGAAAAATGGGCTTAAGAGACAGAAACAGTGTGTAAAGACAAAATTTTTGGTTACCATAGAATCATATAGAATCAGTTTACATCCTCAACAGCCGATGTATCATCTTATTCTGCCAAGTTAAGCATGTATAGTCTCTTTCTATATATCTCACTTCCTTTGATCTACACAAACATTTATAATTAGGCTCTTTCTGATGCTGCAATGTATGTTCCAATGACCATGCCAAAAAAAAGTGTATTTTCTTTCAATTATCCACTATGTTTTTGTCCTGTTTAATCCATCACTTCTCTCTTGTCGTATATAATGGACCTATATACTCTCTCCTGAAACATACAACCACCTATTACATTAAACAAAAAATGTATACTGGTTGTATGAGTTTAAAGTGTGTGTCTTCATTATAGCATATATAGATCTTCATTCCTCTGGTAAATATGTACCATAACAACAGGAGCTTTGGCATTTGGGACACATTCTTATCTTTGATGGATGCTATTAATCTTACTGACCACCCGCAGATAAAACACACACACCATCCCGCCAGTAACCTTTTCTCAAATACCAGGTGTGTGTGTGTGTGTGTGTGTTTCTGCTTGTGTGTAGATGCTTCATTTCATAAAAGTAGAGTTCATTCTTGAGCTCCACTTGAGCGACGTTCTTCTCTGTTGTCTTGTACCTCGGGTTCTCAAGCCGTTTTTATTCCACCATCCATGTCTCTAGAACCATTTGTCTGAAACATTTGTTGATTAAACATGCTATGAAAAATGTCCATGAAATGAAACTGCAGTATTTAGAAGGAACTTATAGGAATATTATAGTATTACTATAATAAGGAATATTTTATTCTATTTTATTCTATTTTATTCTATTTTATTTTATTTTAAAACCTACTTTTTATCGGTTATCAGCTATAACATGAGCATAATTACTGGCTCATGTGTTTGTATAAATCCAGTCATGTAATAATGATACCAGATTATAGGCCTATAACTGTTTTATTTTTTATTCATTTATTTATTTATTTAGACAAAATAATAAAAAAGGGTAATATCTGGTATAATATTTATGAACAAAAATTATCGCCTTATCTGTTCTAGACAGAATATTAATTTTGTTGCATCCCGAATTGGCATCATGGAAGTGTCCAAAAATCATGGTGTGACATGTTTTTGTAAGGAATACGCACATGCAGGCTGCAAATGTGTGTAGTGAATAGCGATCATGTGTGTATCTATAGATCAAGCCTTTCTTCCTGTCTAATTGAAACGCTCCCTTGTGCACTCTATATGCATGATGTTCACATGCATTTAGCTCTCGCTCTCTCATAAAGGTGATAGTCCTCGTTTAGTGCCTAGATTTATTACCTCTGCTCATCTCATACCTATAGTAATGACCTTTGAAACTATTCTCTTCCCTCGCTCTCGAACCCTCCCTCTCTCCCACTTGTCTCCTTTACCACATGTCTGCAGTCTCAATTCATTTCCTTTCATTTCATTTGGCTGTCTTAATGGACGAGAGGAAGGGGAAATAGAGCCCATTACTGGCTATGGACTTTCATCATCTCTCTCGTTCTCTGTCCCCCAACCCCCCCCCCCCCCTCGTGGCGCTCTAATGGCTAATGCTAATGAACAGAGACATCTTTAACAAAAAGATATTGAAGCAAAAACAACCTTCTATTTCAGAGAGGAAATTGTGTTTTACGGTTCTCTCTCTCTCTCTCTCTCTCTCTCTCTCTGGGTCTGTGTGTGTGTGTGCTTTATCTAAGAGTGGTGCTGGTAGACATGGCCATGCCAAGATGACCTCTGGCCTTGAACAAATGCTAATCAATGAGTCCAGCAGTCCAAGTCCAGGAAGTCCTTGGGGACGTCTTTCAAACCCCCTCCGTTTGTGGTCTAGACAGTGACCAGATCCTTTAGGAGTAATTTTTATTCTAAACTTCCCTTGGCTGATTCAGTCCAACCACTTACTCCTTAAAATCTGCCAGGAAGGTTGCCAGTTCCCTTTATTTTTTTCCCTCTCCTTGCCTTGCAGTATGTTTACACGCCCTGTTCTTTCGTTTGAAAGGTTGCCAGATCCCCTTACTTTAGTGTGTGGTCTGTTTTCAAGGGCTTTTGTTCTGACGTTTCTTGAAGCACACTTAAGTGTCCCCAGAGGAGTTTTCTCATGGAAAGAGTGTCACTTTCACTCTAATATTTCTCCCCTCAAACACAGTTTTGCATCTGACTGTGCAGTTGCAATACATGTATTGAGCGAGTTCTCATATCTATATTAGTATGTGAAGTGGATGTCGGTCAGATCAGGGAATGTTTAATACGGGCGGTTTCTTCCCCAGTGGTTTTGGTTTGTTTGTAGCAAGAGAGCAGTTGGTCCAGATATTGTATGTTACTGTGTGTGTGTGTGTGAGCGCAATTATTATTATTGCAAAGTATATATCAGTGATACTTTGAAACCCTAGAAAGATTTGAGATGACTGTAACAATTTAATGTTTGAATACATGGTGCCAAGGCGTGCTCAACTGAATAAGTGCTTTTGGAGATGTGCCAAACAGGGACGCCCAAGATTATCAGCGAAAGTGGCATTTTCAGTTTTAACCCCAAAGAAAAAACGGCCAGAAAAATATACCGCGCATATCTCAAGCTCTGATAATATAATAGCTTTGTAGGACTATGCATTCTTTAGGCAAAAAATAAATAAATAAAATGAATAAAACTGTTATATCTGATTTTGTTGCATAGAACTGAATAAAAATAATATATTGTTATTTAATATTAATTTATTTTTTGGTCATTGTATTATGTTACTTGCGGTTGTTTTATTTGCTTTTGTTTTTTATATTTAGTGTCATTTTAAATTGAGTTAAATTGAAAAGTCTTACAAAATAACGTTAAGAAATAATAAATCATTATTACAAAGCATTTTCAGTATGGGTTTGGGTTTTTTGGTTTCAGCCCAGAATTTTCATTTTGGTGCATCCCTAGTCCTGATACCTAAGTTATGGCTAATAATTATTAAGCTATGTCTATACCGATAAATGAAAAAAAAAAAAAAAAAAAAAAAAAAGAAAGAAATTATATGATATGAAAAAAATAAATCACATTTCCCACAAAAATATTAAAGGTATCATATGATTACATTGAACATTCTTTGGTGTAATGAAATGTGTTTATGCGGTTTAAGGTTAAAAAAATACATTATTTTCCATACTGCACATTATTGTTGCTCCTCTATGCCCTGCCTTTCTGAGACACGTAATTTTGTTTTTACACAGCTCCTCGTTCTGAAAAGAGAGGTGTGCTCTGATTGGTCAGCTATCCAGTGTGTTGTGATTGGCTGAAAACCTCAAGCGTGTGACTCCTCTTAATATACTGTGATGCGTGTCCCGGTGTTCTAACAAATAATGCTACCAAAAACCAATAAAACCCATTACAATCGAGGCATTTGTTGCATCCAATGGGGACATAATTACTGATTATAATGACTTATATTGTCTTTTTACTCATTGCATTGCATCACGCTGCATAAACATAAAACCATGTCTGCATTTGTGATCGGAGAAACAACAAACAACAAGTGCTACCCTACACTGCTCAAAACTTGTGTTTAAATCATCAGTGGCAAATCCTTTAAATATGTAAATGTACTTACAGTCTGTGAGTCAAAACAGACAGCACTGTAGTCTTCTCTTCCAGGATCAGGAAACAGTCCTCCATAAAATGCACAGCACATGTCTGATTATTTGAGTTTTATAAATCCAATTTAACCAATTATTTCTGGTCGTGTCAAATTAGTTTGCTTTCATCTTCTTTTATGTTCAACCGAAGTCCTTTTAAGACAAGTCATGTGACTCAGCGGCCATCTTTGAAACGCCTCTTGGGCATCCAAGTGCAACTGCTATCTCTTTGAATGGAGAAACATCAAATTCTACAAAACCGTTCACTAGACTTGCGATCAAATTCTAGCTCTTCTTTACAGTGTACAGTGTGTGTATATTGTATGGGTAATTCTTATGATTAGGGATATAGTGTGGGACGATAATGTGCAATAAATACTGTCGACAGTTGCAGTCTGTAGCACTGCTACAAAATGTTGGTTTTACTGGCTCTGACATTTCAGTCATTCATTACTGCAAATATGTGAGACATGGACCGATGCCACAGGCAACGGCGGAAAGTGAAAAGGAAACTGTGTGTGTGTGTGTGAGCTCTTAAAGTAGGTCCACATGTCTCTCCCAGTTATGCTGAAATAGCAAAGGTCAAGGTTCCTGAATCCTAGGCCACGAACCTTGACCTTTTGTTATTGCACATTTCCCTCAGTCTGCCAGATCTTCTGTTCTCTCACACACAGACTCAGTATCTCTATTCTCATCATTGCCTCAAGATATGCCATTTCTGTCCCCTGTTGTCATTCAAAAATAGTTTCCATGGTCAAAGAGACAAGCAACCAGCATGTTTTAATAGAATACAAATGTCACTAGATTTGATTCATTTGAGTGCTGGTTAAGGCATGTATAAGATGAAAGCACATTGCTGAAGAGCATGCGTGATGAATGATGTGCATAAATCTGAGCTTGCACTGCATGCACCCATATTTAGAAAGATGATTAATCTCTGACTGCAGAGATTTCTAATGACATTTCCTTCTTTACAAATGGGTGATTGACATAAGCCTTTTGTTTAGTGGATCATGAAAGCATAAAATCTGATTGTGAAATGGTTAATAAATCTTAGATCATAAAACTGTTTTTAAATATTCAATAAAATAACTACTCCTTTTCATTCCTAAACTTTTAACAACACAAAACTGTGAAGGAAATGAGTAATAAAGGGATTGGGAGTGTTAGATAGATAGCATGTGGTTTAGTAATTAGTAATGGTGAATTTTTGACTAGTTTTTTTAAGTTTGCTCAATTAGTCAGAGGAGATTATATCTCTTTCTAAAGGGCATTTGTCACACACACACACACACACACACAAAAGACTTAAAGTTCATGGTCAGTTTTTAGTCATATGACAATTTATGAACGCACGCACGCACTTTATGAAATATATAATTATTTTGTCAGTGAACTGCATAAACCAACATACAGAATACATTACATACACCAAATTATACTCATTATGTTTGATTGTTATTGTGCAGCGTGTGTATACAGAGTGTTTTGGGAGCATAAAGAGAGGGCACTTCTGATGTTTTGGTGTAAAACAGGAGTTTCTCACTCTGAGTGTGTGCTTGTCAGTGTTTTTGCTGAGCTGTGCGTCACCTTCTAGTCTTGCGTGTATGTCTTGCATGGGAACCAGTGTGCCTTCGCCCACACTTACTTTCATTGTCAGATTATTCGTGTATATGAGCGTCTATGCGCCTTATAGCGATCGATAATATTGGGTAATATTACGATTTAAAATAACTGTTTCCTAAGTGAATGTATTTTAAGCGAATTTGTTTTTATTATTATTAATTTACTCCTGTGACCCAATACTGATTTGCTGCTCAAGAAACATTTCTTATTATTATCAATAATTCTGCTTGATATTTTTGTGGAAACTGAGACTTTTTTTCTTTTTTTTTTTTCTTTTTTTTTTTAATTCTTTGATGAATGGAAAGAATAATAATTTATTTGAAGCAGAAACCTTTTGTAAAACTATAAAAATGCCATTACCATCACTTAATTTAATGAAAGTATTAATTTATTTTTACTGACCCCAAACTATTAATCACAATTAAACTGTATGCTCTTTCTGTCAGATGACTAAATATCTTTCTTTCAACAAATAAAATAAATAAATTGAGCTTTGTTTGTTTGTTTGTTTGTTTATAAATACATTAAATGAATAAATCATTTTTTTTTTATATTTGAAAGTAAATGGCTTTCGTTTACTTCACAGGCACTACACTGTAAAAAATAATTCAGAGGCTTAGTAAATTTCACAAAAATAAAGAGCTATATTAACTTAATAAAATCTTTTGAAATCATTTAAGTGATATTTTGAGTGGGTCACGTTAAAAATAATAATTAAAAATCCAACAAATAATTTCTCTAAAATTTACATATATTATTTAAGTTTATGTAGTGAAAATAAATAAGTATTTAACTAACTAATTATATTTTTAATATATACTCAATATTTCTGGTGAATTCTAATAGAAATATTTGATAATTATTTACTTGTACTGATCTGTTTTAGAAACTAAAATTATTAAGTATTTCCTACCAATTTTCCAGTTTAAAATGACAGTTTAAATAAATTGAGTAAATTTCGCGGCTAAAGTGATCACGTGTGCAGCTCCGCAGGAAAAAAAAAATCTGCTTTCCTCAGCAGCGACGTCGACTAGCCATACTCCTCACAACTCCTGGTAAGTAACGTTAGTCAGCTAATCCTACTTACGTTTGTAACACTTTATTATAAAGTTAATAATTATTAAGCATTTCCTAACAATTGTCTTTGTGTTTTACGTCATCTTTAACAAGTTTCGTAGCTTAATCGAAGTCACCTGAAGGACGGCTTTCCTCAGCAACGGCAAGGCCCGCACTCCTCTCATATTGTGGTACGTTATGTAATTTAGCCAGCTAATACTAATTATGTTTGTGATGTTTAATTCAGAAGTTAATTATTAAGGATTTCCTAACAATTGTGTTTGTATTTTGCGTCATCTTAAGAAGTTTAACAAGTTTCGCGGCTCAAGCAAGAGGCACCTGTCACTGAAGGACTGCTTTTCTCAGCAACGACGTGAACAGCATTACTCGAATTTCCTGTAAGTAGTCATTTTATAACGATGTATATTTGCAATACTTTATTCAAAAGTTGACTAAACATTGACCGTGTGTACGTGTACATAACAGTGTAGTTTTCTAAGTTAGTTAGTGGGGCAGCGATATGTATGTTAGTTAGTTTTTTTTTTTTTTTTTTTTTTTTTTTTGGAGTGGGTTTTTATCCAAAGCAACTTACATTGCATTTCAAGGTACACATTCACAATCTTTTGTATAATCAAATAAACGATATTCAGAGATTTTATTAAGTTAATAAAGTTAAATATTACTGTAATATTTACTAAGCCACAGAATTATTTAGAGGGTTAAGGGTTGAGTGTGAGGGTTAATGCAATGCATATTTTTTTCAAGTAGTGCAATTAAACAAGCTTTTTTGTTTCAAAACCATTAGTCATTTTACTTAAATATTAAACATGTTTATAAAGAAATTGGTTGAAATAATGCGGACCTCAATAAAAGCATATACCATTGATTTACAGCATAGAAGCTCGCAGTTGGTCTCTTTTCATTTTTCTTTTAGGTTTATTGTTAAAAATAAATGTCCCTATGTAGAAAATTAACCTGTTCTCTTGTTAAGAAGAATGCTGTTAATTTTTGCAACTCCTCCCCCTAGTAAACTTTGTTTGAGATTTTACCTATCATATGGTCCAACAGAATGTTTGCTTCTTCAGGTGCTATTTGTTTTGTGTATTTGTCGCTTTCTTGTAACATTCAGGTTTGAATGTTAGCTCTAACCAGTTATCTTTAAAATTTGCCTGTAGGGTTCATCTGATCTACCCGTCTTCGTACAAGCAGAGTTGGCAGAGGATGTCAAAAATCTACATCCTTCGGGACAATGATGGGGCAGTCAGCAATGTAGGAGTTGTGATTGAGGGCATCACTGTCCTCCGCAATCTTGGGAATCTCAGCAGAGCCTGCTGCTATCTTTTGGGAGTCACGTATGCATTGTATTTGAGATATCCCAAGACCCACAAATACAGGTCCTTCTCAAAAAATTAGCATATTGTGATAAAGTTCATTATTTTCCATAATGTAATGATAAAAATGTAACTTTCATATATTTTAGATTCATTGCACACCAACTGAAATATTTCAGGTCTTTTATTGTTTTAAAACTGATGATTTTGGCATACAGCTCATGAAAACCCAAAATTCCTATCTAAAAAAAATTAGCTTATTTCATCCGACCAATAAAAGAAAAGTGTTTTTAATACAAAAAAAAAAAGTCAACCTTCAAATAATTATGTTCAGTTGTGCACTCAATACTTGGTTCGGGAATCCTTTTGCAGAAATGACTGCTTCAATGCGGCGTGGCATGGAGGCAATCAGCCTGTGGCACTGCTGAGGTGTTATGGAGGCCCAGGATGCTTCGATAGCGGCCTTAAGCTCATCCAGAGTGTTGGGTCTTGCGTCTCTCAACTTTCTCTTCACAATATCCCACAGATTCTCTATGGGGTTCAGGTCAGGAGAGTTGGCAGGCCAATTGAGCACAGTAATACCATGGTCAGTAAACCGTTTACCAGTGGTTTTGGCACTGTGAGCAGATGCCAGGTCATGCTGAAAAACAAAATCTTCATCTTAATAAAGCTTTTCAGCAGATGGAAGCATGACGTGTTCCAAAATCTCCTGATAACTAGCTGCACTGACGCTGCCCTTGATAAAACACAGTGGACCAAAACAAGCAGCTGACATGGCACCCCAGACCATCACTGACTGTGGGTACTTGACACTGGACTTTAGGCATTTTGGCATTTTCTTCTCCCCAGTTTTCCTCCAGACTCTGGCACCTTGATTTCCGAATGACATGCAAAATTTGCTTTCATCCGAAAAAAGTACTTTGGACCACTGAGCAACAGTCCAGTGCTGCTTCTCTGTAGCCCATTTCCTGCACACGCCTGTGCACGGTGGCTCTGGATGTTTCTACTCCAGACTCAGTCCACTGCTTCCACAGGTCCCCCAAGGTCTGGAATCGGTCCTTCTCCACAATCTTCCTCAGGGTCCGGTCACCTCTTCTCGTTGTGCAGCGTTTTTTGCCACACTTTTTCCTTCCCACAGACTTCCCACTGAGGTGCCTTGATACAGCACTCTGGGAACAGCCTATTCATTCAGAAATTTCTTTCTGTGTCTTACCCTCTCGCTTGAGGGTGTCAATGATGGCCTTCTGGAAAGCAGTCAGGTCGGCAGTCTTACCCATGATTGCGGTTTTGAGTAATGAATCAGGCTGGGAGTTTTTAGAAGCCTCAGGAATCTTTTGCAGGTGTTTAGAGTTAATTAGTTGATTCAGATGATTAGGTTAACAGCTCGTTTAGAGAACCTTTTCATGATATACTAATTTTTTGAGATAGGAATTTTGGGTTTTCATGAGTTGTTTGCCAGAATCATCAGTATTAAAACAATAAAAGACCTGAAATATTTCAGTTGGTGTGCAATGAATAAAAAATATATGAAAGTTAAATTTTTATCATTACATTATGGAAAATAATGAACTTTTATCACAATATGCAAATTTTTTAAGAAAGACCTGTACTCACTTGAGTTGTTCCAAAAACTGTTTCTTGAGCTGGATCCTCCAAAACTCTCTGTTAATGTTCAGAGGTTAAAAAATTATCTTCTTGCATAGTAATGGTTCATGGTCATCCCACAGAATTGGTATTCCTGATGGAAGTGTTTCTGTTATCGGATTAATTCTGTTGAAGGGATAGTTCACCCAAAAAGATGATGTTGTCATATTTACTCTCCCTCAATTTGTCCCAAACCTGTACGAGTTTCTTTCTTCTGTTGAACACAAAATATATTTTAAGTGAAGTGACGTGACATTCAGCCAAGTATTAATAAAGAGTGTTGGTTAACGCAGTTAAAGGTTGCCATTGACTTTGCATGGTATACTTTTTTTTTTTTTTTTTTTCCTATCATGGAAGTCAATGGCAACATTAAAATATCTTTTGTGTTCAACAGAAGAAAGAAACTTGTACAGGTTTGGGACAACTTGAGGGCGAGTACATTATGACATCATCTTCTTTTTGGGTGAACTATCCCTTTAATATTGATGTAAGTGTTGCTTTAATTTTTTTTTCATGGTTTAATGAGTAGTAATGAGTGTGACTGCAAATGGCTGGTATGCACCAGGAACAAAGTAAGATGTCATTTCTCTTACAGCTATCGTATTTTACATGTAATCTACTTGAACACTAAGATGGATGAAATGTTTCATAAGGTTTAATCATTTCCCTTATGGCTACTTTACAGTTTTTAATTTTTGCAATCTACTGGAATATTAAAATTGATAAAATGTTACAAAGGTTGATTTTTAGACTGTCTAATGTTTAATTGACAAATAAATGTTTAAAAAAAATGTGTTTCTTTCTTTATTTGGTTTCATTATATTAATTGTAAAGGGTAAATAGTGTAAAAAAAAAAAAGTGATTGCAACATTTTGATAATTTATAGTCCAATAGTAAGTTAAATTCACTTTTACATGTAGTAAACATAGCACATTTGTTTGGTTAAATTTCATCCATTATTTCAATTATATCTACTCAATATTTTTTGTTTATTTTACATAGAATTACAGTAGTGGTGTTTTATAATTTTGATTATATCTAATTAATTTTATTTCTCATTTAAGGTTATTCAGTTATTCAGATTTACTTAATTTTTTTACTGACAATTACTCAATTTAAACAGTATATTTCATTGATTTCACAGCTTTAAAATTTACTCAATTTTTTTGAGTGTAAAAATGTTTCACCAAAAAAATTGAGTAAATAATAGTTAAACTTTTTACAGTGTAACCATAATTTTTTTCTAATTGCAATGGCACAATTTCATTCAAGAAAAAGTTAAATCTGCTAAAGATGAATGTTATTTTGAGACTAAAAGCTAAATATACTTGTGTCTTGTCATGAATCAAATAAATTCTAGTGAGGTGATGCCTCAAACCGATCTAACCATCTTATGGAAACATTGCACATCTCTTTTTTTCTCTTTTTCCATCTTGGTTTCTTTATTCCTGTCTGTCTTTCACACAGATACACTCCTCTAATCTCTCTTTCTCACACACTCTGTGGCATTGAATTAGTTTGAATTAGTGAGTTCATTGCTATGTAAAGGGGACCAGTGGGGTTTAACCTACTTAGTACGCCGTTTAATAATGTATGAGTGAGATTTGAGAGCCGTGTGCAGCACAATAAGGTGTCTTCACTTACTCTTTTTCAGCTTTGATCTCTCCCTCTTGCTGCCTTGTTTTTTTCTGCTTTTTCTCTTAGTTTCTCATTCCCGCTTTGAGCGCTACCCCCATGATGCTCTGCATGCCTTCTGGGAAATTCATAATCCATATTCCATATGGTAGGATATTTGAATTAGATTTATCTGTGCGGTATTTCGTATCTGTTGTGTAGTCTGGAGAATGGATGGGTGGAGACGAGCAGAAAGACGCGAGCTACGGTAATACAAATGGATTGGAAGGTAAGGATAGATGGATGCTGGGACGGTGAAGAAGCACCACAGGCTTGCAGACAGACAGACTCATTACAGATATAGTGCACATCACAGGGTCTTCAAACAGTGTTTTTCCTCCTCCACCTCACAGTTCATGCAGGTTGTGCCCAGATAGACAGTGTTAATGAGGGTTTCTGACAGACGGTCTGTGTGAAGATCCTGCTCCGTGTTCCTGAGGGAGCTCTACAGTTAACAAGCTCACTGGGGAAGACCTTGGCAGCATTTTCCCACGCTGTCAAGAACAGCCCTGAGTGTTCAAATGCAGTCTTTCCCTCTGTCTTGCTCTAATTCCTCAGTTTATTTACACTCTGTCTGAGGTTCGATGTCAAACTGGATGTACTGTGATGTTCCAGATTTCTGTCAGCGAAAGCGTAAGAATGGAGAACACATTCCTATGATTACAAAGAACCAGAGTTCAGCAGTCATCGTATCTTATCTGAGTGTGATCTGTGGTGTATGACAGTCTATAATACGGGTTACAGGGTTTTCAATTGGCAGTACTGATAGCGATATCTAGAAAGCATGGCCAATTTTTCTTAATTTTTTTATTTTTAAATAAAAGTAAATGATGTTCACAGTCAACTGAAATGTTGATACCTTTATGTGAAAGCATTAGTGTAAGTCAACACACCTGTGTCTAAAGATACTACAACAATATGGTACTGTGAACTCTTTAGATCCCATTGACTTAAAATGACATTAATTGGTTTATAAATTACATTAACTTAATAATATTAATTTATGTACTGAAAGAGCAAATACATAATCGTCAGTCAGTCAGTTTTTTTTTATTCCAGAAATGATGATTTCAATTGATCAAAAGTAGCAGTAAAGACATGTATTGTTACAAAATATTATTTAAAATAAATGCGGTTCTTTTGAACTTTCAACTTATTTCCCAATTTTTTTTTTTAATAAAAATATTATAGCAGCAGTTCTCAACTTGGATATTAACAAGAAATGTTTCTTGAGCAGTGCGTTCAAATTGTTTCTGAAGGATCGTCTGAAACTAAAGACTGGAGTAATGGCTGCTTTAAAAATTATATTTTAAAATACAATAATATTTAATATTCACATTGAAAACAGTTATTTTAAATTGTAATGATATATCACTATATTGTTGTTTTTATTATATTTTTGATGATATAATGTGATGTTCTTTATACATGTTCATTTAGGAATTACCTAAATTATTTTAATCCACAGTATGTGCTCTTAAGGAATTACTGAAAGATTTGGAAAAGCATGTGTGATATAATGACAACAAAATTAATTCAATGAAAAAAAGTAGATTATGCATTAACATTATTGGCTAAGCGAAAAAAAGAGAGAGTTTTGTCCAATGACTAGGCCGATATATCTATATACTGGTCACAGCTGTTTACAGGAGGATTATTTGAAGTGCACACACACAAACACATCTGACAACTAAACAATGTCCTCTTGTCTGATCCTGTCCACTCTTTTTCTGTCTTTCCTAGGTTACCGTGTCGGACTGACCCGCTCGGACAGGTTTGACCCTTCCGGAGCACTGCTTCTCATTTCCTCTTGCGTCACGTCGCCTGAGAGCAGGCCCTTGTGTAGAGTAACTAGAATATACTGCCTCAGCAAGAGAACTGTGGGATTGAATCCAGAGAGTTACATAACACCAAAACAAAGAGTGCTACACCTGTGAGCCATACACTGTGATCGAATGGAGTCTTAACCACTCATATGCACCCTGGATCACCAATCTGTCTCAAGCCACAGTAGCAAGTGCCCGCGCGGACAACCGCAGACAAAGCTCTCCTAGTTGGATTACCAAAAGTAGCTCATGATGGGAAAGTAGACATCCGGCATCACGGATAGCCTTCACAGAGGTCTGGGACTCAGTGCTGTATCTGAGCGTGCCATGTCTGGAAACGGCAACCCCGGAGGTCTGGGCAACCATTTAGGGGGCTTCCCGATGTCGCACTACCCTTACTTCTTTCCTCATATGCTAGGAGGGCTCTCCCCTCCTACGCTTCCAGGACTTCCTGTCAGTGGATACAGCACTCCGTCTCCTGCAAGTGAGTACCCTTCTTTTCTGGTGGGAAGTTTCTGCATCTCGCTATCAACCAATGATTTCAGGTGTGACACACATATAAAGAATGGCACATAGTGGTCTATTGGGAAAAGTACAAGAAGTACGTACTAAATAAACACTTGTTACCTGAGGCTTATCATGCACAGCACAGTTAAATCCTTAAAGAAACAGCTCATCGCAAAATGAAATTGATGTCTTTTTTTATATATAGTTAATTGTAGACTGTATTTCATAGAATGGAGGCAATATGTGCCTGTATTACAATTGTGACTTTCTATTTTAAACATAATCTCACAGTTGCACAATTATTATTATCTTTTTGCTATTTTATGCCACAGTGACAGGGACTAACAAGAAAGGATGGAAAAATATAGCGCTGTATGCATTACCTCTCAAAAGTTGAGTCAATGAGATTTTTTAAAATCTTTTTTAGGGAATTATTTAATGTTCACCAAGGTTGTGTTTATTTTATTTGATGTTGTCTATATAATACATTTTGAAATGTATCTTATTTCTGTGAAATCAAAGCTGAATTATTTTGCATCATTACACCAGTCTTGAGCGTCACATGATTCTGCAGAAATCAACTGCTGCTCAAGAAAAAACAATTCTCATTATTATCAGTGTTGAAAAAGTTGTGATGCTTAATATTTTTGTGGAAACTGTGATTCTATAATGAATAGATTACACAGCTATCAAATCAAATATTCCGTATGATGACAGAAATTTATTTTTGGTGTACTGTCCCTTTAAGATTGAACTTTTTGTGATTGGTCTTTTACATATGCACTGGCCACAGCTTAATTAAGTGATGTAAATCTGTTCTTGACAATATGGTGGCTGCTATTTATATGTTTACTTTACAAATCACCCACTGATTAAATACTGTTAAAGCCCAGTTTTACATTTTTGAACAACCACGATGAGACCATTTTATAAACCCATCATTGGAGAGAGTTTCGCTTTCAGAACTTTGGAATTTGTCTCGACGTTTCTTTTGAAAATCTATTTCAGCATAGCTTGTGTGTGCATAAATGTATGAAATACACTTTAAATCAATATGTTAGAGTGACTGACTATTTAAAATCCCTCTGAAGTTTTGGTTCATTGGTGCTTGTGATCTGTCATATATTTTAATGTTTAACTTCAAGCTCTGCTCCGCCAAACATGCATTGAATTTGATTATAGCCCCTACATATGATCCTGCCGTTTCATAAGGCCTTGATGTGTCAGATCTCATTGGTTTATTCAGGTTATATCTCTGCTATCTGTTGTTTGGCCTGTTCTGCACTTTGAGGTGCAAAAACCACCGGAATGTTCCTGGGCTGCCCACAGTGCCTGGGGTTATGAACGTCCTGATGTGAACTAGACCTGTGTGTGTTAGCTCGGGTCTGTTTGTGCATGAGCATTTGCATGCGAGCACTTGATGATTATTGAATGAAACATGAAAAAGCATGCTTTCTTTATAGCTTGTTAGCAATAGCCAAGCTGGGCAGTATATCGCAAAAATCACAAGATTTTCCTAGTCTGGACAGGCACGATGAGATCTATTTTGATGTTTATGTCAAGCTTAAGTAAGTCAAAGGCTGTTTCCACAGACACAAATGCAAACATTGTGGGTTTGTGGTGCTTTTTTTATTTTGTGTATCCTATAACCAGCCCAAAGTAACGCTGGCTCAACCGATAGTGTGAATTTGGGGCGGGACTATCTGTCTAAGCAAGACAGGAGTTGGAGTTACAATTGGAGTAATGACGCAAATCACCAAATTAAAAAATGACACTTTGAACTGGTTCATGGAAATTAGCCCAATTCTATTTTTGCTTCTACTATTAAAGGTTCACTGAAGTGCCTTGAAACAAGCAGTGTTTTTTCCTGTGTGGTGACGGAATTTCAACTTAAACTGGAAGACAGGTTCAGGACATATCAAGCAGCCCTGCCCCCTTTTTAAATAGCCAATAGTATTTTGTTTATAGCACAACTTGGGCCAGAGCTTTAGAGCTCAATCCCCATCCACTATATAGTGCACTACATGCCATTCACTGTACGTCAAACACTAACTCTGGGAACAAGTGATCGAGTTCAGATGCAGCTTCAGCGTTTGTTTATACTGAAGGGGGCGGGACACTTCGGATTCTAGAGAGCATTTGATTGGACAGAAAGTTTGATGAGAAGCTGAAGTGCAGGGTGATGTCATCAAAATCGTCGATCCGTATGTGATCACAAAGCAGTCATAAGTAGCACAGGTTTATTTGAAACAATAGCCATCAATACATAGCATGGGTTAAAATGATAGATTTTTCTTTTATGAAAAAAAATCATTAAGATATTAAGTAAAGATCATGCTCCATTAAGATATATATATATATATTTTTTAAATTGGTGATGGTAAATAAATGTTAAATATATGAAAACTTAATTTTTGATTAGTAATATGCATTGCTAAGGACTTTATATGGACAACTTTAAATGTGATTTATCTCAGTATTTTGATATTGAGAAGATTCCAGATATTCAAATAGTTGTATTTCGGCCAGATATTGTCCTGTACTAACAAACCATGCGCCAATGGAATGCTCAATTTATTCAGCTTTCAGATGATGTCTTAAAAATATATATATAATTTTATTAATTTTTTTATTGACCATTATGACTGGTATTGTGGTCCATGGTGACATACTGGTGCAAGTTATAGACTAAGTTTTGAATGCTTCTGAATATCTTGTAAATGCGAATTTACGCACTACTTTATAGATAACCTCAAGGCTAAGATATTCATACTTAAAGCCAAAAAACGTAGATTTTGATTTCATTGGGACTTTAAAGAAAACACCATTTTGAGTGATGATGCTAAAATCACAGTTTGATATGATTCAAGCACGTAAAGAAACCAAACTTATGCCATTATTGCTACTGATGTTCATCAAAACTACGACATTAGTGTAAATATATTGCCAAGCGAGACCATAACGAGTAAATCGTACAGCAGGACGATTTCTAGTATTCCATGTCTCCATCGTAGCTTTCCAGTCAACCCCGCCGAGAGGAGATAAGTGATCTGTGGAGACATTCCCGTCCACTTTGCACACTTGAAATGACGGTACATAATGTTTCGAGTCGGTGGGTGGGAGCGCGTCTCGAGTCAGCTACTGATGCAGCCGTGGCAGAGAGTTTGGCAGGCAGTCAGCGCCAGCTCCCTCTTGGGCCTGGAGCTACTAATGTGCCTCTCTGCATAGTGCTATATGACAGACAACCCTCTGACGCTCTCGGGGGCTAATTATTACACACCTCCTGCTGACTTGCGGAAAGAATCCACACACTGTCAGGCGAGGAAAGGCGTGCAGCAAAAATTTGGCACCCCATGTGAGATATAGGGTTTGGGGGGGGGTTGTTGTGGGAATGTTATTATTTTGCTTCCAGAGGATGATGCAAAAGTTTGCATGGGATTACCTCTGGTAAACCTATTAGTCAGGAGACTGTATCGCTGTGAAACCCAAATAAGTTTGCTGGTTTGGCTTTGGGCGGTGTATTTGCATGAGGTCCAAATGAGAGAACACGAATCGATGGTGTGCGGAGCATTTGTTTATCATCTTGCGCAGGAGGTGGGATATAGAATATGGATGGATATGGAGGTGCCTGTTATTGTCGAGCTCTCCTAACTTGACTTAAACAGCCGCTAGAAGGAATCCCCAGGGTGCTTCTTGTCACTTGCTGTGCTGTAATGATGTGTCAACTGCCAGGCACAGAATTCAAGCAGCTGGGAGGTACGGTGATTAGGTTTAGGAGTTATGCAGAGATAGCAGACTTTCACCTCCGATTTGGGCTTAGCTGGCATGATATGTGAGTGTTTCGGTGTGGTTTCTAGAAAGAAAGTTGAAAGGTGGACGTCTGTCCTCCCAATAAAGACTGAAAGTGATTCGAAGTCTGATGCTCTTTTATGTACAAAGTTTATTCATGATACTGCAGTTATGAATTACTCAGCTCTCACAAGAGGCTCTGTACACTAAAAAAGCAAGTGACCAGATTTCACAAAGTGTGAGTGAAGTATGACATGAATGACTCCGCTCTTTTTGAACACTTCTGAGGTCTGCTAGACTCAAGTGAATTCCATTAGTGTCTGGCGAATTAGTTTTTGGGCACTAGTTTGTATGACCTCATTAATTAAGAGACAACATGCAATATGTGTGCAATTGTGTATGTGTAAATGTAATATTGGGTAGTTTATTTATCACCCATGAAAAAAATCTAGAACTCTGTGGGTAGCTGGCAAATATAGTAATAACATATATATGATATAAAATATATTATAAATATATATGTTTATTTGTTTATTTAATTTTTTTTTAAATAATCAAATTAAGATTTACTTGGTATGTCATTTATTTATAAATGAAACAAAACATATTATATATATATATATATATATATATATATATATATATATATATATATATATATATATATATATATATATATATATATATATATATATATATATATATATATATATAAAGCTTTCCAGCACCACTAGCAAAGAATTCGCAGGATTAATAAACCACCCTTTATCAAACCGTTCCTCATTTATCTTTATTCATTTTTAAATAGAAAATCGAATGACCAAAAGATACACGGACCCGAAATACAGTTGGGTAAACTGGCAGTGGGCGTGTTTCACAAACCAAAACAGAGAGTGACCTTCCGGCCCGGAAAAGGAGAATAACTGACTGTAGCATTGTTTTACAGATAAACAAGTGTGTTAACTTGGCATGTTTCTTTAATATCTGCAAATATATTATGGTTTTTTATGCTTTAGTAGAGTCAAAAACGTAGATATGTGTGCTAGTTTGTGCTGTCACACTGTGTATCTCCAGCAGTGGTAGCAGGGCTAGTGCAGGCTAATGAAGTGTTCTCCTGATCAGACCTGCCAGGTACTGTTGTCTGCTGGGTCCCTCCGACAGCTTGTAACAAATTTGGGCAGCTGTGTTTTTTAGTATAGCCCTAATCCTTGATTCTCAATTTCCCCCGATTCAAACTTCTATTCTGCCACCAGCTCCCCCCAAGCGCCACTTGAGTTAAATATAGAATGCAGTTTAATGCCACAAAGTGGTTAGCATCAGCTACCAACAGCCCCTGCCTGCTCCCCTCCAGGGTACCTGCAGAAAGAGAAAGCACAGAAATATTCAAAGCATGCCAACTGTGCTCCGTTCTGCAGGGAAATGAAGGCGACCCTCCTTGGTTCGGTTTATTAATTTTTAATGTGTTGTTGTTGCTGCTGTGTCTCATCGGCTTTAGTAAGCAACAGCAGCAGCATGAGTTAACTAATGCGACACAATTGTCGTTATCACACTGCTCCATTTCCCTTAATGTTTAGGTGACCTTCAGCCTTCTAGTGTGGCTGTGTTGTGTTGAGTCATTTTCATGTTTTAGATGCATGACTAAAGTATCATAAAATGTTGAGTGCCTCTCAGCACTGAACGCACCCCATGTCTGTACTTATATCTTAGTTTATATCATTACTAAAGGCTCACAGCACTGTTAGTAAGCTTAATATGATTTCCCTAAGTAAGACATCAAGAATCAATGCCCTTGTTGCTCCTGGAAGGAGGGTTTTTTTGGGAGGAATGGATACTTTCTGGTCAATGCTGGTTGTTTATTTAAGTTTTCAAATAGTACTGGAAATGTATGTAATTGTTTTGGGATGTTTATTACCTGATATTTGTCAGTTTGTTTTTTTATTTATTTGTTTCTGGCTATTTTTTCTTTTTTTGTTGTTGTTATTCTGATTTAGATAAATATCTAGCACTTATAAAACTGATAGATTCTAGTAAAGATCTCCTGAGGAGCGCTGTCCCTTTAAGAGCACATATCTGATATATGAGTTGCTGTGCTCATATATGATACTAGAGCTGTGTGTGAGGGAGTTCACTTCTTAGTTCATTGGGTTTGTGTCTCCAAAAAAAAAAAAAAAAAAAAAAAAAGAGTAAACCACCCTTTATTAATGTCAAGCTGAAGGAGACAGTAAACTGTTTCAGACCACTCACGCAAACTCCTTTGTATTAGCTGAATAAATCATTCTAATCCATTGTTTTTAATTCACTAAGCTCTCTTTTTTCAAAGACTAACCAGCAGTCCAGAGGCCTTCCTGTAATGAACACTGCATACATTTTCAATCGCAGATTTCAAACTGAATATAACGTATCTTTCAAGTTTTATGTCTTAATGCCTAAATTCATGTACAGTCTATTTATTTTATTATTTGTCGTTTTTTTTCCTATATTTCTTTTTATTTGACAAAGATTTATAGTATCAATTATATATCAATCATGAGCCATAACATGCAAAAGATAATTGGATTACGGGTTTCTGTCAAAAAATATAATGTCGATATTGATCATTTTGTAAAGACCAATGCAAATCAATGATCAAGGGACTTGTCCTATTGGGGAAATCATGTCGAGCATGAATATTATGATCATTATAAGGAAAATTCCTACGTGACCTTTGACCTTGTGACCGGATGCATCAAAAACCTGAGATCCGCTTCTCCCACCAAGCCTGGCACTGCTCTGTGATGCTCACCAGAGTGCTGGTTTGCAGTCCGATGCCGATACAAGAGCTGTCTGTCCTACAGCAGCTGTCTGGAACGCATCTTGATGGATGTCATGCTACAGTCGTTCACTCACACTTGTGTGTGTGAGGAGGGTCCCTCTGGTTCCTCTCTGGCTCCTGGAAGTGTGAAAATGCTGCCTGTCAGCTCTGGCGCTGGCTGCCCGTGTCGTTTAGCTTTAGGATGTCTTCAGGATTCCTGTCTCCTGTCAGTGAGGAGCAGACCCCCGTTGTTTGTCAAGCGTGCTGTTTCTACTCCTCGTCACGGTGGATTTTTCTGGGTGCAGCCCGTGTGGATGATGGATCTGCATCTGGGGCGTGCCTGGGTTGGGCGTTCAGCCTGCGGGCTTGTCAGGGTGATATTTATGTCTCCTAACCTTCCAACCAGGGCCACCATGTCACTAGTTCACTCATATATGATGTTTAATCACACTTCAGTTGCTCATGGAAGTGAGTAGAATAATTCGTTTTGACTAGTAATTTGCATTAACTTTGATGAATTGCTTATCCTGTAAATGTGAAATGGACGTATGAAGCAGACAGAAAGTGTTATGTTAAACTACACTGGTCAGTGCTGTGGCGTAGTGGTTAGTACTCTACATGTCGGGTTATGGTGCTTGTGTCGGAAATGCTGGTTCAGTTGTTTGAATATTAATTGCAAAAAGGTAAAAAAAAAAAAAAAGATTTACACTATGTTTTGGTAAGAGATGTTGTCAAGTGCACCTGTGTTTCAGATGCCAGGATAAGGAAACGGCAGAGCGAGTAGCTTTGAAGCCGGGAGAATTGTCTCTAGATGCCCAGAGCAATGGAGCGATCTCTTCACAATCACACTGTCACAGTTCGCTCATCTCTGTCAGTTTTTGAGCCGTCTGATTTCTGATGTTGTTTACTTGCACCTGGCTTCAGCACTCATTCATTTCACAGTCCAGATCTGATCTGCAAGCATCGGTTTGACCCAATCAGTAGTTTTAATAAACATGAGTAGATGTTATTCAGATATTCAGCTGAAGTTTATTTATTTGTGCCAATTCAAGTATTAGTGCTGGCTGACTATTCTGCATCATCTCAACCAAAAGTTAAAGTTCAGTCATTTCCTGGCTCTCATGTCAAACCTGTATGATGCTATTGATTTATGTCTTCAGTGAGAATAAATGAAAGCTTTCTGAAAGCTCTTTGTCACATAACAGATCGCTGTGATCTTGTCTGTCAAGGTCCATAAAGGACACAAGCGCCAAAAATAAAAAAAGAAGTCTATGTGACTCATGTGCTATTATTCCAAGTCTGTTTAAGTCCTTTTAATAGCTTTGCTTGAGAAACAGACCAAAACAGGAACAGACTGGGTGCACCATTTTTACTTCTGACACATAATATCCTCAAGCCTGACACATCTGAAGGCACCATATTTTATTTTGAACATAAGGCTAATGGCTAGATTGTGAGCTCATGTGGCTTCAGAAGACTGTTCAAAAGTCTGGGGTTGGCGAGATCTTTTAGTGTTTTTAATAGGCCACCGATGCTGCGTTTGTTATTGAAACATACTTACCCCAAACTTTTGAACAGTAGTGTTACTGTTTAGTGTCTAAGTTCTAAGAGCTTTTATTTTTGTTGAACTGTGTCATAGCTAAGAAGCTAATATAACTTAGGCCTCAGATTTATTTTGTTCACTTTTCATTGGAAACATTAAATATATAGAAAAGACTTTAGTATAGTATATGAAGGGGAAAAGAGTAAGGAACAGTGTCTGGAAATGGGCTTTGACCCTGCATCATGTCTAAGCATGCATGCTAACTGCATTCAAGGCCACAGCCCTGACTAAGCTCCGCCTACTTGTCAGCATGCCAGTTTACCTTATACCCATTTAACATTAACCACAAATGGTTGCCTTTACACGTCAGTCCACCACATATGTTCTGAGAACTAACAAGAATGCAGTTTCCTTTACGTTGGGTTTGTGTCATAGTGTCAACCACAGTTCTCTTTCTACTCGATGTGAAAATGTGTTCGAAGCTGATGAGAATGTGTCTTGGCATATTGTGATCATCAGACAGTAGTTGTGTATTGCAGTGCATCTTCAGGCCGGTCACTGGCTCGAACCAACAGCCATATGCTGCTCGCGTGCGGTGCGTCTCATGTTGGCTCATCAACTGATCCCAGTGTCCACACAATGTGCAGCAGGGGGCACCCAGACAGGGTGGCGACCACGCAGCCTGGAGGCATCCTAAATCACCCTGGGTCAGGCGGCCTCTGAGAGAAGAAGCTCTCTTTTGGGTCTTGAATTTCTTGCTTTTCTCTCTCTTTCGCTTCCTGGCTAAATGACAGCAGCCTACTTAACTGCTTGTTTGGATTGGGTGTTTTTCTGCCTTATGTACAGTATGCATGTGTGTGCTGGCAATTGCATGTTTCTTCAGTATTGGTTTCTTCAATAATCAATATCAATACAAATTAGTACCGTGGTGTTTTTTTTTTTTTTTTTTTTGGTTCTATGATACATTTTTAGTAATTTTGTGAAACTTGAATATATTATTTAATTTGTTTTTAGGAAGCATAAAATGCTGGCTAGGAAACTAGCTCTAGCATGGCAAGGGACAAGTGAGATTTTTCTCCCTAAATATTTCAAATGTAATTTCTACCACATAGAAATAGTCATAACATGGAACATATGCGTTTCCACTATACATCATTTAAGGTTGGAGATCTTGTGATGGGAAGGATTCTGTAGTGCAAATATTCGTGCCAGATCAGAAAATGACAAAAAAAAATGAATTCTTCTGTCTCCAGAAGTGGCCATAGTTGATGAAACCCAGCTGAAGATCAAATCTTAATAACTGAGCTATTATACGATCAGTGAGATGTGTTCGAATGCGCTGCAGAGGATCTTTCCTACAAACCCTTTACATACAGTCTTAGATACATTTAACTGTGAGGACCCTTGGACCCTTCCATCATGATGGAGTGGGATGGAGAGATTTAGTGCAGGAGGGGAGAGACACTGTGCTTCCCTCGAGAGCGGGAGGCTCTTATCATGCCTTTGGGAGAGGCCTCAGGGTGACACTGTTAAAAGGATGGCACTCCCAAGTCGCTAAAAGCCTGTTAAAGTAACTGCTTTTATTGCTCCTATTCTGATTTCTCGCTCAGTCTCGACCTTCGCAAGTCCTTGCATTGGAAATGAGGGCAAGCACGAACACTTGGCACTGAGAGGGAGGTGTGTGTGTGTAGGTCAAATCTGATTAGTGTAGCGTACTGTAGGAGTGTGAAAAGCACACTCTCACTCGTACGCACAGAGAAAATGTCATCACAGTCTAGTTACCCGGCCCACTGTTTTAATATAACTCAAAATGCTCATAATTAGAGGATCAGCTGAGGTTGCTTGGCTTCAGAGTTATAAAAAGGCTTTTGTGTGCTTGTATATGATCCACATCTTCATTGAGTCAAAACAAAGATTCATTGATTCAGTCTTGTAGTTTGCTCCTGACCCATTTTACTTCCATAATGTGATGCGATGTGATTGATGGCGCAACAGGATATTCAGGGCCAAAAAAAATGAAGGACTGAACTTGATTTTGTAATTTAGGAATTGATTTGACCATGATAAATGGGTGTTCTCTAGCAGAATGGAGCCAGGCCAGCCCACATGACCTATGTGATGTCATTAGAAAATGAGCCTCGTTTTAGAAGTGATTTAAAATTGACAACGATTTTCCATCTTGGATATCATGCGCAGATGAACAGCGCACATTCAGACCAAAAAAGACTATTGACACAAGTTCAATTTGTAAGTTCAGTAGATTCTTTTTGCCTGTAGGACAATAAGCTTTGTTCCAAAACTTAGTGAGCTGCATTTAGAAGTAACATTTTTGTGACATCATAGATGTAAGCAATGTTCCAAAATCGTAATTATTCAGCATGTTAACTGAACTTGTTTTGGTCAGGTCATGAGGTTGCGTTGCATGCATCTCTTATGGAGAAGGCAGTCCCAGATTACATTACTTATAATTGAATAATTAATTTTATTAGCGATTAATCTAATCTAATCAGAGTTATTTTACTCTTGTGTACTTGATATTGTAGTATTTATACATGTTTTGAATTATATTATATTTTTTTGTATTCATTTTACGTTTAGTCATTTTTAGAGTTGTTCCGATTCCGATACTAGTATCGGAAATATCTCCGATACCACAACAAATTCTGGCATCGGCATCGGCGAGTACATGAACCCATATACCGATCCGATACCATTTTCTTAAAAAAGACCTAGTTATGACCGCAAGCTTTGCCTAACCGCTGCACGGTTCTTCTTCGCTGCTCAAAATGCATTGAAAACACAGGAAGTTGTGCTGTGTTGCCACAAGCAACCCCTGTTTAGAGCAGCGAAGAAGAAATGAAAACGCGTTAGCAGCCCTTATCTATATATGACTGGATCACTCATCACATTCTAAACTGCCAAAAGACAGTGAAGCCGCTTCTATATTATAGATCAGTGGTTAGCAGTATGTCTCTGTAGTACCGGTAGTTACAGACTCTCGAGTATATTCAGTACCGGCAACTGCGTTCAGTCGCTTCCGTGTAAGTCAAAACGCAGGGCTCCAGACAGTAGCCGAATATATACTAGTGTCTGTGAATATTAAACTGCAAAATACTATTTAAATATTACTCCCGCAAAATCTACATCTCTGTGGGTGACTGGCACAGATGCGCGAGAGCTCGCTGTTTTGTAGTCTCTGCTGTGTGTCATGAGGACACGAACGCATAAACCGTCACTTCATGAGAATTTACCGTTTCATTTGAGAATACTGTCATATCATAAACACAGACACTCAAAGATCTTCATGGCAGCCCATTAAAATAAATGTTTGGTTTACATGAGTAAATTGACAATATATAAAGCTACTGTTGTAGCCTACAGTAATAATAATACATCTCTATAATAATAATAATTATGCCTAGATGGTTGCTTGTTTTTTACTTGTTAGAGATTATCTGATTAATAGATCTTTTTTTATATTCCTAGACTTATTTGTTGCAGTTTTTTTATACAGTTATATTGTAAAACTTAAATACCTTTTTTAGTTTGCGGTGTTAGATTTTTGGCTGCATTTGAAGTTCTTTTTTGCATAAGAAAATAAATAATACTGTCAAATTCATGTTAGATAATAAAAATACTGTAATAAATACAGTAGTTCACCATGTATTTGTTCATGTTTTATTGAGGGATCTGTCTGAAGCACACCATAAAAAAATTCTAGCAATTTACACAGGGCTAGTAGTATATACAGCTGTATATACAGATATACACCCAGGTATCGGATCAGTACTCGGTATCGGCCGATACCCTGAGCCCAGGTATCGGAATCGGTATCGGGAAGAGAAAAAGGGTATCGGAACATCTCTAGTCATTTTTTGATGTGTTTGTAATTTGTATTAGTTTTTTTTATATATATTTATATTTATTTAACTTTTTAATTTTAATTTTAGTAATTTGTTCACAATAACAAATAGCTGTATTTTTAGTTAACAATAACAATTTAATTCAAATGAATTGCTTCATTATTTTGTGTGTGTTTTGTGCTTATTAGGCCTAGTTCTAATATTTCACTGATTCCAGAAAGATGTTGTTTGCCCCACGTCATGCCTGAACGGCTGATTGTTAGCTTAGCTTCTACTGCAATACCTCTACTCAAATAGTCTCCATTTTTATTGCACACAGATTTGCTGTCTATGTTGTATGTTCAAAACTTTCTCTGGTGAGTGCTTCTATAAAGGGAAAGGGCTTTATTTTAAAGATCTAAGGGCATGGTCTAAAGCGCACGCCGCAATTGCTTTTAGAGCATGTCTGAATCTACTTTTGCTAGTTTTTTTTTTTTTTTTGTGGGAAAAATGCACCTAGCTCATGGTCTAAAAGGGTTGTCCCTATTTTTTTTTTTTTTTTTGGGGGGAAAAATGCACCTAGCTCATGGTCTAAAAGGGTTGTCCCTATTCTCTCAATGAGTAATGGGTGTGTTTTGGGCGTAACGTGGCTTAAACCAATCAGAGTCTCATTTCCCATTCCCTTTAAAAGCCAGTTGCGCTCGCGGCATTGACGGATTCGCCGTTTAAATGGAATTTACAAGAGGAAAAACTGAACACTTCTCCAGTGAGGGAACAGATCCCATACGTGTAATTCTGATACATGCAAATACTATCCATTATGACATGTAGGCATTTTTATATCTATGTAAACAATAATAATCTTAACATTTTTATAATAATAATAATATTTTAATCCTTAATTTTTTTTTTTTTTAATGTTTGTGTGCTGCTGTGCATCCCTGTGTGTGTATGCAAAGTGTATGCATTTGTAATATGCACCCTCCCAAGTGCATATTACTAATGCGCTCTTTAAATAAAAAATAAATAAATAAATAAATATTGCGGCAGTCTTTAGACCAGGTTTTTGTTGGTCAATGGCGCAGTCTATTTCAGTTCCTCAAAATAGCAACGCACCAGCAATGCTCCTGAACACACCTCATTTTCAGACCAGCACGCCCATGAGCGCACAAATGGGCACAAATGTGTTTGCTATTTAAACAACGTGGCGCAGGATGTGAAAATAACAATTACGTCAGGTGGAAACAAGCAAAACACACGGGGTGTATGATAGCGCCCCAATTCTTAATCATCAGTTTTTTGTCTCGAACACATTGTCTGTCCTATGAATTAAGAAGTAACAAAATGTATTTACAGTGTAAAGTCTGTGTTGGTTTTAGTCATAAACTGTTTGAAGGTTGACATTTTTATACGATTTCCCCATTTTCAGCCATAAATGACTTCACAAGGCCATTGCTAAGCTGTGAAGGACTCGTTTTATAGATGAAGCTGAATGTGGGTACGTTTTAGTGCAGAAAGAGGGGAGCTAGTCTGCCATATACATAGTGTTTATACATACAAACAGCCACACACGTACAGACATGCACACAATGTCCCGTAAATCAGGGTCCCTGGGGGACGCCTGCCGCCGTTAACTCCTTAAGCGATTTAATAGGCCCATCCGAGGGTGGATTTATAGAATGATTTAGCACGTGTTGATTTCCTGCGCTTGTTTACTCGGACTTCTTCACAGAAAACTTTTATGGACTTTTAAAGGTTTTCAGTAGCCACCGTTGACATGCGAGGAAGTGAATTCAAGCTTGTATCAACGGCATGCGCCACAAAAGAGAGTTTGTGGGACCGTGACATAATCAGCATTTGTCCTCACAACTGTGGCCAAAACCACCACTACTGCCACCAGCTCTTTAGTAAGTGTTTGATAGCTTTTTAATTACCCTTTATGTTACATAAACACACATATTGAAGAGGATCACTGTAATTAAACGCCCCAACATTTGCGTTCAGCTGCCTGAAGCCTCCACATGTAATTCTGGCGTATATGGACCACAGCATTCCTGTAAGTTATTATAGAAAAGACTCATTCATACAAATACGAGTGTTTTCATCGGACATTTTTCTGGTTTTCTGGTTTTATTTGACTCAAGGATGAAACCGTAAACGGTTACGCACATTATGTTTACTGTTGACCTGATTCATCAAACCGAAGAAATTACAACCAGGTGTCATTTTCATGCTTCTTGTCCCTCTTTCACTTCTTCTTTTCTCTCTGAACAGAGCTGGCAGTAGTGTACAGTACGGTCACAGAAGCGTACGCTTGTATGTGTGTGAGAGGTTATTTTTTAGTCTGCCTTGACAGATGTTCCCAATCCAGCTGTGACAGCCTCTGCCTGCTCTACGTCCCATATCACAAACACACACACACACACACACACACACAAAGGAAATGTAGCAGGCAGGATTTCTGTTGCAACAGATGTGCTGATACAGCAGGTTTGGATATAGTAGTCCCTTTAACAAGGTGAGAATGAAAAATTCATTGTGATTGATAATGAATTTCACTATATTTTTAGTTTTTTTATTTATGAATTTTGTTTCTGTACTACTACTACTACTACTACTAATACTCAAAATAATAATACATAAAATTAATGTTTACTTTTTTTATTTAATATTTCTTATTTTAATGTTTTCCTCATTATTTCTGTGTATTTGTGTGTGTGTGTGTGTGTGTGTGTGTGTACATTCCATATCACACACACACACACACACACACACACACATAATATATACACACATACACATTATATGTGTGTATACTATATGTAATACTATGTAAACACTGGGCACATTTTTGAATGATCATATGCTATTGATCTGTTGTGAAAAAAAATATTATTTATTACTTATTGGTGTATTGCAAAGTGTAGTGTTATGAAACATTTTAAAGCTTCATATATTACATATGTGACCCTGGACCACAAAACCTGTCATAATGGTCAGTTTTGAAAAAATTAAGATTTAGTATACATCATCTGAAAGCTGAATAAATAAGCTTTCATTGATTTATGGTTTGTTAGGATCGGACGATATTTTGCAGAGATACAACTATTTGAAAATCTGCAATCTGAGGGTGCAAAAAAAAAAAAAAATAAATAAAAAAAAGTGAGATAATCGCCTTTAAAGTTGTCCAAATGGAGTTCTTAGCAATGTATATTACTAATCAAAAATAAAGTTTTAATATATTTGCAGTAGAAAATTTACAAAATATTTACATGGAACGTGATCTTTAAATAATATTCTAATAATTTTTGGCATAAAAGAAAAATCTATCATTTTGACCCATACAATGTATTTTCAGCTATTGCTGCAAATACACCCCAGTGACTTAAGACTGGTTTTGTGGTCCAGGGTGAAGCTGACTGTGCTGGGCACTTCAGTGGAGAGTGGCCAATAAACACCCTTTCAATCAAGGAAATGGACACAGCAGACAGCTCTGCTTAAAACATGCAATTAGTGAGATGCATAGAGGCCAGGGCCATCCTGTGTGTGTTTGGAGCACACCTGTGACCACCCAGATTTATTGCCTCTGTTTGTAATTGTCAGCTGCCATCAGTAGATGAGAAGAAGCTGGTCCATTATCGGCTGGAGGTTTATGGGTGCATCTGTAAATCGTCACAGAGCTTGTGCTGTTGCTGGACCTGGGAGAGTCTGCTAGCTTTTGAAGCTAAAGTGTTTGATTTCAGTCATCATTCTCTGGGGTTATAAGAACTTTGGCGACTTATTAGATCTTTTAGAGCATTGTAGGAAAAAGAACTTGTCCGATGCTGTGTCATGATTCATTCTAATGGTGGACCGGTGTCGTTGTTTTTCTGTGGCTGATATTTAGAGAAGATGGCCATTAGCTTATAAAATGCAGATAATACTGTTTCATGAGAGCAAATGAGAATTTAAATCAAAGAACACAATTTTACACAATAATTAGTCAGTATTAACTAAAAGAAGGGGGTGGGGGATCGAAGCCTATTAAAAAATGCTGTCGATAGACACAGGAATGAAGTGCCTGTATGAAATGGCTAAATAACAGTAACACAGTCTCATGGCTTTTCATAACTCATTAAGGTTTTGGTGAAGTAGTGGCTAATTCATGAATTTGTACAATCTCATTTCTACATTTTCACACAATCGTCTCATGCCCCAGTGACAGTAATGTTTAGGGGCAGGCCTTTATGTTTACTTTTTTCCCATAATATGAATTCATATGTAACCACACCTTGTAAAATCATTGTGTTTTCCTGTGAGATCGAGTTGGATATTTCTGTATATTACTATTCCTAAAATATCAACAATGTTGAAAATAATACTTCGTACAAACACAACTTGGAAATATAGCAAACTTAAAAAATATTTCTACATCATTTGCACACATAAACAGTGAATTCATCCTGCAAATACCATATACTTGCTATTTCCTTCTCAAACGTGTGTTTTCTTACTGCCTGGTGCTTGAAGTTTCACTTGTTAACCGTGCAGCAGGTGGTCTTGCCTTTACCGGATAAATTTGCTTTCCAAACTGTAATCTAACCGCTCATTGTAGTGTTAGCCAGATGCCTGAGTAAAGCAGCAGAAGTGTGTGTGCTGTGGTTTAAGGTGATATCAAAATGAGCTGAAGCAGAACAGCAATGCCATTACGTTCAATGAAAAAGAGATAAAGACACATTTAAGAAATTAGCTTTTATTTGGTGCCTTTTAATCACTCTTTACAACTGAAATCATTGCGTGTATGATTAGTAAACATTAATTGTATATTGGTGCTTTCTGAATGCTTGTTCATTGGTTGATTTCAGCTAGTCTCTATTAATCAGAAGCTTGATCGTTGTTTCTTTGTGCGAGTGTGTATGAATATGTCTCCTGTGTTTGTTCCTTATTTGTGCCTTTGATGTGCATGATGTACGCCACATGTATCTAGTCCCTCTTAAGTTGTTTATCTTGATATTTGTGTGTGTGTGTGTGTGTGTGTGTCTGCATTCCCTTCCTGTGGGCCTCCAGACCAAAGCCTCCTCGCAGTGAGAGAATAGACTGGTTTATTGGAGGCCTGTCAGGCTCAGACTGAATTTACTGCTCACAGACAATGTTTATCACTCAACAGAGGGTAATGTGAGCAGAAAGCGCTGCAACCAGAGAGGGAGGGATGGAAATAAAAGACGTGAGGGAGGCGGCAAAGCAGATCCAGAGCCGGGGAGGGCTTTCTGGCCCTCGTCTCACTAGAGCTCATAAATCTCCAGACCCCATCCTGAGATATGTGTACTTACAGAGAAAGTGAAGAGAGGAAAGGAGGGAACCGAAAGGGGAGGCGGAAAGCAGCAGGACACCTTTCTATGCCGTGCTTTATTTTTTGCTGAAGCATGGAATATTTTGGGATCTCTCTATCGCTGAAGTGTTTGTGTGGTGTGTGTTTGTGTCCGAGTGGGATTTAGGGAGTGTGCATGAATCTATTTCATTCGGTTTTGAACACACCGCTAAGCCGTAATAGAGGCATCAATCACATTCACTCACACATAGAAAATCATATTATATTTGTAGCACTATCATGATTTAATTGCAAATTAATAATGTAAAGAGATTAAAAAAATAAAAAAACCATACATCAATGGAAAGCTTAGTTATTCAGCTTTCAGATGGTGTAGAAATCTCAATTTGGAAACATTGAGAATTTGACTGGTTTTGTGGTCCAGGGTCACATATTATATTATATATTGTATTATATTACATTAAATTACGTTAGATAAATATATAATTTTTTGGCAGAATAATAGGCTACATGTTTTAAGGGAATCCAGGAATCAAAACTGTGCAGCAGGAAAGACTTATCAAAGAAAACAAGTACGACTTAAACTGAGGACAAAATAACTGTGATCTGCTTCTAGTCAACACAAGTAAAGACTCTTGCTGATAATAAACTAAATCTGCTAATATGGGCTGACGGTCACTGATGTGTTGTGCATCTGGAAATGTCCCTGGGAAATCTTATTGTTGTGTATTGTCATATGAAGTTCTCTGAGTTTCTTTGGTGTGTGTGTGTGTGTGTGTGTGTGTGAGGGCCTGGTGCCTGGTGTGAAAGCCTGTGTCCCAAATGCCGTCCTCCCTCACACCTCGCATTCACACTTTCACACTCCACGGCTGCTGACATTTTACCGCGGTGTGGACGATGGGATGCGCCGACCGAGTGTGAGGTGCATCGTGGATGTTGTTAAAGGGACAGCTCTCAATACCTCTGAGCTTTTGTTTTAATATTTCTACCATTCGTTTTCCATTTTCCGTGCTTAATTTCTGCTGACATTAGTGTTTTTGTTTATGCCACATATGCCTATTTAACCCATCGCCTACTTAACCTGCCCAGTGTCTGTTTGTATTTCCTCTAATATGGTAGCCATGTCTAGTTGTAAACCATCTCTCTCACTCTCTCCTCGTCGCTCTTCCCTGGCCGTAGGCTCCCTATCCACTAAGGTGCTGAATAATTAATGGAGGCAGGCTGGGTTGATTAAAACAACACATCAGTCTGACCTCATTTAGTGAAGGCACGACTCAATGACAGGAACCAGCAGTGTCCTCCTGATGACAGATTACTCCTGACTGGCGTAAGACTGTAAAGGGATTACAGTTTAACACACACACACAAATAATTAAGCACTTATGATGGTACACGTACTAAATATACCCATAAAACTGTCCACCTGAACGTGTTTAGAAACACTTTTTTACATGTGCAGGCTAAAGCTAGCAAGCTAACTAACAGCCTTTAAACTGTTTGTGGACCAGTGAAGAAAGCCAAGTTATAGCTACTGTGTCCAAAAGCCTTTTATTGAGCAAAAAAGTAAATATTATCTTCAGGAGAACTTCTGCTGACAAAAACATCTTGCTTACTTCTTACTTCCTGCATTTTGTGAATCTGCTTTTGGCAAGCTTATTTATTTCTTGAATGTGTTACATAACGATTTGCTTTATAACTGTTACTGACAGTTTTATGCCAGAGGCGTCCTTGCATTTGTTTGTCAGTATTTTTAGTCTCTGTGGATGTTGAGGAGTTAACGATGAAAATACAACTGTGTCTCTGCGTGAACTGGAAGTCATTGGCGCGGCGTCAGATACTGATTTTCCCGTGGTTGACAGCAATACGCTATGAACTTCTCAAACAGAAGACTGTCGCATTAAATCCAGTGCTGATTTCTGCTTGTATGTTCAGAAAATGTCTATTCTGAATATGGAATGAATGCATATTGCCTATTTGTTTGGTAAAAATGGAAGTGTGATGCCTTGATTTGGGAACAATTTCATATAATAAACGTCTGGTAAAACTGTTGCCAAACCTGTTTGCCACCATGTCTGTGTCAGTCATGCCAGTCCAGCAGCTCACTGGAATGTACTGGAAAGAACCGATTGAGGAGGCAGACAGGAAGGAGGGAGGAATAAGCCGCTTCTTTAGTCTACATCAAAAGGAAAAGTTCATTTGCTAATCATTTGTGGCACATGGAGCGAGTTCCTTTTCGCTAATTGTGTCCAAGAGTTGCTATTAGCATATCTGCTTTGATTTTGTACTCTGCCCTGTGGCAGCTGACAATGGCTGGTCCTTTTTTCTTATTTCTTTCTTTCCAGTGAATACTGACTGAAATAAAATCATACAAAATGACTCATTAACATGTACTTTGTGGTCAAATCAGAGATTATAGAGTGTGTGCATGAAGCTTATGTGGATCTGTCTAATATTTCTTATGTCAGAACAACCAAACCTTACATTTTGATGTCCAACATAGAATGAACATACATTTTAGTAGTAGTTAATCACTTGAAATCACTATTTTTTTTTTTTTCTTTAAAGAAATTAATACTTTAATACAGCAAGGACACATTGTATTAATTTAAAGGATCATGTTGCAACGAAAACTGGAGTAATGGCTGCTGAAAATTCAGCTTTGCCATTACAAGAATTTAAAATATATTCAACTAGAAAACAGTGAGTTTAAATTGTAATAATATTTCACAATATTATCGCATATACTCTGTATTTTTCATCAAATAAATGCAGCACTGGTGAGACTTATGCTTACCAATTCCAAACATTTTTACTTTAGTCTATATCCACAGATGGGTCAATAGAGAAATGTTCTCAGTAGAGGCCTGTGAATCTTTTGAGTTTCACAGAGCACAAGCTAATAATTAGTTGCTATTGCTAAATCATAGAATGTACTGAAATCCAAGATGAAATCACACAGGAAGAGTCAGACTGACGAGTATGTATGGATGGCATGGTTTCAAGCACTTCTTTCAAGGTTTTGTATTACACTGTTTCCCATCAGTCCCATTGTTGACGGCATACTGAATCATGGCCAGCTGATTCGGTCATGATGGTGCCAGCTAATAGTTTTGACTTGTAATTTCATTATCAGGTTTCTCTGGGGACTTTTTTTTTCTCTCAAAAGCATCCCAATGTGTAGAAAACTTCCTGGTACTTTTTTTTTAGTTTTTTTTGCTGAGCAGATACTGTAGTCTAAAGTTTCCTTCAAGTTAAGAGATATCTGAACCTTAAAAACTGTAAGGAAGGTGGGGGTGGGGTTGGGGGGTGGGGCTGAGCTCAGCCCTTTTCAGTCTCAGTGTCCTGCTTGAAGACAAAGTAAAAACAGTATTTTGACATTTACAGGAGTGTTTTTTCTTCTGGCATGGAGGGTCTAGACAGTGGAGAATGTCGTGGTTTTGTTTGTGTGCTTTCTTCCATTTATAATTAGTTGAGAATTCAAATGAAACCATTTTTTCTGTGCTCTTATCATCATGCTAAATATTTCCTGGACTTCGAATGAATTTGATTAGGAAGTCTTGTACTCATTCACAGATCCTGAACAGTGATGCTATTGTACAACCGTATTATCTTAAGAGGCTAAATTATGAACACAATTGACCTCTCTTCTTGCTGCCGATCCGTGTTCAGGAAGCTAATGTAGAGAGCCGAACTGTTACTTGAACCCAAACAAAACAGGAAGAGAAGAATGTTGTGGTCTTTCGCTTTTTAGTTTTTGTGGAACAGAAAGGTGATGTTTTGAAGAATCCTGGCCACCTTTTTCCATACAGTGAAAGTAAATAAAGACTGGGTCTGGCAAGACGACTCTTATGACAAAAAGGATTTATTGCCTTTTTTCCCTTAATAAAGCTCACAAATCAAATATGACACCTTCTGATGCTCTGTTTTAATGTCAACATGTGGTTACAATGCACATGAGAACTACTGCCAGAATGGTGTTGATATATCATTTGCAGTCATTAAATAACTTAAATTTGTGTCTGTTCCTCACATAAAGCTGCATGATTTCAGAAGATCTAAAGTATGAGTCATATGGACTACAGTACTTTTTATGGAGCTTTTTTTTTTTTTTACTTTTTAAGTTTGACAGACCCAGTTCCCATTCACTTTATTATTATTATTGTTATTATTATAATTTTTTTTTTTCATCCCCTTGTCTTCTATGGAAATCATATGGGCTTGGAATAACATGAGAGTCAGTAAATCACGACTGAATTAAACTGTGAACTGTTCCTTTAAGGTTCGAAACCTTTCTATTTTCCAACCTTTAATCTTTCTACCACATTTTCCATTGTTAGCGCCATGTCATATGTTAATGTTGGATTAACAGACATTGACTGGTTTTGCACTCGTTTATCTTCTCAAGGTGTCAGCACATATTCTTTAACGAGGGAATCTTTTGTGGAGATGTATTGCATGTCTTTGCATTTGCATGGGGATTAAAGGGCAGATCTGTTTTATTGATCATGTCCTCTACTTTTTAAGCAGTATTAGAGGCAGACTTCAGTTTAAAAAGCACTGACAGTAAACTGTAAATCTTGTTTAGATGCAGACTATCGGATCGCACGCGATGTCAAAAACGAGCTGTAATTATACTGAAGAAATATCCTGTAGCTCATTGTCACAGTCTCATCCAAAAGAAATCTGGTCTGCTGAAATATGTGGAAGGGCTTGTGGAGTGACAGCATGCTTGTTTTCTTAGACTGGAGTTTGGAGACGGGAAGTGCAGTGGCTCTCCGAATGGGGACCAGAATGGCTGGCCAATTGCGCACGGGGGTCAGCGTGTTTGTTCCTGTTCATGTACCCCCTCCCTCCTGCCCCCGACCCCCACACGGGTTTGCAGCTGCTCTGGAGAATTAGGGGGAATCCCAACCTTACTAATAGTATAAACTGCCGGCCTTGCGTTAAGGAAGAAGCAAGGGACTCGAAATAGATCATGTCCTGAACGTAATTGAAGATTGTTTTAGAAATTCCCAGGAATGTGACATCTGCATAAAACATTTCGAGCGTTGTGTGCGAGTGCTTCAGATGGTTGACCTAATTAAGAGATCTACAGTGTGCGTAATCATTTTAGAATCGTTTTGCATGAGGTCATGGGAGTTGAGTGTGGAGCCTCTTTCAGGATCATGTAAAAACAGCATTATTCATCCGAAGGCAAATGTGAGTTACTCCTTCAGAGTAAGACCCAGATGTGAGAGCTGGACTGTTGATGGGGAGGGGTGGGGGGGGGGGTGTTCCAGATGGTCCACCCGGGCCTGGTTAAATATTATCAGTGCACTGGCCTCCCCCACCACCTCGCTGAGCCTGTAATCCATCGTAACTACCAGCCCTCTTTCATCTCCCTTCTCTTTTCCCCCCTTCGCATTTCCCTCAGAGAAGTGGATTATAGGAGGAGCTCGTTCTGCATTCAAGAAGCACACTAGAAATGGATAGATCTCTTAATATCAGATACAGTGTCAGATACAGTGGACTGCATGTACAGATGTAGAAATACACTGAGATGCTCATATTATAGCTGCAGTGTAGCATTTGAAAAACCCACAAATTTGATCATCTTCATGACATAAACATATTTTCATGTAAGTTGGTAATGCATTTTCTACCCAATATTTAAGCACTCTTAGATGTATTCATCTGAAGAATAAAATAAATGTGATTTAATCTCATGACTTCCTGTCTTTAAAATTGAACATGATAATAATGTTTTTGTTATTGTACCTTAAGTTATTAGCACCTTATATATACTATATAGCTATTCAAGCATTGTTTTAGCAAACACTCATTCGTTCTGCCTTCATTCTGGTATGTAACGCCCACTTGTCCTCTTTGAAATACTTCACATTACAGAAATAAAATGGCTTGCGGACAGCAGTCCGTGCAGACTTTTTAGAGCATGCATCATATCATTCTGTATGAGAATATGATAACCAAATGGCTCATTAACATTTTGCCTCTTCATTTACTTCTCAAGGACTAAACCTTCACTCTTTTTGTGTTTGTTCTGAAGCACTCAGCCTCTCATTGCTCCATGAGTCCTGATCGTCCCGTCCCATCCCGTCCGTGGCCTCCGTCTGCCCTCTTCCCCGGCGCAAGTGCATGAGAGCGTTTGAGGAATGCTGTGCCTCTATTGTAATTGTATCGAGGGGAGGGAGAAAAATGGGTTAATTACCCTCTCAAAGTGGCCAGTGCACTTGGAGAGGAGGGTCAAACAAGTCATAATGGTGCATTTGCCAGGCCATTGTGAGGGTACTGTAGCAGAGCGGCCAGCTCTTGTTCCCGCTTCAGACCATTTTAGGGGGCTTTCGCTGATTAAAGGGGGGATTTGCGTCGGCTGCTTTCATGGGTTCTTGGCCAGGAGAATCGATATGTCAATAGACTCAGTATCTATATGCAAAGCAGGGGTTTGGCCAGCACATTCAGAGCTTTTTGATATGCATGGGGCTTAGGCTTAAGCCACTGGCAGTAAAGACCGAGGATTATCACAAAGGCTGCTTGATGTTCTTATGTGTGGTGATATGGGGTCCTCCATGGGGAGTGGGGCTGCTTTGATAAGATAGAGAGCTGGTGGCCTGGAAGACATAATGGCTGTGCTCTACCAAGGTGCGTTTGATGACTCAGAACTCCTTTAAACTGAGAAATTGCTGGCTTTTGTTTTGGCCGCCAGATTTCCTGACCAAGGCCCACCATCACAACATAGTCCCGTTGGGTCCTTTGTGTGTTTGCCTCCATGTGAAAGAGAGCCGGGATGAGAAATCAAAAGCGAGAGTGTTGGGGGTGAGGGTCTTTCCTCTAGGGGATGTCAAGGTAATGGGCCTGTTTAGAGAGCAGCCCCTATCTGTCTCACATCCTCTCAATATCTCTCTGTCGTGCTGGGAGTAGAGATGATGGGGCTTGCTTTCATGCCGTTTCCATCCACAGAAGATGGAGTAGTGCGGGGACACCGGTCGGGGTCAGCGGACCTCCCCCACCCCGTCCTCGGCTCCACCTCACTCTTAGGCTCTTTGAAATGGTGATGATGATGGGGTGACCTCTGCTGCCCCCGATGCAACGCCCTCAATGAGTCTTGGGTTTGGTAGATCATTCCACTGCCCCCGCTTTTCCCTCCCCAGAGCTCCACAGCAACCGCTGCCCCGGTCCCGGACACATTTGTCATGTCCAGACCCCGCAAGCTGCACCTCTATGGGGCTTTTGTTCCTCAACCTGCTAGCTAAGTAGGGGTTTTCAGTTGGACCATTAACATTTGAACCAGCTCTTCACATTGCCCTATTGCGCTCGATCTGCGCCTGGGCCTTTACTAGTGAAAAGAGCAAGAATTCATCATATAAGTCAGTTATATATATATATATATATATATATATATATATATATATATACTGTATATATGCACATGTTATACTAATATTATTACAAGTTTTAGAAATGCACATTTGAAATTAGCTTGAGTTGAATGTAGATGGATTGCAGACGTACACTTATTTCCATTAACAAAAAGAGTACCTGTTTCACAAAGTATTTGTGAAAATTATAACAGCCTCATCTTTCATACACATGGCCCGAGGGGGGCACGGACCCCAGGTTGGGAACCACTGATAAAGGTCACTATACACCACAAAAGACCAATGATAACCCGTTAAGAGCTGTTAATTGTGGGGTTGATAATGAAACTGTATAGTATGATGTGTTAGATGATAACAATACTCATACCATAGCAGTAGCACAGGACTAAAAAAATTATAAATACATTTCATTGGACACAAACATGATATTCAGACAAATAACACACACATGTATAGCTTGAACATACTCGGCTGATCTTATACAAACAGTCATATGTGTCATTGAGCTGTTTATCTGTTGTTTGGGTCAGTAGAGGTCAGAAGGTCAATAGAGTCTTATGATGCGTATACTGGGGGACAGGTGACATGGACTTGACCACTCATGCTGTACCTTAAACTTAAAAGAAACTGCCCATCACCTGGCCATCAGAATTAGATGAGATCAAATGTGTTGACTATAACAAAATAGAGATGCATTAAAGGGATAGTTCACCCAGAAATGTTTATTTATTTCAATAGTTTTTTTTTTGTTTTGTTTTTTCATAAAATCAAAGCTAATGGGGTCCAAAACAATATGAGACACTTTAGACATTGTCTGGAAGCTTTTTTCTGCAACATAAGAAAACAAAATGCATTGGTAAATCATAATTATGAAATTATGAGAGAAAATGTTATTATTAGTAATTATTTAAACAATGAAATTATTAAATGTTTGGCTTTTCATGTCATGATTATGAATTTTGTCATTATTTTAACCTTATTTTCCTAATTACAGCTTAGTATCTTATAATTTCTTATTATTCATATCTTATAACTTTTTATCTAGTAATTTAATGTCGATTTAAAATCTAAATTTTGAATATTTCATAAAAATAACTTCATGTATCTCATAATGCTACCTTTCTCATAGTTATATTACTTAGATTACATTACTTCAAATGATTTCGGAAATGCAAATGAAGTGACATGAGGATGAATAAATAATGTCAGAATTCTTGTTTGGGGTGAACTACCTTTTTAAAGTCTTACAAAAAAAATAAAATAATAATAATAATAAAAGGATGTTTAAAATTACGGGAGTGCATTTAAAAATCTTTGGTGATGACTATATAATTATAAATCTGTAATGATAATGTAGATGTCTGACATTCACCCTCAAGTACACAAACCCACATTCAAACAAACAAACAAACAAACAGCTCACCATAAGGACGGTAAGATGCTGGATCTATTCTCATCACTTAATCCTTGACCTTGAGCCAAGAGTAATGAGACCAGTCAACAGCCTTCACCCGCTAACATTACACATCTGGCAGAGAGGTTGACGGTAGCTAATCTCCACCATATGTTTACCACAGCAGTAAGCATCAGCTGGCATATAGTGACAGTACAAACCTTCCAATGCATTTATATTGTACCATAATTTACAAAAGTCCATGACATTTGGTTATTAATGACTATATAAGAATAACCCTCTTTTTATGTCACTCGCTTTCAGGAAATTGCTTCAGCGAGGTTCACAGAAGAGTTAATAGCGTGCATGTCCGGAGATAGCGATCAAGGTTATGTCGATCGGTTTAAACATACTGCTTATGTGATTGCATTTTATGGGAAAATGGTTCACTTTGTCCTATGCAGTTTTTATATAGCTGGAGTTCAAAAGCTGTCACCGTTGAGAATGTCGAATGGTATCTTTCTCTTGACCTTTGTCTGTGTTAATAGCATGCGGCACATCCATACTGTGCTACTTTATAATGAGTCAGCACTGGCACTCATTGTAACAGTATTGAATGATGGCCCCTTCCTATCGTACAGATTAAAGGCATTGTGGGTGAATGCAAACACCCATCTGTTCATCAGGGCCGGGCATTCTGGGACAAACTGGGTCATGTGACTGACAGAATAATGATAAGCATTTAAACCTGCATGCTATCAGTATGCTAACACATCGCAAACCCAATCTAACAGCGTTGACATTGCCTAATATGTGCTCTCTTGCATTCACTCCTAACAACATATATTGTGCAGCATTGATAAGAAGTCGAGCTAGAAAATAAAGAAGCTTTTTTTATGCGTATTTAGAGGAAGTGAAGTGGGGGAGGTGGATTGAGGGTAATAAATAGCCTCACACTTTCATGTTGCCAGCAGGTTTGCTCATGCATTTCCTCCTAAAGCCCCATAAAGTCTTTGAATTCCTAACAGCCGCCATACAACCCCCTCCTCCCCCGATATACTGCACCTCTCCACTCCTGCAGTCTCAAGGTATTGACAATCTGAGCTTATTTGCCTCCATCAATGACATATGTAGCTTATTATACTAGTCTGTTGTTGTTTTTCTCCTCTAATACACCACACAATTGTGTTCGAGCAATTGTCAATTAAAAACAGTATCGATGCTGTGTAATCAAGTCACTAAAATTAGTTCTTAAGTCAAATTTCAGCTTATTGTGTGTGTAGTCATGGTTAAATTAGAGACATTTGCAGGCAAAATGGTCCATTGTCAACTGGTAGCAATGTATGAAGCACAGATCACACAGAAAATGTGCATGACCAGTTGAACCCGATGCGAAATCTGCAGGGGAAAGCTTCCCCTGAATTCTGAAGTGCATTCCTTTTGAAATGACTGGATTTAGCCTGCAAAAAGTGCTGAGCAATGCTAAATGTGATCACACCTTACCTGTGTTTACTGTTTATATAGTTTTACAGTTTGGCCTGTGTTATGTCTTCCATGAAACATTTAAACTGGCACAAATGTAAAGCAGTATTATTTAGAGCCAGCCATTTCCCTCCTCCCTGACCATTTCATAGCTAGATTTATATGGGTCTAGTTGAATTAAAAGGACTGTCCATTAATAAACGTGTATTTATTGAATGAGTGGCCTTTTGTGCGCAGGCTAATATTTTAGATGGTGAAAAATCAATACAGTACCTCTTACATGTCAAGGACAAAAATGTGAGGGCTGAAGCCGGAAAATAAGGGGAGGCTAATACGTCGTTTCACTGATGGATGGAGCCATCAGCGGATGGCAGCAACCTTGGTGCGTTGAGCTGACGGATGCTGTTGGGCTGCAGCCCGAGTGTTCATTGCCTTGTTATGAACACTACTCTCCAGACAGCGTCTATGGATTTTGTGGTGGGAAACTAGATAGTGTTGCAATGTGTTGTTTACCTCAGTTTGTATTGATAAAGCAGTCTTAGGGTCAGTGAGTGTCTGCTCTTTACAGAGACAGCATGGTGGTAACTGGAAGAGATGATCTGTGTGTAGACCTATTGTTATTATTATTAAGTAGATGTTCTGGCATTTATAGTGCTTCATTTGAACTGATTAGAATTGTAATAGGCTGGTAAAAAATAATAAAGATAAAAAAGTCATGTTTGATCAGACACCCACTTTAAGTTGAGAAAACAAAATACAAGATATAAGTATTAATACAAACATTACACAGCATGTGTGTGTGTGTTTAGGTACAGTCAAACCAAAACTTATTCAGACACCAACATTTCCCACATTATCACAGTTTATTTGCAATAGTTTAGAAAATGGCAATAAAATATGACAATAAATTAGAGTTAAATTGAATTTGGTTGAATAGCTGTCAGCTGTTAAATTTAAGTACAAAATTAGATAATACCAATTTAGGTCAACCAATTGCCAAGCAATGCTTAATTTTGTTCAGTCTGTGGTGTAAAAAGGTTGCATTTACAATTAAAGAAAAAACACTTTAGCAAAACATGGTCAGGTCAAAGTGTTTGAATAATTTATGGTCCCAATTTTTATTCATTTTAATGGTAGTAAACTGTATGAAGAAATGTTTGGGTATAATATGTCACCGTTTCACTGTCATTCCAAGTTCCTCCCCCGACTGCTGGATGTTTGGGGGGTCACTGGGGCTCTTACAGGGGCAACTATACGTCAGCTAGGGAGTGTGTGTGTATATATATATATATATATATATATATATATATATATATATATATATATATATATATATATATATATATATTTATAGCAAAGTTTCCCTCACCTTTACACAGCAAAATGTGTAATTTTAAACAAAGTATATATTAATAAGATTAAGGGATGCATAATATTTAAATTATTACAAATGTTATACACAAGTTTATATAAGATGTATTATATAATTGTACATAACAAGTTGGAACATTTTGTCTCAATATGATACAGTAATTAAGCCTGAGCTATATAAAACTTTAAAACAAAAATACTTATAAAATGTTTCTTTCAAAACTTTATAATCCAAATGGCCTCACGCTTGGATAACTCTGGTCCAGTTTCTTTTTAACATAGTCTGTAATTTTTATTTTTTTTTTGAAGAAGAAGAAGAAGAAGAAAACGGCAGTCAAATACATGTAAACTTGTGTATGTACACACTTTATACTTGAGCTTGTTATGGCGACAGATCCTCGTAGATGGCTCACATTGATAAGACCGAGATTAGGTGTATCGGCAGCCAATCGGAGAGCGGCGCAGTCAGACTGGGGGTGGACGGGGGCGGGGTTTGTGCGCAGCTGCTGACACTCGTCAAGAACTGCTGTATGGGATAGCCTGGGAAGTGCGTGTAGACTAGAGTTACCCTGTCGAGGAGCGCTTCGGGTTTTCAGGGAGAAATTTCCCACAAGTTTGCGAGGGGTTCGACACAGGATGCAAAAGCCATTATTTTGAGCTCGCGTCTGGAAACACTGGATCAAGTTCGTCCCTCGTCTGATCTGCAGCCTCCAGCGGGATTATTCACAACACCAAACCTCCCCTCTCTCTCTCTCATCGACGCAAACGACTGCGTGTTTACAGTAAATATGCGTCAATGCGTCGGCCTGTTAACGAATAGCATTTAGAAGACGTTTCGTTTGGGGTAAGGAGGCGTTTGGGAGCTTTTCAATATAAACAGTTTTCGGAGGTTTTCTGGTCTCGGCTGCTTACTGTTACTCATGTAACAGTTTCACATCGATCTCGGGGTCTCTTATAGAGACACAGTTTCAACAGCTCGCTGTGTTGCAACAACTGGCGCAGGATTTTAACATCTGAAGAATGTAGTTCATTCCCCGTGGACAGCGCGTGCTTCTGCTGAACTGATTTATATAAACACACCGAGATCAAGATCAGCGTGTCTCATCAAGTGTGAAATCGCACCTCTTGCTTCCGTTTTGTTTTTTTGAGTAGGGTTTTTAAAAATTGTAACCTGCTATTTTCCCGTTGCATATAACATTTCGAGTTTTTTTTTTTTTTGCTGCGACTAGAAGGAAGCATTCACTTTTGGAGATTATTTGCTTTTATTGCACGATGTACGAGAGTGTGGACGTTGTTGGGCTGACCCCTAGTCCGAACCCGTTTTTAAGCATGGATTACTACCACCAGAGCCGCGGCTGTCTGATCCCGGAGAAAGGCCTCGTGTCGGGAGCGGCGCGCGGCTTCAGGACCCCGCACTGGAGCGGCTCCAATCACTGTAGGTGGCCTATTGTTTTCTTTATCCTTAACACAGTCTCTGATCTAACATTATGCGCACAATTTCATTCCGAGTTCCTCCCCCGACTGCTGCATGTTTGAGGGGTCACTGGGGCTCTTACAGGGGCAGCTACACGTCAGCTAGGGAGTGTGCGTGTTTTTCCATCGTGTATACATGTTGGCTGTGTCTCAAACCTAGAGAGCTGACTACCTAGACAACTGCTAATGCACTACCTGTGATATATTTGACTGCCTGTTGTTATAGAATAAGCCTCAATTTAAACACTTGTTTCCTGTCAGTGTGATATTAATTCATTGAGAACATACGAGTACTGTATATTTAGTGGGGCTTTATGAAATGTTACTTTTAATAATTATATAGTGAATCAGTACAGACACTTTCAGGAACTGAATTTGCACCATATTTCTATTGATGTTGTGATGAATGAGTAACAAACTAATCAAAGTAAATGTATGTGGGTTCAAATTCCTTAGGCTTTGAGGGTCAAAGGTCAATTTGAGGCAGTTTCTCCCAGTGACCACTATCCATTAGGCCTACGTTGTGTCAATTCATAGAAACCATTAACTTGTTTTAGTTTTGTTTCTAGTTTTGAATGATTGTGCATTTAGTGCAGTAGTGTTTCATAACTTAAGTAGTAGAAAGTTTCTTTTAATGTGGTGGCCTACAGATCAGATTGGTTTAAAATTTCATATTCAAACAGTATTTACATGAAAATCAGGTAAACGTTTAAACGTATATTAAAGGGTTAGTTCACCCAAAGATGAAAATTGTCATTTAATGACTCACTCTCATGTCGTTCCAAACCTGTGAGACCTCAAAAAAACATAATCAAAGTATTCCATGTGACATCAGAGGGTCAGTTAGAATTTGTTGAAGCATCGAAAATACATTTTGGTCCAAAAATAACATAAATTAGGCTTTTATTTTGTTGTTTTTTTTATTTAGAATTTGTTCAGCATTGTTTTCTCTTCCGGGTCTGTTGTGAGTGCGTTCAAAACACTGCAGCGTCGTGAACGCACACACAGCCAACCAGGACAAAAGGCTCTCGGACTAAATCTAAAACATCTTAAACTGTGTTCCGAAGATGAACAAAGGTCTTACGGGTTTGGAATGACATCATTTTCGTGTTTGGGTGAACTAACCCTTTAATCAGTGCTCTTTAGTTCTGTACATTGTGAAACCTACACTATTTTGCATCATTTTCTCCATGTGATTTGGTGTTACTCCCATGTGCATTGTGGTTCCTGCGTGTTACCACCTCATTTTACACACAATCTTAGTGGTTGCTTTGGAAAAGCTTTTTACCTTATTTTACCTTCAAATGTAGTGTAGTGTGTTAGAAAACTGAGGGGAATATGTGTGAAAATCAACACAGTTTAACTGATGAGCAAGATCTGAGAACTTCCATCAGCAGCTGTGTGCAGCCAGCTTTGAAAAGAAGCTACAATAATACCATCACTTCCTGTGGGCTAATTTTACTATTTCTTAAAGGTACGTTTGACACGTTCTTAAAATGGAAAGATATTTATATTTGCAAAATAAAAGTTATGAGAAGATACGGTGGTTTTTCTCAGTAGCACTTATCTGATTGTTTGGATTTATTTATTTATTTTAATGAACCTGGTTTGAGTATTTTAATTATCAGCTATTATTTAATAATAGCAATTATATATAACAGCTATTAAATCTTAGAGCATAAACGACAGACAGACTATATTTTTTCAGAAGAACTAGGGACTGCTTGGATACCACATCTTGTACACACGGCCACTAGACAACGGCGATGTCTTCTCACAGCGTATGGTGTGTGTTTGCAACACGAGCGTGACATTTCAGGGGGCCAGAGTCTGTCTGGAAACATGGTCTCCAGTGATTGTTGGTGCATGTCAACATTGCTAATCTTGTGTAAGCCTGTTTGAGGGATGATTTGTTCTGCAGCTCAGCATCCTTTTCTTATGGAGAACAGTCCTAGCAGCCAAAGTATTTATGGTTCTTGAAAAGGGCACGTAGAGCAAGGAGACTCGGTGGTGCGTCCATGTGCAGCTCGACCCCAGAGCTTTGAGGAGACAAGATCTAAATGAAGACATGTAGAAATAAGTGCTGACCTAGGATCTCCTGAAAAGTTGTTTGTTTTGTATAAGTGGCATGTTAGGGTGGAATATAGGCTAGTGTCCAATTGTCTCCTTTTCTCCCTGTATGAGAGTAGTGCTTTTGGTCCAAGAAGATATTTTGAATTTCTCTATATTTCTGCAAGAGTGACTTTCAGTGGCGGCATATATGGGTCAGGAGTAACCATGTGTTTGGTTTTTCAACTCCTCATAGTTTCCACTTTGCAGCGTAAATCACAAAAAGCTCGAAAAGACCCTCGAGGGCCATTGGCGGAAGAGCAATGAATTGCTTGGCTCTTTCAGATAATCCCCAGAATAATTAAAGCCAGGCCGCAGCTTTTAATGACCGCGTTCTGAGTCTTGCACAAGACCAGGAGACTTTGAATAATGGATGCTTCCAGAGTGTGTTCCTTTAAGTGACACTCAAAGTGACGTGTGCTACAGTGTTGCATGTTTCTGCTGCTTCTGTCTGTGTATTGTCTTGCGTTCTTCTGAAGCGTGCCACGTGATTGGTTTTTCGTGGCTCTCAAGCGTGAGCACCTTCCCAGCCATCAGGAGCGGATTAGGCCCTCCGCTTCCCTGACCTCCAAGCCCTGCTACCTCTGCGCAGTGAGAGGCTCAGGCGCTCCGTGTCTCAGGGAGGCATCCATCACGGTGTGTTTGAAAAGCTCTCCATCATTCTGAAGGCTGCCTGGGACCCAGCAGAATCAAAGCAGGCGGTCGGATCTTTCTGCTGTTCCTCCCCCCGCTAAAAGACTGCTAACTTTCTATTCACGAGCCTCCTCGCGACATTCCAGTGGAGCTCTTTTGTTTTAACAGAGAGCTTGATCTCTTGTGAACATGCATTGTTGAAGAGCATGCTTCGATTGTGCATCCCGTGGATGTATCATCACGTATGTTTCACTTAGAGAATCACAGTTGTAATATGTCTATCCAAGTTTTGATTTCGGCTTAAATTAAAAATCTAAATTTTGCAAAAACGGTTCATAAGAAGCTGATAAAGTAGTATTTCCATTCTACACACTTCTAGGAAACTTGATGCAAAATAGCCACTGGGCAAACCAAAGCAGCTTTTAAAAGTAATAAGTTTACAGAGTTCTCTAGTAGTTGGTGAGAAATACCTTGTCAGGGGTTGGCGTAGGATCAGAGAGTATTGAGATGTAGTGGTAAATAATTTCAAAACAACCAGAGCAGGTTTTGTTTACTTCTCTGCATTTAGTCATTTGACTCAGATCTTCTAAAGGTCAAAGGACTTTGATGAGCTTCTATACCATTTATCCCCTCAAACCATCATCTTGGAAATGTTATCAACATCTAGCCAAATCTTTCTTTGTGTCCATTAGAGATGCATTATATTGGAAGCATGATATAATTCCAATTATAAATTGCTATCAGTTGAAATTGTATATATTAGACGCTCATTTCCTTTTCACTGCATTTAGATTACCTTTGTCATCTAATGGTTTTGTTTGTTATTTTAGACGAGGTTACATAGAATCAATATCAGGCATAACACAAAAATAACTATTGGCTCGTTATTGCATCCCTAATTTGCATATAATGCCAATGAAGTTGAAGTCCGTGAAGCTTCTGTGGTGTTTCATCGATGACTTGATGAGCCTCGCGTGGAGCTGCAGTGTGGAAGCCCTAACTAAGGAAACGCATGTGGCGTTTTATTGTTTCCCATGAACAGCGGCGTGCCGGTGGGAGCAATAGCTCGGCCCGGTTGCAGCTGGGAGGGGATGGAAAGTGGGGGGAAAAGGATTTCTGTAGAATAAGGGCAGAAGTAGAAGAGTTTGAGAGGGAAAGAAAGAATAACTGCCCTGGTCCGTTGGTTAACCAAGGCTTACTAAGGACCGGGGTTTGCCTGAACTCCAGACAGCGTGGCAGGTCTGCTGCTGAACACAGAACGGTCGAGCTGCTAGTTTGCATTTTGCCAGCGGCTCTTGCTGGCAAGAGTGGCGCTTGTGTTGCTGTGGTTTTGGCTGGCTGAACGAGTGTTTATTTCTTTTAGCCTTAAATACACAGTAGGACTTGCAATAGATACTGGGCCTGCCGGCGCTGTGGCAGTACACATCCAGGCGGATCCACAGACACACACACACACCCCACATCTGTGCCATGTGGACTGTGGGGGGAGGCTGAGGCACACAAATGTAACCAGCTGCTGGCTGTGGCCCGGACTCTGGATAGCACAGTTAAAATGTGTGCATTTGTTTCCATGTGCTTGTTTAGTGTTTAAAACAATGACTGGGAGAGAACCCAGGTGAAAAGCATTTGCAACGTGGGTTTGTTTTTGTTGTTTTAGTTATGGATCCCCAATATATCTGAATATTTAATGATTTACATACTATATATTTTATTTATTTATTTTGTAAAATTTTCTTTGAACATTTATTAGTCCATATTGGATACAAATCTGTCCATATTAGACGCTTATTATTCAGTTTTTATATTTTAAATGACCATTTTAAAATGCTTGCATTTAGCTAATCCTAAACACTTATAACACTTATTAAATGTAATCCTTTGGAAATCTCTAAATGTCCATTTGTCATAATGTGCATTATAATGTTGTAATGTCCACAATTTAGTGTTTTGTTTTATTTAGACAAAATAATATGGAGTAGGAAAACTGGACCGTCCTCTCGTAGATTCACTCCAGAATGTCAGGTTTTCATCTCTGATGAAGGGGTAAATGTATCCTGAATGACGGAGGGGATCTGTATTAATTTACTGCCAAAGAATGAGCCTTGACAGTTTAATAGTCAGATGTGCATGTTTAGTATACGACACTCTAAACATCACTCGTCTGCTGTCTTAAAATTTCAGATCAGAGAGACAACTTTTACCCGAAGGCTGAACATTAGCCGAGCTGCTCTGTAATCATGGCAGAGGAGAACAGGGAGGTTTGTACCTGCACAGGGCCATAGGGCAGGATTTTGCAACACATGGCGCCTTTCCAAATCAGATGTGCAACCCTCCAGCTGTAATGGCTGTTGCTTGCTTTAAAGTGCCGCCATGTGCTGTAGACCACAAGCACATTTCATACATTAGCTCTTCTCTTAGTCATGTACTATCAGGTAATTCTGCATTTCTTTAAGGCGCCAGAATCCGTGAGCGAACCTGTGCATGGACAAGGTTAACGGGTTCGCAGTGTTTCTACTTTAATTCAATATTCTGAATGTTTGATATCACCTTTAGCCAAAAAAATATCATATTTCTGTTACATTTTTTTTTTGGCAAGTGAATTTAAAACCCTTAATATAAATTGTGTCTTATGTTTAGGACAAATTACATTATGCCCTTTACCCACAGCAGCTCGCTCTACAACACAATGCATACAAACATAAAGTTGCATATGTTAGCATGAACAGACATGTGCATACTTTCGTGTTTTTGTATTGTTAAATGTGTCTAAACTCTGTTTTATAGAGATTTCTACATCTATTTAAGCCATTATCTTATTTTATGTATGGGGTGTATTTATTGTATGTATTTTAATAGTTATAATTTTCAATAGTGTAATTTCTGTTTTAATTTTACAAACATAACCAGGGACAGGGGTTGCAAATTAGTCATGGCTATAAACCTGTACGCATGGCATCTACTTTGCATTTTTATAAAGCAATGTTCTATGCATTTGTCCCAGTAAAATAAACTTTTAATAAAAAAAATATATATATTTATGTATCGCTAAGACAGATTTGGAGGGCGCCGTGCCCAAACACGCTGACAGATTTTGGGCCGAGGCTAAAGCTACCTAAGCCATGCTGGCCGTGCCTCAGATGCTCTTTGACTCGAGCGATTTACTTGATTACAGATGGATGAACATACATCTGTTTTATTTCCAAACGCACCAGCAACAGTCCAAAAAGAGTATCGGACCTCAATTAGAGCACTGTTTCAGCACGGTTGCTGCAGCAGTTAATAATATGCATGGAAACGAGCGATAAGCACCGAAGTTAAGTCGTAGGAGATGAATGTCGTCCAGCTGTGTGCAATCCATTTCAAAAGACTGCGCTTGACCCATTGTGGTGTTTCCTGATGGCCAGTGACATCAAGTGAATTCCTGAGGGCCGGATTTCGGCACAGAAAAAAAGAATTTGTGGACGAGGTACTTAAAAACTCAGACAGAGGGGGGTGGAGGGCGTCTCTTATATTGCAGGCCGTAAAATGTCAAGCAAAAGAGGGCAGAAAGAGAAACCAAGACCAGCTATAAACACAGGCAATAAAAATAAGGGAGGCCTGGGGGCTGAAACCTGCTCTGGCGAGGGGCCCGTTGGGAAGGGGTTGGGCAGCACCTCAGAGGGACCATCGGGCTGGAGAAGGTTAAAAGGAACAAAATCAGCATGTCTATAATGTCCAGCAGACTGTGTTTTTTTTTTTTTTTTTTTTGTCTAGTCCTGAATGTCCCAGATGGCCTTTCACTTTTTGCTTAGTTTCACATAACAGCGTGATTCATGCCTTGGAGTTTTGTTTTATGGATCACGTCTCGACTTCTCTAACGTGACGGCAAGATGAAATAATGGCTTTGTGTGCGCAGCTCCGTTCTGTCATTTCATTTTTTTCCCCCTCTCAGTAAGATCTCAAGAGTCAGAAGTGTATTAAACACCGCCGTGGCTGAAATATTCCTCCGGCGAGGGTGCGAAATGGACCGCTTTGTCCTGCGAAGCTTGCGTTTTCCTCACCCGCTAGATTGTTAATTATCAGAATGAATTCTGTAGGGCGCTGCAAATGAATCTAGTGGCTTAATGAGGCGCGTACAGTTAATAGAGTTGTGGGAACGACTACCCTACTTGTCCCGTGATTATCTCCGTCTTACTGATGGGGGAATAACTCCTGGTGTCTGATGGCCTTTGCCTCGCAAGTTTGACAAAACACAAAACGTCAAGAAGTGAGAAAACCGCCTCTTAGTATTCATTCTTTAACACTAATTAAAGCAGCCGTCACTGGATAAAGACCAGAGAGATGAGTGCGTTACATAGTGATGCACATCAAGCATTTTATCCTCCTCCGCAAGATGTTTCTGATAAGATGAAAGGGCCATTTGTAGGGTCGAACAGCAATTCAGCAGTCTGACATTTGACCTAGTTTGATTTCCTTTAACCTGCTGCTTTACTTCCCTGTCCCTCTCTCTCTCTCGCTCTCTCTCTCCTCCTCTTTCATTATCTTTAAGTAAAAGAACATTTTTTTGCACCATTGTGGCAGACTGTAGCTGCCCTTCATGAACAGAGCAGCTAGGGCTTTACAGTTATTTAAAGTAAAACTGAAATTAGTGTGATTTATCAAATCGCAAATGCAGTGATTTAATTAAATGCGTCTTGTCTTTCAGAGTGAAGCTTGGTACTGTATTCTTTTACAAGCAAGCTGTTCATGATCAAGTTTAAGGGCTCCCTGTGGTTTTCCTCCAAAAGGGTTGAAAATGACCTTTCATGCAGTGTGTAACACAGCTCCAAGTGAATGAAAGCATCCTGCAGAGTTTTCAGTCTGAAAGTGCACCATGTATATATTATTGTCTTCAATTTTAAAATGAATCTTAAGCTGTATTAAGTTAACGTCAACATGCTAGCTATAATTATCGCAATATAATTTCCCTCAAATCGATAAAATTAGTTTGATAAATGTTTATAGTATGTTTATGCTCCAAAAGCGGAGCAAAAACGCTTATTCAGTTGAACTGCACCACACGCTGACCATTTATTGCTGAGAGTTATTTTAATAACAAATGACTGGGACAATGTAAAGAATTCAAAAAGTTCTTGTTCCGACCATAAAGAGAAGCAAAAAATACGTTTTTAAACTTAAAGGATATAAAGATTTGAAATTTGTATCCTTTTTTTATTATTTTTATTATTTTTGGTCCTATCGCCTAGCCCTAATTTATAGGTTACCATAAGTTTTTTTTTCATTTTTTTTTATTAGCTTATACAGTTATAATGATATTATAGCTATGGTAATAAAACTCGTTGCCTATTTCCATCCTTCTGTTTCTGTCTGTGCATATTTTGCTCTCTTCCTCTGACGTAGCTTAGGCTTTGCCGAGGTTCAAAAGGCTGTTGGCTTTATGGGCTGTGTAAGAAAAGTGCTTAACTAGCGCTAACACTCTCACAGCCCCTCTTTTATTTGTAGTCCCTCTCTTTGCATTCACTGAGGCATGGGCTGTTGCGGATGAATGTAGGTCAGCAGCTATTAGTGGCAGATCAGGGGTTCCCTCAGCTATGACTGAGCCGGCCCCCTTCGCTGGGCTCTATTATAAAGTCCACAATATGCTAAGCACGCCTGTCGTGGTATAAACCGTTCTGTGGGCTTTAGGGCCCGCGTGACAGGCCGGTTGAGATGCGCAGGGCGCGGTGGGACATAACTGGATCTGGAGGGCCAACTCGAAGCGAGCTATTAGAGGCAAAACATAAGCCTTTAAGATCTTTATTCCTGTACAGTTTTGAACAGTGATCCCGCACGTAACTCCGCCCTCAAAGATTTTAATGAAAAGCTAATCTCATTACTGCCCTTGATCTAATTAAATCCTTTCCCTCTTTGCCTGTCTTTGTGTTTTATTTGCTTGGTTCAGGAAGGAGGCAGTCCCTCGTCTTGAGATGCAGCTGTAATAAGGCTCTTTGGGAAATGCTAATTTGGTCTCCACGTGCTGCACCACACTTATTTGTTTGCTTTCAGGACTTTCCTTTTCCCTCTGCTGTCCAAGGAACCCATAAAAATGGGGCTTAATTGGAAAATTGCTACCTCTTGGGTTTGACCACAAAGAGCCCTGGCAAGCGCTCGCGCTTCACCCTGCTGAGTTCAGCTGCTGTGATGAAAGGGCACTGCTTCTGTGTGCTGTTACGCGTCACCGTGGGCCTCAGATCAGGACTGAGGGCCCTCACTGATTATGTGTTACATCTACGCTGTCAAAATGAATGATTGTTCGGGGCAGCGGATGTTAAACTGCTCTGTTTTGTCAAATCTATCTTAAACAGGACATGCAATTTGCGTATGTTACTTTTGTACATTTACGGTGAGGTCACTATTTTAGAAATATATAACCAGGACACAGTTGTAATGTTTTTGTTTGTTTTTTTTTTTTTTTTTTTTTTTTTTTTTTTGGCCCAGTTGGGATAGTGGCCCTACCACAAAAATACTTATTTTTAGCAACATGTTTCTGTGTTAGTATGCATTTTCTAAGCAAAAAATAATGTATAGGTTTCCATAATAAAGAAAGTGTATATATAATATTTTATAATATTATATATATATATATATATATATATATATATATATATATATATATATATATATATATATATATATATATATATTAGCTTATACAGCTGTAATGTAATTATAGCTACGGAAATGATAGTGATAAATATATAAACATGCGTTAATTAGATTGTGAAGACCAAAAGTTTGCTAGACTTAAGAAGACAGTGTGATGTATTTATGGCCATAAGAGTTCGGTGGACTAGTTGAGGTTTGTCTTTAACTTAAAGTTGACATTTCAAATCTAAGTCGGTGTCAAGTGCTCACATTATGCCTATTGTTGTCCAGTTTGCACCTTTTTTTTTTATCAGACCACAAACGCGAAGCACCGCAAATGATAGTTCCTCACTGCACAAGTGTGGTCTTGTGATCTCCGTACATCACACATCTGGCACGGCAGATGTTTTCAAAGTACCTGTGATTTAATTGAATTACACATGAAGAAATAGATACCGTGCCGCCTCACCATACCATTCAGTCCATTCACACAAAGAGCATGTGTTTGAGTTGAGTCAAGTTTGAATTGCTCTCCGAGTGGTCTGAAAGCTCCATAAAAGCCATTTTATACAGTAAAGATTACAGAGGACTTTATTACTCGAACAACAGTACTGGTTTGTGGGCAAATGCTGTTCTCATGACCTATTGTGTGCTGTGTAAACAGTGACTCATGAATCAGAGCATGAGATCTTTGCCTATAGTCTAGCATCTGGGAGCTGCTTAGTAGCTTTCTTAAGAGTCCCTGTTCAAAAGAGCGAGCGGACATCTGCGTTTCCCTTTAGACATTTGCAGATGAAGTTATTACTGTGTTGCAAGAAGGAATTTGACCTGAACCATTTGTGCTGCGCTAGACACTTCTCTGAATCACTCAGACCTTCAGTGAAGCTCCTCTGAAACCGTTTTTTGAGACACCTTCGCTGTTTGCAGATAAACGGTGTTATTGTAAATTCATTTCTTTGTCTTGATTGATGTGTTTAAGGACTAAGTTTGATCATTTCAAATAGAACACATTTGTATCTTGTTGCGCGTATAACGGCCTGAGAGACTGCACACCAGCACAAGGGCTACGAGTAAACAATTTCACCACTTCCTTAACTTAAAGAAAAAAAAAAGGTGAATACTGGGGGGAAAGCAGTCCATCATGTCTTCATTGACCAATAGGAGAGAAGAGGCGGAGCTTAAAGAGATGAGTCACCAGACTGAGCTACTGATCCAGGCCTGTGACTCACCAGCACTCTGTTGCAAAGTGACCTACATCGTCGTCTCGCATGAGTGTGTGCTTTTCATCCTGCACGCTCCCTCGTTTTTCTCCAGCGTCTCCGCTCCTCCCTGTGCCCAGCAGCACTGGGCCATTACCATGATGGTGTTGGTAATGATGAGGCCTTGATTCCATTTGTATCCATCTCCCTCTCCCCCTCTCACGGAGTTAACTTTGAATAACACAAAGAAACGGGACTCATTTTTTATTGAGTGTGTGTTGGGTAAGTATAGGGAGGCTTAATAGTACCAGGATCCGCTTTCCCCCAGAGAGCTACCGCCAACGCTGAGAGGTATGCAGCGTTTTTCTTTCATGGTCTGTCCTATTTTTCCTCTCCCCCTCTCTCACACGCACTTTCTATCTTTCTTGCTCTCACACATAACTCACAATCTTTCCTGTATTTTTGTCACTTAGACACACACCCACACGCTCAAAGACTTTAACACCATAATATTTTTCTCACTCTTATGTGCAAGTAACATAATTATCTCCCTAAATGGTGTCTACTGCAAAGAGCTCACAAATAATGCTGACTGTAGGCCGTTTTGACATGTCCTGTGAAATGTCAGAATACGCCAGTACTGTACGTAGAAGTGACATGCATATCCATATGGGAATATTTTGTAGTGTCAAGTATTTTAAGTATACCTGTTGTTTGCAGTCATTTCATTTTTTTGTAAACTGAAAAGAAAATTGAACACCTTTTATGAACCAAAGGCAAGAGTGGGAAGGAATGCAGCTTAACACCGAGATGACCAAGCTAAAGTTGACCCATAATTACCTTTAATTTGACATTTGTTTGATTATTGCATTAAAATGTATAGAGTATAAGCAGTGGTGGGGCATATGACATAAATGTTTTATAACGATATGAGTGGTTTTATTTCGCAGTAACAGTATCACAGTACAGTTATTTTTCCTTTAAATAAGGTGTTTATGATATAAATCCGATACCATAGAAATAGGGCTGGGCTGTTTTGCAGATTTTGATTAATTGGAATTTGTTTTGACAGGATTATATTTTTTAGAAATCGAGGAAATCGTGATTTTGAACAAATGTCACCAAATGTTAGAATTAGACACTTTGTTAATATGGTGATGATAACCGTAAAGAGAAAAGAAGGATCCCACCTCAAGTCGCGCGATTAACTGCTCACGTGTGACTCATTCATGTGAAGGACCATAAATATAGCGTTAAGTGCCATTTACACAGAATGAGCTTTTGTGTTGACCGAGATGAGACGCGGGCGGTGGAATAGGTAAAACATGTAAGAAGATGAGTGAACTGTTTTTAGAATGCAGTTTCATGCATGAGACACTGCAGACGTGAGCGCGAAGAAACTATGGAAAAGCAGCACAACAGAATAAAAGAACTACTACTGTATGACTGATATTTCATGTTTGCATCATGGTTTGCTTTCACTTGTGAAGACTTGCATTTTGACAAATACAAGGGTATTTGTCAAGGGTATTTCAAGGCGCATAAAGTTGCAAAAATAATTTACCTCAGTGTTCGTTCAGTCCTCAGCGCTTTATGTCTGCACCTCTCTGACAGCAGCACTCAGTCTCTCAAACAGCATGCACATACAGAGAAATAAGTTCTCTTTCACTGCTAATTGCATTTCAATGGCTTAAAATCACTTGTTTTTAAACAGCAATGCTTAAAAATGCATGAAAACAATAAGCCTTCGTGAGCATATAATGTAGTGAGCGTGTAACTGTGACCCAGACGATAGTCCAAAATCTCTACCGGTTAATCGTGTTTACCGATATATCACCCAGCCAACCCTAAATATGAGTGAGTGACTTTTTTTGTTGTTGTAAATTAAAAATGTTTGTTTACTTTTATCCCACAACCCAAATTAAAGTGATTTTTGGCCCTGAGATAATTAAATATGTAAATCATCTATACAAATTCATATAAAGCATACAATACAGTTGATTTTAACACATAGTACTTGTTGGTGTTGTATGACATCTTGTTGGTATAGGTGTTGTTGTTGTTGCTGGTGGTGTTATGTAAGATATAAATTAATGAAACAGGTTTTTTCAGTACGTTTATATTTTTGTATTTGCATAATAACTACATTTTCTACAGTTTCTGCACAGTGTATTTGCTGTGTGTGATGATTTGTCTTGTGTTTCATTAATAGACAGGGCTCAGGGCAGTTCATTGAGTTCAGTTAGCGGTCTCGGGGGGGAAACAGAGATACAAGAACCATATTTCTTTCCTTTACCCCTTTCATCTACTGCTTCTCTTGCTGTGACAGGAGGTCGATGCCAGCTGCTTGTGCAGTCTAACACTAATGCCGTTATTACTTCTGTCTTACTTTAAAAAAATCCAGTCCTAGTGATTGTGCTAATATGACATTTTTGCCCTGTTGGGATTTCAAACCCTCACAAACTGATAAGAAAAGAATGAGTAAGATCATTGAAAGCTACACCTGTGCTCCAAAACCTGGCAAGCTGCCTACATAGTTGCAATGCTTTCTGGGAATGCCTCTTTTATGAGGGTTTCCCGCATTGCTGACTGAAAGCAAAGTATTTTATATAAGAAGACTGCATGCATTTTAAATGCCTTAAAATGCTGTCTAGGTAGCCTGCTGACTGTGTTTTGGAGCAGTTTTAAAGTGAGATTTAACCAGTTTGCCAGCTTTGGAAGTGAGTGGAAGTATGCAGTGATACGAAACAGCTAAAGAACACCTCTGTAACTGATGTCTTCTGTGTGCACGAGGGCCGTCTCGGACAGGTGCTGAAACTGACCTGTTTCCCAAAGCCTCACAGCGGTTAATGTGAGGTTATCCTGGGTCGAACCTCTGGGCATAATTAAAGTTGATTTCAGCACAAGGTTGTTCCTCCCAGAGCTACAGGCCATCTCAACAGCCATGACTAAGACGCGTCTACTCCGAGATGCAACAGAGTGTGTAATTAGAGCATGCCACCTGATCACGGCTTCACAGCAAGCTGCTTGTGCTGCCAGTTCTGCGGTTATTCAGGGTTATTCGGGTTCAGGGAAGTAGCTTCTAACCCTCAAACTTTCACTTATATAAGAGCGAGGGATTTCTCTGTTCAGTTCAGCCGTTCAATCTTTAATACGTGCCATTTATAATTGATCAGCTGGAGTTTAAAGGAAGTTTGAAGCATTGTGGGATGGGTGAGAGTAGACGAAGGTGTAGTTTTGGCCATCGCCGCAGTGTCTGCTGTCAGAAGAGCGCTTCCCATGATGTTGTCCTGGATCTGTGTTGAGCTCTGTCCCGGTTATGGAAAATGTGCCACTCATGTCGGAGCTGCGCAGCAGAAGGAGGTCAGACGGCGCTCTAGGGAACGAGCGAATGGCATAGAAAGAGCCGAGCGAGTGAGATTCGGTGAAAGGGAACGAGTGCAACAGTGAGAATAATTGCGGGAGAGAAATGAACTGTTTGACATCTAAAAACAGTCTCACCTTCTTGAAGCTTTGTGTTTGCGAGAGCAGGATGTGTGATGCCAGCCGGTAGTTTTTCTCACTTCCTGTTCTCTCTTTTGTGTGAAAATACAAGCTAAAGTACCATCTGCAAATGTTTCATGCTGAGATACCGGTTTGCTATGTTTTTCCAATAACGGAAATAACATTTTTTAGTGTTGCAAATTGATATACAAATGGATTTGATTAACACATTGTTTGACGGCATTGTTTCTGCCTTTCGTATGGTAAAACCGCTGCATTAAAGGACAAAGTGTGACTTTTTTTAGGTTATAGCTGCAGTTTTTTTGACAAAACTAAAGTATATGCTAAAACCAGTCTTTTACCTCATCTTTTCATATTGATTAATTTTCCAATTATTTCTTCAGTAAATGTCATGTTAAAGTATTTTCTAGCAGTATGTTATTTTATTTTTATATATATCAAATAGTGATATGTCGGCTTTATAGCGGACATTACCTCCCCTAAGATCTCAGCATCTGCCATATTTTTTTTTTTAATCACTTGACCTTTAGTTACCATACCAAAAACACCTGGAATAATTATAAACTTGTAGGGAATAATAAAATAGTAGCTCCCAGGCCTGTATAATTCAAATTTTCAAATTTAAATAAAAATTTCCTCCCTCTCATTCGCTCATCTCGTATTTCAAATTAGCAAAAATAGCTTGTGAGTGTCGCTTCTGTGAAACGTTTCATTTTATTCAGTGTTTGATTGGAAATGCCAGTGACTAGAAATGCACTGGCCAGAAGTTGTATTCTGTATATTTGGGAAAACCCTGCGTTTCCCAAATTATTTCTTGTAATTCTTAGTAACGGTCCCTTCATGGGTCTGTTGTTCTTCTGTGGTTTCCTCACATCATTGGAGTTTTTCACGTTTTCTTTCCTCTACATGAATCCAGTGAGCAGCTCTCTCGGTACACTGCTGTGAAGTGGGTTTTGTAATGCGCTGGGAGTCGTGTTTGTGTTTGTGGGGACGCTTACTGTCTCTGTGTGGAAAGAGATAAGAACTTGACATCCTCATCTGACTCTGCGCTGGTGCCAGAGTCGGTATTTTTAGCTTTGACTGTGCTTTTTTTGAACACAGGAAATAGACGCAGACGGTTGCCCACTGGCTCCGCAGCAGTGCATGTGTAGTGTGATCAAGGTGAGGCCACGTTTTCTACTAGACGGCTCGTAATAGACAAAGATGAGAGAGATCCACCTAACTCACAGTTTAACATGTTTCACCAATGTCCTTGTGTCTAAAGAAGTTATTGTTTCAACATTCAGGCATTTGTTTGGCGGCCTCAGTGTTTGCGTCTGTGAGATGGGGGACTATGATGTAGGTAGATTGTCTCTCTGAACGCAGACACTGATCTAAGTGAGTCAGATATCATATCAAACCTTAAACAGCAACACAAGCACCTCTAAGTGCCTCTCAGCGTCTCTACCACACAGCCGTAACTGACTGCTAGATCAGAAGAGATTTGCTGTTGGGTGCTCTATTTAAAGACATGACGTGATGATTTTTTTTTTATGATCATAAAGTTAAATTGATCAAAAGTGTCAGTAAAAGCTTTTACATTGTTACAAAAGATTTCTATTTCAAGTAAATGTTGTTCTTTTTTTAAACGTTAAGTATCGGTTCTTCCAAATTAAGAAGCACTACTGATTTTGCTACATTGATAACAGATAAGATAATTGATGAAGTGACGAAGTGGCGAAGTGGCGTGACATACAGTCAAGTATGGTGACCCATACTCAGAATTAGTGCTCTGCATTTAACCCATCCAAAGTGCACACACACACACCATGAACACACACAAACCATGAACACACACCCGGAGCAGTGGGCATCCATTTATGCTGCGGCGCCCGTAGAGCAGCTTGGGGTTCAGTGCCTTGCTCAAGGGCACCTCAGTTGTGATATTGAAGGTGGAAGAGAGGAATGTACATTCCCCCCCACCTACAACTCCTGCCGGCCCGAGACTCGAACTCACAACCTTTGGATTACGAGTCCGAATCGCTAACCATTAGGCCATGACTTCCCCATAAATACAATAATGTTTTTGCCATCACAAGAATAAATTACAAACTAAAAAAATTACAAAATGCTTAAACTGTAAAATGTCATTCTGTCACACTTTATTTTTGATCAAATATATGCAGCTGTGGTGAGCATAAGAGATGACAAAACAAGGAAAATCTCACCAACTCCAAACATTTGAACAGTGTAGCCCATATGCGTGTGTATTCCTAAATGCTGACAGAATTGCAGGTGCACCAACTTATTTGAGAAAAATGGGCCAACAAGATTGATAGCTTATGATCGATATTGACTTCCATAGGGCGAGTAAATGACACAATATTCATTTGTGTCAACTGTCCCTTAAATGCTGCGATTTGATCCTTTTCAACATCTAGGCTATTAGGGTTATTGAAACGATATCTGAGACTCTGCATAACTCCGATTACTGACACCTGCTAACTGCACCCACATAATAGCATGTTCTCCCTGACTACAAACCTGTGTCTTCAGCTCTCGTTTCTCTTCACACCATGGCATTTGTAAGAGGCACAGCAGGAACGGAGAGGATCGCAGCGAGGGAGAGACACATGAGGGTTGAGAAGTGAATGCGTCTGTGTATATAAATCTTTTGAAAATATAGAAGTGATGCCAGAGAAAATATATCACTTACATGTGGGCATATTCATACAGGGAAACATCAGCGACGTGGAGAATTTCAGCTATTCAAAATTCCTAATGTGCTTGTTGTTTTGTGCCCTTGACCTGTGGAGAGGACATGTGGGCTTCCCTCATGATCTGCTGTTTAAATGGCAGTTGTTTCATAAGCTCTCTGTCATGGCAGCTCTTTGACGGTGCCGTGTGGCTCGGGCGCCCCCCTCCACTCAAGCACAGCGTGCGGTTTCTCCCTCCACACCCCGGCTGACTGTCATGACTTTATTAATTAAGGCTGGCACTCGTCCCAGTCGGTAGCAGCTGAAACCGGGAGGAAAGTGAGTGCGAATTTGTAAGGAGAGCGTGGCACCAGCCTATCTGTCTGCTCGCTCCAGGAATGGAGACGTTCTCCTGACAAGCTTGACCTTAGCTGCTCATCGGGATGCACTGAGCCGTCCCGGGGAGCGGAGGCATCTTTTGTAGGTTGAAGGTTACTGCAGACTGTTGCTAAAACACCAAGGATCCTAGTAACCCTCATGAGGAAATGATGGTGCGTTAATGAGTCAAACTAAAGGCTGTTTCTGTTCTCTTGTAGCTGTGGAGACCCAGAGCACAAGCTCAGAGGAGATCGTTCCCAGCCCACCTTCTCCACCTCCTCCACCACGGGTCTACAAGCCCTGTTTCGTCTGCCAGGACAAGTCCTCGGGCTACCATTATGGAGTTAGTGCTTGTGAAGGGTGCAAGGTAAGAATCTGTCCCGTCCACGTTTACAGGATTGAGGCCTCAAATATTTAGATGCTTTAGTCACACAATCAGTAGGTTTACATGGACAACAATATTCCGATTTGAACACGATTTAAATAATACTGTGTTTAAGAATCTATGTCAACAGATTTTTGATTACTTTAGTCCGGCTAAAGTCACACTCGAAGTAAACACAAATCAAATCGAGACATGTGGAATATTCCTATTTTAGACACATAATTGAAGTGCAGAATAGACATACACACCTTAATCACACTTATAGCATCGTGTAGGACTTTTTGCCGCATTTTGCGACAGGATCCACACACGACCATGGTCAAGCACTTGACAGCATTTAAAAGAGCATGACTTCAACAGCACCATCGTCTTTTTGCATGTATAACATGACAAATAACTAACTGCACTTTCGTAAAATAAAAAATGAAACGCACAAAACTGTATATGGCATCATAAAAGCATCTCATGTAAACACCTTAAATATTGCCTTATTCAGAATAAGGTAAATAATTTGATTACTGATGTCCATTTAAGTATACTCACCGCTATTTCTTTAAAATAAGTGACACTTGTTTTTACTATTTTGTAAATGCAGAGGCATTCAGCCTTCAAGTATCCAAATACTTTTTGGTGTTTTTGAAAATGTGAATCTCTGAATCTGGGCATTTGGGAGTCAGGAAATTATACCATGTGGTAATTTGAGTTATTACAGTTTATCACTAAATGAATCGGGTAGTAATATTGTACCAGTAGATTGTGTATTCCAAAATTCACACAAACATGTATAACTTGCTACTTTTGTTAACCTTTAACGCTAAATATGTTTTGCGGTATCAAGCAGTGCTTCTGGTGACAGCCTCCTGTACTGACGTTTACTGTGGGGGGGGCACAACGGTGAACTCTAGCCTTTTACTTCAGTGCTACTTAATAATTGAAGACTGGTAGAGTATACAATGTATGATCTACACAGTGTCTCCCTGAGAAAGAGAAACACAGGGTTTGGAGATGAACTATGATAGTTACAAAGCCCCCTTATCTGAGCGCAGCCGCAGGGAAGTGTGGGTGGAGAGCGCGCACGTACACTCACACACACAGTGCTGCTCGCTGAGAAATAAACATGACTTCATTAAATTTGCATGTGCTATCTTCTCCCTTTCTGGCTGCCTTTGAATAGTGGGAGGACATATCTGCACTCGTCTTTCCCTTCAGAAAGCTCCTGTCACTCTCCTCCTCTTGCCTCTACAGCCCTGTCTGCTTCGAGATGAACAAAGAGAGGAGTCAGCATTTGGGCTATATGTCCTTAAGTCAGTTACTTGCATTTTTGTGTTGTAGTCCATATTGAAGGTAGCCATCCATATAGCTACCACTTTAACAAAGGTGGAGGAAACTGGCTTATTAGGGACTGATTTGCAACACTCCTCCTTAAATGTTGTCTTTTTTAATCATTGGTGTCTTGTTTTCTGTGGCTGTGCGTGAGAACGATCAGCGTTTGAGTTTTTGTACATTAGCTGTGCTCCAGACTCTAGTGAGCCGACAGCTGCCTAGCACACTAGTTATGCCCAAAGTAAGGTGTCCAGATGTGCCACTTCCTGGTGACATGATCTGGCCAGGATTTCTAAATTGCCTAAAATAACCAGATGTTGGTTGTTTGCGCTGCAATGATCCATCATTGTATAAAATCAAAATACAGCGATTGCATGTTTGCCACTTCGCCCCACCCTTACTCCATGTGATGCCATGCTGCATAATTTAGCTGTTTACCATTTGGATCAAGCTTTACATCTGAATCGCATCCAAAATATTCCCTAGGTAGCCAGCTCACAAAGTTTTGTAACGGCTGCTGGTCTAAATCTTCGTTTAAATCTTCACGGCTACTAAGCACAAATAACTATCATACGCACAGCCCCTTAGTCACGCTAAACAGACGGATGGCCTTATTTTGATCTCACGGTCTCTCGTTCCAAATCCATTTGAAATAAACTGCATGTTTCATACACACACAAGCACACGCCTGCTGATCCGTTGTCTCAGTGCTCCTGGGGGTTTGTACTCATGTCCAGGATTAGTGGAGACACTAAAGAGGCTTAGCGCTCCTGCCAGTGAGAGCCACAGCAGACCTCAAACCGTTTCCTTCCTGCCCTCCTCTGCTGCCTTCGGCACACAGGATCTGGCCGGCAGGTCAGGACTGGGTCAATCCCGGGTTCACAGAGGTCAGGTGATGCCTAGACAGAGATTAGGATCACAGATCAGTCCTACATCCATTATGGCCTCTTCCTCATCCATCTCTACTTCTACACTTTGGTATCCATGTCTCTCAGACAACACTCTTTATCCTTATTAAAATCTGGATAAAACTTATTTATTATTAATTAAGGTTGATTACAGTAAGGATTTCTTGAATCAAGCACCAATCGATTGTGCCTTCAGAATACCATCTGTTGGGTGAGTGGTGGCTTCTAGTGCTGTAATAGTCCTGTCTTCTCAATAAAAGAGCCGTTCAGCAATTGATAAAGTCATCACATCACTGAAGCTCAGACGCGCGCTTAGGACTATATGTTCACGTTGGTTTGCGTGGACTGAAAATACGCTTTTTAAACACTTATCATATGAAACAACATTCCTGGGACAGTTGCTGTCAGATTTCATTGCTGATTTTTATATATGAAATTTAATCATACGTTTGGTGAACAGTTTTGAAGAATTAGTTTCCCTGTTCAAAGAGATAGATGGGAGATGCACAAGAATGCCCGAGAGGCATATCAGTTTATTCTCATGGCAAAGCTGGATTTTCAGCAGCTATTACTTTTTCCTCTCAATGGGCCAATGCTGCAGCCCCTAATCCGGTGGAATTACCCAGATGCCCCTCTGTTGCCAGAGCATTCTTCACACCTTGTGATGATATTGAGCTTCATTCCTGTGGCTTTCAGGCCTGACCAACAGCGGCACTGAGCAGAGCGAGGAAAAGAGGCCTTCTGATTGTGGACTGGTGTGACTTTTGTCATGGGTTTGTTATCACTGAATCAGCTCTCCAGGTGAGACGGCTGTCGGCTGTACAAAGGGTCCCTTCGCTCAGGAATCATGGGATATTTGGCTACTGATGTAAACACATTTTGTGAGGCAGTGTAGAGCTACTGCTTTGTTTTCAGCTGAATTTTGCTACATTTTTTATGAAGCCTGTGCAAAGTCAATTTAAATGTAATGCTTTTATTATACAACTGTTTGGGTTTTGAAACCATGCAAGCGAAATTGCTGCCCACTGAAAAAGGAAATGTGCAAGCAGCAGCACTCAACTTCATGTATCGTGTGTACAGCAGTGACTGACCTGCTGATACTGGTCCAGGAAGAAGCGTTTCATCTGCGTCTACCACAATGACCTCCAACAATGACCTCCAGAAGATCAGAGCTGGCATGAATAAAACATCCGATGAATGAGAGCGCCTCTGTAGGGAGATCAGGCCTCTGGGCAGCGCATTAGAAAACCATTTCGACTCGGCTCGGCGAGCACATGTTCTGTCACACATCTGCCATGCTCACCTTTTCCTTTATTACTTTTTCATAGCCGAGACCGAGTGTGAGAGGGACATGTCCTTTCAGCATGCGGGACGTGTCCTTGGGCACACGCTTTCGGTGAAATGACACGAGTGTTTTTAGATGGCATCCGCTGGACAGACCTGTCAAAAGCACACATACTAAAAGCTTCCCTCTGTGTCCTGACTTTTCCACTGAAAGCCTTTGGGATTATTGTTTCTACACCAGAGAGGGACAAAATTTTTACTGTATGCTTGTTTTTAAAATGGTAGCATGACTAGGGCACATTAAGATACCGTTCATGTGTAGTTAGATAATCATACAAACATAGCACCAATCATAGTGATCACAATGCATCACTTATAAGTCAGTATTAGTTTTTTTTTTTGTTGCTACATTTGGGGTATTTAATTCTGTATATTCTTCCCCTATTATTACGACTACCATAGTTAGCATTGAACGCTTATTTGGTCTTTAAAAATACAGATTTAATAAAAAATCATTTAATCTTTAGCAATCTTTGTTGTTGTTTTTTCTACTGTAAATTGTAATGATTCAAATCACTTGTAGTATTATGTATCTAGTAACTGATTGCATGTAATCTAGATTAAGTAATCAGATTGCAAAAAATGTTATATATAAATATATATATATATATATATATATATATATATATATATATATATATATATATATATATATATATATAATTAAAAAATGCAGATTACAGTGACTTTTTATTGATAACATTATTCATAATTTATTGATTCTCCCTGATTCTTATTTTTTCCTCTTAAATTTTTCCTTTCTAAACATCCTACTGTGTGTCATACCAGTTGCTTTGAGTATATTCACAAAGCCAGGAAAGAAGGAAATATTCCAATGAATATATTTTCTTTCTCTTTGCTTTTTTCAATATCAATATGATACATTTAATGGTAAATTTAAAGCAAATTTGTCTATCTAAAAGTAATCTAAAAAAGTAGTCCGAATACATTACCTTAAAATAAGTAACCTAGATTGCTCCTCATTAGTTTTCATCATGTAATGTGATCAGTAATTTAGCACAATTTGTAATTAATCTACACAGCTCTGTATTTATCCCTTTTAGTAACCTGTGAATGTGAATTTTATCAAATGTATTGACCTAATTTGTCAGGTATAAATCTGCAGCACAGAGTAATTCCTCTCATTTCGTGTTGACACTGAAGCGCTGGACCCATTGTGTTCCCGCTCAGCCCAGTCTGTGAATCCTGCAGCGCGCCGCTGATACCCACGTGCCCAGCGGCAGTCACGAGTGAAGCTTTCACGGTTTAATCCTCAGCCAGAGAGCCGTGGTCGCAGCACAGCAGCTCAAATCCCTTTCACAAGCCCGCGCAATCACACTTGGGCGTCTGCTCTCTGATCTTTTGTGGCTTCGGCTGCATCTTTCCTGCCTTTGCCCTGTACGTTTGTGACCTCGGCCTGACTCTCTGCCCTCGAGAGTCTGACCAAGCAGTAATTAAGATCAGGAGAATAATGTAATGAATCTCTCTTTGGAAGCCCTTCGCTCGAGTATTATGTGGGTTAAGCCCTGCTGGGTATTAGCCAATGGGAACCTCTGGGCACTTCAACTGAGAGATAATACCCAGCAGCCTTAATACAGCCAAATCTAAACCGAGCTCAGCCAGCCACGTGTGTGTGTGTGAGAGAGAGAGCTGTATCTATGCCATGGTTGATTATTCGTGTTTTCATGTTTGTGTACAGTGACGATACGCATAATGCTGAATGGATGAATATCTGGTGAATCATTAGTGTTTTGAAATAACCGTTCTTCCTCAGTCTTGTCGACTTCTGTGGGCTGGTGTTAATTTGCTTCCAGCTATAGTAAACCTCTGTGTCTTGCTTGTCTCCTCAGGGCTTTTTCCGAAGGAGCATTCAGAAGAACATGCTGTACACCTGCCACAGAGAGAAGAGCTGTATCATCAACAAGGTCACCCGAAACCGCTGCCAGTACTGCCGGCTGCAGAAGTGCCTGGAAGTGGGCATGTCTAAAGAATGTAAGTGTCTACATACACTAAAAGTCCCTTAATCATGAACGACTGGACAAGTCACGGAAGCTCATTTGTCAAAGGCTGATCTAGTGTACAGCAACAATACAGGTACCATGGTACCCCAAACATGATGGTCCACTTGCGAGAAACCTCCTTTCTAACGTATAAAGGCACCTATACAGTCGTCGGAGGCAAGAACACAGGTTGTAAGTTTAAGGATAACTTCGATGAAAGGTTTTGATCCATTTCAGATGTTGACAAGTGTGTACATTCTTCTGTAAAGGCACATTTAAAGTGTAAAAAATATATATTTTTAAATATTATCTGTACTTTACAGTACAGTATTTAAAGTACTGCACCCTTATATTTTTGTAATATCGCTATATTAATCAGCACAACTGTCTTCATTGTTTCTAAGAAATGTTTTGTGAGCAGTAAATCATCATATAAGAATGCATTCTGAAGGATCATGTGACACTGAAGAAAATGTATTGCAAACATTTTTAAAAATGTATTCAAGTAGTTATTTTAAATAGTAGTAATGGTATTTCACAGTATTGCTGTTTTCACTATGTTTGCTCAAATAAATGCAGCATATGTTTAATGCACTGTGCCAGGGAGACCTCTTGTCAGACATCTGTCTCTCTGGTCCTGCTGTCTCCATCTACTGGACCGAGTGCTCAAGTGCTCTGCACCATGACCACAGACAGGACATTTGCCAGTGTTATTTAAAGCATTTATAGTGATGTCTGTGTGACAGGCTTGTGTACAAGCATTTAATAAGGAGTTGTGCTGCTTTGTGTTTTTGTGCTAGGACAAATGAACGTCATGATGAATACCTGCTATATTTTTAATTAATAGTTTTTTTTATCTGTTTTACTGTAGTGCATTATTATTGCTTTATCTGATGTATTTGTTGCAGTAGTACACCATTTAGTTGCTTTCGCCTTTAAGTATGAATATGGATTTTGTATGTACCTTTTGTTCTGTTATTAGCATGAAAGTGCAGATACTTTTCTTTCTGTGCTGTACTGAACTATAGTTTGCGTTTTCTATCACGAAACCTCTGCCCCAGATTTGTTATTTTACATATTTCATTCTCTCCTCCCGGATATGATGGCGCGCTCTTGTCATCATAAAGTTGTTTGCAAGCAGGTTTCGTCTTCTCGCACATGTCGTGTCGTGAAAGATTACCTCCCTGCGTTAATAGTTCTTTAATGGCTCCATTAGATTGTGTTTTCCGAGCCCACGCTGGCACCCAGCTCCCTCTGGAGAAATGAATATGTGGCTGTGGGGAGAAGTGAGGGAGAATCATCCTTTACCACCCTCTCTCTCTCGCTCGCTCGCTCGCTTTCTCGCTCCCCTGCGTGTATGTGGAGGAGGGAGAAGAAGAGCGAGGAGTTATCTTTAGACAAAGGAAGGAGTCCTAACCGAAAACAGCAAGAAAACATGAGATAAAGGAGTGATTGAGGCTGTGAGGACAAGAAAACCCAGAGATTGTGAGGTTCCAGGAAGAAGGGAAGAAGGGAAGGAGGGAGGAATGCAGGCGCAGAGGGAGAGCACGTTTAAAGCGGGCTGAGATTTGTCATGTGACGTGATTAGATTAGGCTGGATTTTAGTGAACGCAGAGGTCGTTTGTCACAGTTATTAACAACCACCAACATTCATTTCTCATCTCTGCACGCTGCACACCATCAGCACATCTGTGTGTGTGTGTGTGTGTGTGTGTGTGTGATGAAACACAATGAGTGCATTTACATGCACCATCTTACAGTCATTATTTTTTCCAGTGAAGTTTGCAATTCTTCAGTGTCATTAATATTTTCTCATCCCAGTTTAATGTGCAAAAACAACTAATTAAACCACGCACGGATTTCCCTGAAAAGTGTAAATACTGGGATGTGATCAAAAGATTGATTGTTTCAGCAGCCCGAACACCTCGATACAGAAATGTGGATTCGACCGATGGCATGAGATATTAACATGGAGCTATGTTTTTGGCCCCTCAACAGCACAAGTGGGGCTTCATTGTCCTACATTTGGTTGCAGTTGGTGCTGAAATGACACACTTCATCTTTGAAAACAAACACTGCTGTTCAGGAAGATATTTTAAAACCTATCTGTACATGTTTTCAAAGTCTCATGCTCACCAAGGTTACATTTAATAATAGTAGAGTAAAAACAATACATATTAATAACATTTAATATGCTTGATTTGCTGCTCAAGAAAGGTATTAATGTTGAAAACAGTTGTGCTTGTTTTTCCATTTTCAAATGCATTCATCTGAATTTAAACCTTTTAAGTTATAAATGACATTACTGTCAGCTTTGTTCGATGTATTGTGTTTTTGCTGAATGAAGGTGCTCATTTCTTAATCTTAGTGATTTTTGATGCTGAATGGCTAAAACGGTCTCGTTCAGGAGTAGGTCACTATTGGTTTTATGCGAAACCTAATTTTCAAGTTATCCTCATTTTGCTCCGCATGTAAACACTGTTAATGGCATTTTGGCGTATTGTTCACATTTATGTTTACATTGATGTCAAAGCCAAAAGGAAAAAGGCGTTTTCAAAATCTTGCTGTAAACACTTCTCTTGCATTGGTGTGTGTGTGTATAATGAGCTCGTCTGTGTGTTGTTGTGAAACACGTGTATATCGGATGCATGTATAATGCCCCTAAATATTCACAGCGTTTTTTTATCTTCTCTATTATTGTGTAGTTTATACCGTTCTTAAGGCAGTTGAATACACATTTTCAGTGTCACAGAAAGAGAAGGGAAGACCTCAGAGAATCACGTCCTTGGAGTTTTCCCTCTTTTTCTGCTTGTTTAGCGATTGAGACTCTCTTACCTAAAGCTCTTTTTGAACTGTCACATCAAAGCACTTGGTTTTTTATTCAGCTCTTTAACCCTGTGGAAATACTGCAAGAAATGTATTTCTATATGCATGTTCCTTTTCTCTCTCTTTCTCTATCTATCTATCTATATACACCCCATATGTGCTCTGATTGACCTACTTAATCCGTCTCCTCCTCTTTCATTCGTTGTTGTTTTGAAGTAGATTAGCTGCCAAAATGATTGAATCTCAAGAAGAACATGCATCTAAGGTTTAACGGTGTATGATCTGCTGTTTTCTCTGGACTTTTACTGCCATCTTGTGGCACGTGTGAATGATTAGTTAGATATTTCTTTCTTATTGCCACTTCTGGTATAAAGCATAGAAATATACTTGTATGTTTATGTATGGTTATGTAATTAATGAGTGGAGTGAGTAAATCTGATGGTTTGACCTGTTTCCTCTTGTCGTCACAGCTGTTCGGAACGACCGGAACAAGAGGAAGAAGGAAGAGAAGAAGCAGGAGTGTTCGGAGAGTTACGTGTTAAGTCCTGATACGGTGCAGATGATCGAGCGGGTCAGGAAGGCCCATCAGGAAACCTTCCCCTCTCTGTGCCAGCTGGGCAAATACACCACCGTAAGTCAGACGCAAAGCAGCTTCTCGTTTTTGGAATTGTGGGTAAATAAATTGCAAGCTAAGCAAACATTGTCTCTGTCCTGGAACAGAACAACAGTGCAGACCACAGGGTCGCTCTGGATGTGGACCTGTGGGACAAGTTCAGTGAACTCTCCACCAAATGCATTATTAAGACGGTGGAGTTCGCCAAGCAGCTGCCGGGCTTCACCACACTCACTATCGCGGATCAGATCACCCTGTTAAAGGCCGCCTGTCTCGACATCCTGGTAAGAGCACAACACACTTACATCTGTTCTTGTGTCTAAATAGTGCATGAATGAACACTGCAGCAGTGTCACCTTCCCTGTGTCTTTCGTTCTGGTCTACAGATTCTGCGAATATGTACACGCTACACACCGGATCAGGACACCATGACGTTTTCAGACGGTCTGACACTGAACCGCACGCAGATGCACAACGCCGGCTTCGGTCCACTGACGGATCTGGTTTTCGCTTTCGCCAACCAGCTCCTGCCTCTGGAGATGGATGATGCAGAGACGGGGCTCCTCAGCGCCATCTGTCTGCTGTGTGGAGGTACTGCAGCTCTTGAACCAAATCCAGTCAGAGACACTTACTGCCATATTTTGGTTTGTGAATGTCTTTACTTAAATGTTTCACTTACTCAGTTCTCACATATAATTTTTTTTGTTTTGCATTTTATCTGTCAGTCCTTCTCTTGGGCTTTTACATCTCTTGTATTAGGGTTGTCAAAATGGCTGAAAAACTAAATTCAAACTTTGCACTTTAAATATTATCAATATTCAGATTATATCTTAATTTAAACGTTATAATTTCAGTTGGGGGGGGGGGTGTTTTGTCTTCTCTCCTGAGGCCACAAGAGAGCACGTCAAGCTAAATATTACTAATGCACTTTTGTTAAGTTCAATGTACACACATTTTATGCTTTTGAAGCATAAAACTCGCATTGTTGATAGAAGCCCCTTTAGAAAATGTGCAAATATGTGTTCTTTGTGAAAGGCTTAGTTTTAGTTTTGACTTAACATCATCTCCGTGTGGATGTCCTCTTTTTACAGTGTTTTTAATGAACATTGCAGCAGAGAGGGTTCAACTGGAAAGGCTTACAAAACATTAAAAAGCAACGACACTTGCATCGTCACTGCGTTTCGTGTTTAATTAAATTGCATTCAGTTTTTCAGGTGTCCATCAGACAGCCTTATCAGTGGCACAAGAAATGTGTTTTGTTAGCCTATTTAATGTTTTGATAGTCTAAGATTTTTTTCTTAAATTTGGCGAATATTCAAAATTCAAATTTTTATTTGACAGCTCTAACTTGTATACCAAATTATATCGTCCAATTTTGACTGTTTAATAATGTTGGTTTTATTTTTTTATTTTTATTTTTTTTTTTAATTGTGGGTTCATCTGCCTTTTCAAATTATATTTAACAACACATTTTTTTTATTCACAACAATTCATATTATTATAAATAATATTTTTATTCAATAAATATTTTAATAATATAATTTCTCCTAATTATAATTTGCCAACCTGAATTATAATTTAATAGTATTAAATCATTTTAAATCATTATCATTTTCTTCCATTTCGGAAGTCTTTTGAATAGAGTTAAAAAAAATTATTTCTTTATGAGTTCTAGAGCATTGATGCTCGTGTCATTCTCTGTGAGCTGACGTTATTAAACCCTGTGCACTTGTGCTCAGACCGGCAGGATCTGGAGCAGTCGGATAAGGTGGATGTGCTTCAGGAGCCACTGCTGGAGGCCCTGAAGATCTACGTGAGAAAGAGGAGGCCTCATAAACCACACATGTTCCCCAAGATGCTGATGAAGATCACAGACCTGAGGAGCATCAGCGCTAAAGGTGACGCTCACAGTCACTCTTTGAACATCAAGCTTGACTCATCCAGAATCCATTCTAACATTATTTTCTGTGTTTCTCCATCAGGAGCCGAGCGAGTAATAACTCTGAAAATGGAGATTCCCGGCTCCATGCCTCCACTCATTCAGGAGATGCTGGAGAATTCGGAGGGTCTGGAGGGCGGCGGGGCGAGAGGAGGAGGAGGAAAAGGAGCGCCACCAGGAAGCTGCAGCCCCAGTTTGTCTCCGAGCTCAACACACAGCAGCCCCTCAGCTCACTCCCCCTGAGTCTCACCTCCAGACAGGGCTCCGTACGGAACAAACTGGTTCCAAACCAGAAATAAGCCACAGCCGACCCGCGCCAGAAACCAGAATTCCGGTAGACTTTGATCCGGGATTACCGGACCCGAACAGTTAATCTGGCCGGCTTTCATTAGCTGAAGACCAATTGAGCTCCACACAGGCCGAGCCTGCTCAAAACTCACACCGTCAATAAAAGCAGCAGTGATTCAGTGACTAGCAGAGTCCTGCAGCTGTCCACATGGCTGTGATCTGTGGAGACGTCCTGTGTGTGCAGAAGCGGCTCTTTTCTGTGTCTTCCCAGCTCCGCTCCCATCACACAAACTGTGAAGGCCCAGATGAAGCTCTCTTCCTCTTGAGCCTGCGACTTTATTTTATAAATTTTAATCTCTTAAGAGCAAGCTAAAGGACATTAGGACGTCAAATGTCCGCAAGTCAGGGACATTTTGAACTTTCCAGCCGTTTTGGTTCGGTTTCTTTTGTTTTCTTACAAAAAGATATATGAATATATGAAATCTATATTGACAGAAAAATGAGATTTGAATCTTGTGTCTTAGGTGGAATGCAGAACAGTTCTTATCTTCTCTCTCTCACTTTTCTCTCGAGGGTTAAACACGTCTAATGTCGACCTACTGTCATACACAAGGGAACTGAAAATCACACTAGCACTGAAAATCATCCGATGGGGTTAAAACGCAATTTTGTTCATGATTTCGAGACTTATTCACAATGATCAACATTGGCAGTTGTGGCAAAGAAATGAAGGATCTCATGTCAACAGCTTGTGATTATGACGATGTGTATGAGATCTCAGAGTGGGAAATGCCTTTGTGTAGCTTTTTAATATTGTTTCTTAATTTACTCTTAATTTTTGTAATTGTCAGCTGTCGAAAGACAGAGACGACCTCTACACAGTATTAGCAGATTATAAAATAAAAAAAGAGATTTCCAAACATAATGACTCACAAAGAATACAAAGTGTATTTTTAGTGCTCGAAGAAAAACGTGCCATTTCAAAAGTATTGAGAATGTTGTAACAGAACGTCATGCCTTTTTTTCTTTTTTTTTACACCTCAGTTTGTGGTAGATTTGTTTCTAATCATCTGTCACGTGTCTCTTCTGTACCTTACACAACATCACTGCCTCTGCTCTCCTGCAACAATCATTGAACAGTTGTGAACAACAACACTGCCTCTGTGTGACAATCACTTTAAGTAAAGCTCACAAACAACTCTGCCTCTGTAACACACACTGATCCGCGTCAGACCTCTGGGTTTATGACACCACTAGCCTTGTTTTTTTAGGTCTAAAAGCATCAAATAAGTACTGATTTCACAATTAGAGTTTCCTAGAAATGCTTTATTAAGAGCAAGATCTTGCATTGACGTTTCTGATAATGTAGCATTCTTTTGTTTTAAATGAAATTAGTCTTATCTGAACCACCAGAGACATTTTGTCTTTATTTACTCATTTTATTCCAAATCATAGTGTGTATGTGTGTGTATGTTCGTTCGTTCTGCAAAAGATATACAGGTTTTTATTTTTTTTTTTTAGTTTTTTTTTTTTTTTTTTGACAGAAGTGTCCCTTTTAAACAAAACAATAGCTTGATAAATTAATAGGTTTAGGAGGCACCATACAACCCAGTTCTGCTGGATCAGTGTCAGCATATCATGATTTGTACCAGTTTACAACAGCTCTGCCTCTGCATCACATCTGCTGAACCTGGTGTCATGAAAGTTTGAACAGTGCGGTGGGTCGAAATGACTTCCTCTTTAACATGTTTCTCTGAGGGTGGAGTGTGAATTGCTTCACTGCAACTATGCACACAACATGCACAGAGCTACAGTCTATTCCCTTCTGTCTACCTGTTTGAAAAAAAAAATCACAAGACTCTTCCACTGTCCGTTTCATTTGATTCTGCATTTGAAGGTTCACTGCTTTTGAGACGTACTGCATCACAGACCTCGACGGGCCTCTTCTCTCACTCGAAGTATGACAAACAGAGATCTACACGATGTACAGCACAAACCCTGTACTGCTTTAACAGTTGTTATACAGTCAACCGCACAAAATGTTTCTGTTGTGTCAGGTGATCATAATAAAGACTTCTGTTTTGTGTGTTTTTGAACATGCTGGGTTTTTGTGAAATTTATTTATATATATATATATATATATATATATATATATATATATATATATATATATATATATTTTTTTTTTTTTAGGGGTGTAACGGTACGTGTATTCATATCGGACTGTTTCAGTACAGGACTTTCGGTACGGACCGAATGACAGAATACAATATTTTGTGTGCGGAACATGGGTACATTTTCGTGTTTCCAAATGAACATATTAAGTGGTGGAAGTCTCCGCGTTCAGCGCAAATCCCGCCCTGCAGCTGATTCTAAGCATAGACAGTAAAAGAAATGGACACAGCGACCCCATTGGAACTCAATTGAGACAAGTGAAACCCATTCTGACACGCAGACTCAAACGAAGCTTGACGACGTCAGCAACCTGTCTGACAGATGTAAATCTTCTAGTAGCTGTGCGTGTAAACTGCCATCGTTAATCTTGCAGAGACGGCGAGCTTGAGCGGGGAGTTCTTTGTCGTGAGTGAGCAGGAGTAAGTATTCTGATTAATTATTTTGTATAGTATTTTAAAATGTAACGCCAGTACGCCATATTAAGTTAATTGCCTGCGAGCTTCTCATCCTGTCTGTACGGTTATGCGACAGAGAGTCGAGTGGTTATGATGCAATCGTTAGCCTATTTTTACAAAAACTGTTTCTATGGGGCCATAATGTAACATAGAAGGTAATGGAGCCCTTTATACATTGTTGTGTATCTTTAGAAATAAATAATGGACAAATTGAGTCTCTAAATGCCTCAAATGTAAAGTTATTCGCTGTCAAAGTGACGCCAAAATGAATGGGAGTCAATAAGATGCTAACGCAAGTGAAGTTCTGCTACAAGATGGCGGCATATGGCCGACTTCAACTTCCGGTCGACTTCTTTCCCGCCTGATTCTGAGGCCGGTGCCACACTGGCTGCGTGGCGTGAGTGTGGCGTTTCTGCTGCGTGTCATTTGCATGACGGCTGCTTCGCATTTTCTATGTCTTTACACACCAGAATCATGCCTGACACGGCGCTGGCGCGCTTCTGCTGCTGTAGGTGACATAGAGGGAGGCCGCCGACACGACAACAATATCATGTTGAGCATAAATATAAAGCCCACTGTAGTGGTGGAAATTATGATTCTTTCAAGAGATTCGTTCATTTTCAGTTCGTTAACCAAAATGATTCGTTCAGAATCATTCACTGATTCATTTAGTTTTCATTTCTTCCTATTACACAAAATATGCCAACAGGTGGTAAAAAAAGAGTGTGTTATGTTTTAAATCAACAAACGTATTCACTTGTTACAAAAACTGATCTGGCTTTATCAAAATGTGCATAATCGCATTATATATATAATGTCTAATTAAGTTGTTCAGATGAACAAAGCACAAGGTTTTCTTGCCTAATTAGTATTTTAATTGTTTGGTCAGACAGTTTGTATTATATTCACATTCATAAATCGGGAATTAAACGTGGAGTTCTGTATGCTAAATATCAAAACAAGCGTATGTGCACAGTAGCCTACCTGTAACTGTGCTTTGCATTTTGCAAGATTGACATGCTAAATGGCAGACTAACCCAGTTTACTCTCATTAATTTCGTTCACGAACGATAAGATCTCTAGATCTCGTTCAGACTCATATGAAACTCGTTCATTGAAGGGCGTATTCGTTCACTACATTCAACAAATAACATACTCTGTCACATCTCATACTCGAAGGCTATTAGCTCGAGGTTGAGTAATTCTTTGACAGGATGAAATGGTTCAGTTACCAGTTCACTGAGCTGCGCTTGCGCTGCTAATAGCGCTGCTGTGGAGGGCTGCCCCAACCCGTCCCGCAATAAAGGGACAATTTTCTTAACCCGCACCAACCCGACCCGCGGGTTATGAGATGACCTGCGCATCACTACTGTTGATGGTGTCCTTTAACAGTGGGCTTTATATTTATGCTCAACTCCTGGTCTGTCGGCGGCCTCCCTCTATGTAACCTACAGCAGCAGCAGCGCGCCAGCGCCGCGTCAGGCACGATTCTGGTGTGTAAAGACATAGAAAATGCGAAGCAGCCGTCACGCAACTGACACGCAGCAGAAACGCCACGCTCACTCCATGCAGCCAGTGTGTCACCGGCCTTCGAATCAGCTGCAGGGCGGGATTTGCGCTAAATGCGGAGACTTCTGCCACTTAATATGTTCGTTTGGAAACACGAAAATGTACCCATGTTCAGCACACAAAATATTGCATTCGGTCATTCGGTACACACGTACACTGTACCGAAAGCCCTGTACCGAAACGGTTCGGTACGAATACACGTACCGTTACACCCCTAATATATATATATATATATAAAATATGTATTCTCAGGGTCTGGCCAAATCAACACAGAATATTGTGTTTCTGTTTATTACATTACATTTAGCAGATGATTTTATCCAAAGCAATTTACAAATGAGGACAGTGGAAGCAATCAAAAACAACAAAAGAGCAATGATATTTAAGTGCTATAACAAGTCTCCGTTAAGTTAACACAGTACACGTAGCAAGGGCTTTTAAATAATATAATAAAAAGAAAACAGATAGACTAGAAAAAGAATGGTGCAAGCTAATGTTAGAGGTCTTTTTTTATAATTGTAAAATAAATGAAAAAAAATTGAATACAAATAGATTTAGAAAGGTAATTTGATTATTATTATTATTTTTAAGAATAGAATTTAGAATAGTGAGTGCTAAAGTTACAGGGTCAAATAAAGATGGAAGAGATGGGTTTTAAGCCAATTCTTCAAGATGGCTAAGGACTGAGCTGCTCAGATTGAGTTGGGGAGGTCATTTCACCAGGAGAGAACATTTAATTTAAAAGTATGTAAAAGTGACTGTGCATCTTTGAGATGGCACAATCAAGCAACGTTCACTTGCAGAATGCAAGCTCCTAGAGGGCACATAAGTCTAAAAATAATACATTTAGGTAAATGGGTGCAGAGCCAGTGGTGGTTTTTTAGGCAAACATCAATGTTTTGAATGCAAGCATCTATTGGTAGCCAGTGCAAATTGATAAACAGATGTGTGACTTGTATTCTTTTTGGCTCATTAAAAATTAATCTAATGCTCTGTAGTTCTCTAAAAGAGATGGGTTGAGGGTGGGTTTATTAAGTAGTGGTGTTATACGAACCTGTCTAAATGATGAGGGAAAAACACCAGTGTGGAGGGAAGTGTTAATGATGTGAGTGAGTGCAGGTACAACTGCAGGAGAAATGGCTTGAAGGAGATGAGATGGAATAGGATCAAGCAGGCAAGTAGAAGGGTGATTAGAAAGGATGAGTTTGGAGACTTCTGCCTCAGAGAGTGAAGAGAAGGATGTAAATGAGTGTATTTTTGCTGGTGATATGAGTTTGACGGATTGTGGTGTGGAAAATTATGCACTGATGTTTTTAATTTTATTAATGAAAAATGTGGCGTCAACTATTAGAGATGAAGCAGGAGGAGGAGGAGGAGGACAAAGGAGTGAGGAAAATGTTTTATAAAGCATGCAAGAGTTAGACGAATTGTTAACTTTGATGTGGTAGTATGTCATTTTAGCAGTGGAGAGATTAGCAGAGAAGGAAGAGAGGAGTGACTGATACACATTAAGGTCAGTAGTATTTTTGGATTTGCACCACACCCTTTCAGCAGCTCTAAGCTTAGAACGGTGTTCGCATGGAACATCAAATAGAGGAGAAAATGAATAATTATGCTCCTTATTGATACTGTGAGAATGATTTACTGTCAGACAAAATGCATTACCTATGTTTGGTGTGCCTGCAAATATTTATGCTTAAAAATCTTACCACAATAGACAAAACACTTCTTTTTTTTTATGTGCTGTAAAATTATTCATTTTAAGTTTAAACAAACAGCTTCACGTCTGCATGAAACATCTTTGCTTCTACAAATGACACTTCCTCAAATCTTTCTCACAGTTTTATCAGTTAAAAAAGAAAACTGCAATTCTCAGAGTCAATACCACAAATTCAGAATGATTTCAATTAAACCCCATCTCCAAGTACTATGCATGTGAGCATATATGGTTAACTCTCAAACAGTTGAACAGTATCACATTTGTTGCAGAAACCACTTGATATGCAGTAGTTATATTTATACAGAAGTGTCATTTGTTTTACAGATAAAAAAAATGGCAACATTTTGTGTGACACATTAGTTTTATCAAATTTTTCTGAATGAACAAACATGCATTTTACCCCACAATAATGGTGGAGTAGTATCGTCTGGAAAGAGCTGATTAATGTCAGTTATAGCAGCAGTGCTAAACCCTGCTCCCTTCCTGAAGACTTCAGTTCCAGCTCTTCTCCAGCACACACGTCTGCTGTTTTCATGCAATCCACATAATTCATGAGCATCTAGGTTAGCTGGTTTGATTAGAGTTGGATCTAAACCACAGGATGGGAGTCCTCCAGGATCAGGGTTAGCTACAACTAAACCAGACAAGAACTGAACCAGAACCATTCCTGAGAAAAACAGTGAGGGTCACATCATTATTATCACTTATATAAAAAAAAATATTTATGTTGTGTACAGTTTAGGGGAAATAGACTGATGTATAGATCAGTTCCTAACATACACATAGTGTGTGTTTCTGTTCTTACCAAAGCGTCATCAGCTCTTCTCACTTATCAGGAAGTAACATCTTAATTTGTGCACATTTTGAAGGAACGCAAGCCAAGCATCACCATGCCAAGACCTTCTCTTCTCACTTTGATATTGGGTAAACTCAATTTTGAATTATTGTAATTTTATTTTGCATAACAGATGGAGGTTATACATTGGGGCTCGAAAGTTTGGGCACCCTTAGCAAAATCTGTGAAAATGCGAGTAATTTTCAAACAATAAGAGAGATCATACTAAATGCATGTTATATTTTATTTAGTGCTGTCCTGAGTAAGATATTGTATATAAAAGATATAAACATTTAGTCCACAAGACAACAAAAAAATGCTGAAATTATTAAAATAACCCCCTCAAAAGTTTGGGAACCTTGGTACTGAGCAGCGTTCTTCAGAAAAATCTTTAAGGTCCTGCAGATTCTTCAGTTTTCCAGCATCTTTGCATATTTGAACCCTTTCAAGCAGTGACTTTATGATTTTGAGTTACATCTTATCACACTGATGACATTTGAGGGACTCAAACACAACTATTTAAAAAGATTCAAATATTCACTGATGCTCCAGAAGGAAACAAGATGCATTAAGAGCTGGGGGTGAAAACTTTTGAACACGATGAAGATGGCCAAATTTGTCTTATTTTGTTGAAATATAATTGTTTTCCATTTAGTTCTGCCCTTCATAAGCAACAGAAGATACTTGTATGTTTCCCGGTACACAAATTAAGTACAATTTACCTTTATCTTCAAATTCCAAAAGTTTTCACCCCCCAGCTCTTAATGCATCTTGTTTCCTTCTGGAGCATCAGTGAATGTTTGAATCTTTTTAAATAGTTGTGTTTGAGTCCCTCAAATGTCCTCAGAGTGATAAGATGTAACTCAAAATCATAAAGTCACTGCTGGAAAGGGTTCAAATATGCAAAGATGCTGGAAAACTGAAGAATCTGCAGGACCTTAAAGATTTTTCTGAAGAACGCTGCTCAGTTTAACTGTTCAGAACAAACAAGGGACTCATGCACAACCATCACAAAACTTAGAAAGAAATACAGTCAAGGATCATCAGGTAACAGAACACAGTACTAAGAACTAAGTACTAAGAAGGTTCCCAAACTTTTGAGGGGGTTATTTTAATAATTTCAGCAATTTTTTGTCTTGTGGACTAAATATTAATATATTTTATGTACAATATCTTACTCAGGACAGTACTAAATAAAATATAACATGCATTTAGGATGATCTCTCTTATGTTTTGAAAATTACTCGCATTTTCACAGATTCTGCTAAGGGTGCCAAAACTTTCGAGCCCCACTGTAGATGAAGATATAATTGATTATAGTCTTCCTATATCATATCATATATATTTATATATATATATATATATATATATATATATAGAGAGAGAGAGAGAGAGAGAGAGAGAGAGAGAGAGAGAGAGACTGTGCAGTGTATTTATCTGGTGTGCATTTCATACAATCAAGAACACACTGTGTTAAAGGGTTAGTTCACCAGAGAATGAAAAGTTGTCCATCTTCTACTCAGAAGAAATTATGTGACTTTCTTCTTTCAGAATAATCCAATCAGAGTTCCTTTCAATGTAAGCAGGTATTTGTTGTCAACAGTTCAGAAGATGCACACGCTTAAACCCATTGAAAACTTGATCTGGTTCATTTTTTTAATTCAGATATTATTGGGGGTTGTGGACTAAACATCTGTTTCGTAAAATAGATTAATCAGGGCAGTACTGGGCTACATTACTCATTTACATGAGATCAGTTTGAGACAACAAGTTTTTAAAAGATTTTATTTGGTGATTCATATCTAATTGTAAGAGTAAAATGTTTAAATGTCACTGTATTGTTTTTTTTTTTTTTTTTTCATCTCAACAGCCAGTGCTCTGACTTCAGTAACTGGTGAGTAACAGACTGTTAGTCACTCATTTTTACAACAGATTTTATTCTAGCTGCATCATGACATAACCAGTCACTGTATAACCAGTCTGAAGTTTAGCATGTTGTTAGATGTGAGTTGTATTATAATGTGTTTTGTGTGTGTGTGTGTTTTTTTGAGGTAATTATAGTATCAGACTGGTGAATGGTAATAATGACTGCTCTGGAAGAGTTGAGATCCTGTATAATGGCCAGTGGGGGACAGTGTGTGATGATGACTGGGACATGAATGATGCTGCTGTGGTGTGCAGACAGCTGGGATGTGGAAGTGCTGTTAGTGCACATGGCAGTGCTCATTTTGACCAGGGTAGTGGTCAGATCTGGTTGGATGATGTGGGATGTTCAGGAAGTGAATCATCGCTCACAAAGTGTTTACATCCTTCTTTTGGAACACATAACTGTGATCATGGTGAAGATGCAGGTGTCGTCTGCTTAGGTAAAAGTACATCTCTTTTCAAAGTATTAATCTGCTGTTTTCAACACCAAAACACCTAAGCATTTTGAAAATGCAGTGCTTGCTTGCTGGGATTCTGTAATATTTCAGTCCCCTAGAGTTTTTAATGTGGTAGTTCACAAAAAATAATTGTTAGAAGCTTTTCACAATACTTTGGTATGACCATTATAAATAATAAAATAATTGTTACATTTTACTTTTCTTTAGCATGACATAATTGCTATAACAATCTTAAACCAAGCATTTTGTCATGCCACTGAGGTAATTCACTTAGTTTGAACTTAGGAAATGATTAACAAAAGGTGCATAGTGTCTGTGATTTTTATCAATAATGTCAGCATTTATTTTTGTTCCTTTCTTGTGAGAAATATTTTTAGAAAAACTGCAAGATATTTTATAAAAAAGACTTTAAAAGTTACGTCTCTCCATTTAAACTCAACCCTGTCGCACTAATCATTCTTCACCCAGAATAATTTAGACTCATCATTTACCAGAAATGACATCATTCCAGTCTCTTCAATAGAGGTGCAGAAAATGGTTAGCATTGTACTTTTTTTTTTTTTTTTACTCAAAACTGTCACATAAAATTAAGATGGAAAATTATTATTTTTCAACATTTTATTTTAATTCATGAGTATAAACAGTGTACTTATTTTATTGCTATCACATAAGGTCTCCTAACTACATGGGGAGCAAGAGGGTCTGGCTGCAGACTTGCACTTGCACTCTCAGACTTGCATTTTCAGACTTGCACTCTCAGACACTTGAACTTCCGCTAGTGACATCACTTGCAGTCTTTATTTTTTATTTTATATATATATATTTTTACTTTTTGTTAGAATTTTCCAACATTTTATAACAGTAGCCAGGTGGCGAAGACAAGAAAAAATAAACTAAATTACAATGTCACTTGCAATCGCTACTTGCACTCTCCGCTACCTGCGACACTTGCAATCGACACAAATCGTGCTTGTTGCCAGTGGAGACAAGACGATGTGGTGGTGAATAAACGAAAAGCGCAAAGTTTCGCATTAAGCATTTTTCCATATAGAATAAACTGTCTACAACTTGTTTATATCATTGTCTTTGTCCATTAAGATACATTATGTGTTTTATTTATAATGATTTTCTATAGGAGGAAAACGTTCAATGTATTATTTAACGCACTGGGTTCTGTACTCGTCTGCTTGCCTGTATAGAGCTGATCCTTTTAAAATCACTTAATGTATTTCATATATTTGCTGGTCTGTATATACGTTGAGTCAACAAGACATATAGGCTAGGCCTACTGAATTTTCTTTATCATCTTAGTCTGTTATTAGGCCACATTAAGCGTTCGCATGTGTTCATAGCCATCTGCTTGCCTTGTAGTACATTAAATAATAACTATATATCGAATTTGGTCTTTTAATTGAACTTAACGTATTAGGGAAAGGAAAACGCTTAACGAAAGACTTTGTGCGTTCATATTCTGCTGTTCTGTGGCCACGGATTTGCCGGTCTTGTCTTTTTCTTGTACATTATACTAGTAGGCCTACTAATTTAGTTTTAATCGTTTATTCACAACCACATTGTCTTGTCTCCATTGGCAACAAGCAAGATTTGTGTTAATTGCAAGTGACGTCACAGGTAGCGGAGAGTGCAAGTGGTGATTGCAAGTGACATTGTAATTTAGTTTCTTTTTTCTTGTCTTCACCACCTGGTTACTGTTGTAAAATGTTGATAGATTCAAACAAAAAGTAATAAGTAAATAGAACAAAAAATAAATAAATAAATAAAGACTGCAAGTGACGTCACTAGCGGAAGCACAAGTGTCTGAGAGTGCAAGTCTGAGAATGCAAGTAGCGATTGCAAGTGACATTGTAATTTAGTTTCTTATTTCTTGTCTTCACCACCTGGCTACTGTTGTAAAATGTTGAAAGATTCAAACAAAGTTATCAATAAACAGAACAAACTAAAAAAAATAAAGACTGCAAGTGACGTCGCTAGCTGAAGCACAAGTGTCTGAGAGTGCAAGTGCAAATCTGCAGCCAGACCCTTCTCGGAGCTGTGGCCATTTTGAGTGAAAAACCACAACCCCATCACAAATATATTTTTCATAAACGTATTTATTAAACTGAAGGCAAAGTATCCCTTCAAATGTGTTACAGACTTCAACCACATCACACCATGTCATATTAATAGTTTTGGAAAAATACAGGGAATACAAGTAAGATTGAAAGCCTTTCTTGCTGATCACCATGTGACATGTTAAGGACTAAAACAATAAAATAGTGGTTTTAGTTAAACTTCTAAATAACAAAAAAAAAAAAATATATATATATATATATATATATATATATATTGTTATGAAGAGAGTCAGAGGCGTTCGGATCCAAATGCAGTATTTAGAGAATGGTCAGACAGGCAGAAATCAGGAATGGCATCAGGTGTGTCAGGGATAACCAGAAACAAGCAGAGATCAGGGTCAGGCAGCAGAGAAATCAGAGTCGAATACACAGTCCAAAAGGTAAAACACGGGAAAAACAAACACAGGGGAAAAACGCTCTGAAATGTCAGACAAGCTAAACAAAACTTCACAGTACTGCTTATATGGGTGTGTCTGTATTAGCTGAAATGAGGTGCAGGTGTGAGTGCAGATGCAGGTGTGTGTGTGTGCAATCAGTACCAGGAATGAGGCAGGATGGGAAATGGAGTTCTGAGTGGAGTGCCCTCTATATATACAGTCAGGTCCATAAATATTGGGACATCGACACAATTCTAATCTTTTTGGCTCTATACACCACCACAATGGATTTGAAATGAAATGAACAAGATGTGCTTTAACTGCAGACATTCAGCTTTAATTTGAGGGTATTTATATCCAAATCAGGTGAACGGTGTAGGAATTACAACAGTTTGTATATGTACATCCCACTTTTTAAGGGACCAAAAGTAATGGGACAGATTAACAATCATAAATCAAACTTTCATTTTTTAATACTTGGTTGCAAATCCTTTGCAGTCAATTACAGCCTGAAGTCTGGAGATCAATTAGACATCAGCGTACGCTGGGTTTCATCCCCGGTGATGCTCTGCCAGGCCTCTACTGCAACTGTCTTCAGTTCCTGCTTGTTCTTGGGGCATTTTCCCTTCAGTTTTGTCTTCAGCAAGTGAAATGCATGCTCAATCGGATTTAGGTCAGGTGATTGACTTGGCCATTGCATAACATTCCACTTCTTTCCCTTAAAAATCTCTTTGGTTGCTTTCCAAACACCAAACTACCCGGAAGACCATGGAAAACAACTGTGGTGGATGATCGAAGAATTCTTTCCCTGGTGAAGAAACCCTTCACAACAGTTGGCCAGATCAAGAACACTCTCCAAGAGGTAGGTGTATGTGTGTGTCAAAGTCAACAATCAAGAGAAGACTTCACCATGTGAATACAGAGGGTTCACCACAAGATGTAAACCATTGGTGAGTCTCTAAAACAGGAAGGCCAGATTAGAGTTTGCCAAACAACATCTAAATAAGCCTTCACAGTTCTGGAAGAACATCCTATGGACAGATGAGACAAAGATCAACTTGTACCAGAGTGATGGAAAGAGAAGAGTATGGAGAAGGAAAGGAACTGCTCATGATCCAAAGCATACCACCTCATCAGTGAAGCATGGTGGTGGTAGTGTTATGGCGTGGGCATGTATGGCTGCCAATAGAACTGGTTCTCTTGTATTTATTGATGATGTGGCTGCTGACAAAAGCATTAGGATGAATTCTGAAGTGTTTCGGGCAATATTATCTGCTCATTTTCAGCCAAATGCTTCAGAAATCATTGGTCAGTGCTTCACAGTGCAGATGGACAATGACCCGAAGCATACTGCGAAAGCAACCAAAAGAGATTTTTAAGGGAAAGAAGTGGAATGTTATGCAATGGCCAAGTCAATCACCTGACCTAAATCCAATTGAGCATGCATTTCACTTGCTGAAGACAAAACTGAAGGGAAAATGCCCCAAGAACAAGCAGGAACTGAAGACAGTTGCAGTAGAGGCCTGGCAGAGCATCACCGGGGATGAAACCCAGCGTACGCTGATGTCTAATTGATCTCCAGACTTCAGGCTGTAATTGACTGCAAAGGATTTGCAACCAAGTATTAAAAAATGAAAGTTTGATTTATGATTGTTAATCTGTCCCATTACTTTTGGTCCCTTAAAAAGTGGGATGTACATATACAAACTGTTGTAATTCCTACACCGTTCACCTGATTTAGATGTAAATACCCTCAAATTAAAGCTGAATGTCTGCAGTTAAAGCACATCTTGTTCGTTTCATTTCAAATCCATTGTGGTGGTGTATAGAGCCAAAAAGATTAGAATTGTGTCGATGTCCCAATATTTATGGACCTGACTGTATATATATATATAATTTTTTTTTTTTTTTTTTTTTAAATAAAGACACCATAAACACAAAATTTGTGTAGCCTCACTCCTATGAATTGTGACAATTATGCTAAATGTTACCATTTGTTATCATCAATTTGTTATCAGGGGCACATGAGCAATAGGTAGATGTTTTTGTAGACGTCCCGTTTAAACCAATCCACATTTGGCCATCAGGGGGTTGAGAAAAAAAGGTGTCTTAAAAAAAAAATAATAATAAAAAACAAATTAAAGATGTGGGGTATTTATAAATCGCGTGTAGTTGACAAAATGACTTTATATTCCAAGTTGAAATGTTACCCAATCCCAGGAATGACCCTTGTAATAACAAAAAGTATTAAAGGGGGGGTGAAATGCTCGTTTTCACTCAATATCCTGTTAATCTTGAGTACCTATAGAGTAGTACTGCATCCTTCATAACTCCAAAAAGTCTTTAGTTTTATTATATTCATAAGAGAAAGATAGTCTGTACCGATTTTTTCCCGGAAAAACATGACCGGCTGGAGGCATGACGTGCGGAGCTAAAGAATCACGAGCCCGAGTAAGCTTATGCTTTGAGAGCGTTTGGAAGCTGTGACATTACCGTGAGGAAAAAACCATCATCCAAAACAAACCATGGCTAACAGTCAGATTCAGCGTATATTTATGATCCAGAATCAGATCCAGAGGCTGAAATTTAACAAGAGCAGCAGCAACGACGTCTCTATGTAGTATGTATTGAAACTGTATATATTTGCTTAGCGGTTTTGGAAAATGACTAAGTTCCACTGTATGTCGTTTTTTTTTTTTTTTAAGGTGTACATGTGGAAAGTGCCGTTTGATGCCAACATCGCATGTTGTTTACTTGATGTGCTTAAGCGCCGGTAGCTAAGTTAACAACACAGAGATATTTGAAGCAGTTTTACTCACCGCATGCGGTTTTAACACACGATCGTGACCCTTTTTCGTTGGGATTGCATTATCCTTAAGAAATAAACGATATGAAAATCCGGCGTCAAACTGGGCCTTGTTTGTAAAACAAGCATCTTCGAAATGCAAGGAACAAACACAAACACTTGCACAACTCCGTTGATGCTCTGTAAAAATAGACTCCAACCACTGGTCCCTTGATGTTTTTTTTTTGGTAATCTGTGCAGGGTTGTCTTGCCCTGGCAACCAAAAACACACTTCTTTTGTGACATTTCGCTCTCGCTCTGATCAGTGAATCGCTCTGATCAGTGAATGTCTCGTCTCTGCTCTGCTATACGGGAGCGCGCGCTCTTCTTCTTCTCTAGTAAAGAGCGCGCGCTCTTCCGGGAGAAGTGCCCTTAGGACCCATATAAGTAAATTCTGCTCCATCTAACGTCACACAGAGCCATAATCGAAAAAAACTTTCCGAAACTTGTGACAAACCGGAAGGAGTATTTTGGGAACAAAAATACTCCTTCAAACGTACAACTTAATTTTTTAAACTTTGTCCATGTTTAGCATGGGAATCCAACTCTTTAACAGTGTAAAAAACTCAGTATGCATGAAATAGCATTTCACCCCCCCTTTAAAGGAATTAGTATAATACGGGGCTATGAATGGTCGGTGATTGGCTTCCAAATATGTTAAACACATATAAAATACATACAGAATGCCAAAAAATAACTTTTTAAACACATTGTATTTTTATTTTTTTTAATTCCAAGTACCAGACATGAGGTTGGTCGGTGGGTCTGATTCATGCTGTGGGAGAGTGGAGATCCGTTATAATGACACATGGGGAACCGTGTGTGATGATCACTGGGACATGAATGATGCTGCTGTGGTGTGCAGACAGTTACAGTGTGGATCAGCCATCAGTGCTCCTCCTAGCGCTGCCTTTGGTCAAGGCAGTGGATCGATCTGGCTGGATGACGTTGAATGTTCAGGAAGTGAAGGAAACCTCACACAATGTCCACACAGAGGACTAAGAAATCATTCCTGTAATCATAATAAAGATGCTGGTGTTGTTTGCTCAGGTGTGTTAAATCTTTTTTTATTGTTTTTATTTTTATTTTGGAGGACATGAGCAACAGAAATTATATGAATTTTCATTTTTTTTAATTTTCATTATTTCTTAACAAACTGTTTAAAATAAACATACATTTATTTTGCAGGTGAGCTGCGGATGCCGACTCTTTCCCTGACCTCCACACATGCAGCTGTTTCTCCTGGAGAAAGTATCCAGTTCAGTTGCACAACACCTAAACCAAGATGCAAGGCTAAAGCTGAATTCCAGCTCTTCAGAAACGGACCATCTGACCATGTATCCTCCCAGACACATGAATCTAGTGTGACTTTCAACCTTGTTAATGTAGACGTCTCACATCAGGGCAGCTACAGCTGTCGTTACTCCTACCAAAACAACATCAAATCATCTTTGAGCAACACTGTTATCATCACTGTGGGTGAGTGCAGTCAGTTTAGTATCATTATAAATAATATGCATTAGTAACATGCAAGTGAACTCATTCTGTAATTTTTTTTTTTTTGCCTTTGTACAATGCCTTGGGATTAATTGGGATCCTGACAAGATGCAGTCCTTGAAGTCATTTTTTTTTTTTTATTTAAAGAAGTTAGCTTTATTGTTTGAGTCTCTGTAACCATATAAATGTATTCTTCTTGTTTTCTAGTGATCTTGCAGCAGCCCAGTATTTCCCTCAGTGATCCTGATGGATGGTTTCATGTGGGGCCTCAGGGGCCAGTGATCACCAGGGGTCACAATTTCACTATCATCTGTAACACTGACTCTCAGTTTCCTGGAGGATCTTTTCACCTGTTCAGAGGATCAAGCATCACCAGGACTGAGTCAGCTGTCAGTCACTCTGCCTCCTTCTTATTTCCTAAGGCAGATTTTTCACTGGAGGGAAACTACAGTTGTGTTTATGAAGTCAATGTCTCCTCACGCTCCTTCCATTCATCTGCCTCTGAACTGCTGCTCATCACTATCACAGGTAATGATGTATAAGAGTCTAAAAACAAATCTGAACTGCAGGTAATGGAAGTTTAACTCAAACACGTGTCTCTCCCAGCCTCCCTGCTTCCTGTCATTGGTGCTGCACTGTCAGCTGTTCTGCTATTATTGTCCGTCCTTATAATCAGTGGCTTAAAAATGGGGTATACAGTATTTATACATGTATGCACTGCATAGGAGCGCCACACTTAGGGAGACAAGACAAGACAAGGCAAGGCAAGACAAGTTTATTTATATAGCACATTTTATACACAATGGTAATTCAAAGTGCTTTACATAAAGGAAAGTAAAATAATAATGAAGAAAAATAATAAAAATAATAAAACAAGCAATTTTAAAACTTTTTAAATTATTAAAAAATTACTTATTTAAAATTAATTTAAAACAATTAGAAAATGATTTTACATAAAAAAAAAAAAAAATGTGAAAATATAGTGCAATCAGTTAGGACATTGCACAGTACTCATTCAATAAATGCACAGCTAAACAGATGAGTTTTAAGTCTAGATTTAAAAGTGGCTAATGTTTTAGAACATCTGATCTCTTCTGGAAGCTGATTGCAGTTGTGGGCGGCATAGTAAATAAAGGAGGACTCCCCTTGTTTTGTGTGAACCTTGGCATTTCTAACTGACTCGATCCTCGATCTGAGTGGTCTGTTAGGCTTATATTCAGTGAGCATATCTGAAATATATTTCGGTCCTAGGTCATTTAGTTTCTTATATACGAGTAAAGGTACTTTAAAATAAATCCTAAATGTAACTGGAATTCTTTCTCATTATTTGACTTAGTGGGAGTATATACAGGCTAAACAAGAGCGGTGCAAGAATTGACCCTTGTGGGACTCCGCATGTCATGGACGTCCACTTAGACTTATGATCTCCTATACTAGCCTATAGGATAATAGCCTAATAGCCTCTCCCTTCTAAGTATAACCTGAACCATTTGAGTACCATCCCAGAAAGCCCGACCCAGTTTTCCAGTCTCTCTAGTAGTATGTTATGATCGACAGTTTCAAACACAGCACTGAGATCTAGCAATACCAGCACCGATATTTTTCCAGAGTTACAATTTAAGCGAATATCATCTATTATCTTAATGAGTGCTGTCTCTGTGCTGTGATGTGGTCGGAATCCAGATTGAAAATTGTCCAGGTATCCATTTGAGTTTAAGTATTTGTTCAGCTGATTAAAAACTACCTTTTCTATAATTTTGCCTATAAAAGATTAGATATTGGTCTAAAATTGCTCAAAATTGTGATTGCTCTTTTTTAGTAGGGGCTTAACAACTGCAGTTTTTAAGGAGTTTGGAAATGTCCCAGAAAGAAGTGAGGTGTTCACCACTTCTAAAAGATCTGCTTCTAAGCAGTTAAGCACACTTTTGAAAAAAGATGTGGGAAGTGTGTAAAGATTGCAGGTTGACGATTTTAGGTGCTGCACTATGTCTTCCAGAATTTTGCTATCAATTGCTTCAAAAATAGACATAGTATCTTTTTGATATTGTGGCCTAATCTGTCTGACCTCTGCATTACTTGAGGATGTGCTAATCGCCTTCCTGATATTGATGATCTTCTCAGAAAAGAAGGATACAAGCTCATTGCATTTGCTGTCTGAGAGCATTTCACTGGGAATCTGACTTGGGGGGGTTGTCAGTCTCTCAACAGTGGCAAAAAGAGTATGATTGTTATTTAAGTTACTGTTTATAAGGATTGAGAAGAAATTCTGTCTAGCTGTGGCTAGGTTCACATTAAAATCATGAAGGCTGTCTTTATAGATGCTATAGTGAATTTCAAGTTTTGACTTCCGCCATATCCGCTCTGCTTTTCTGCATTGTCTTTTCATAGTCTGAATTGCTGTTGATCTTCTCCAAACTGATTTCTGTCTGTTTGTTTTCTTACTGATTATTATTGGAGCAATATCATCAATAACATTCTTTACTTTTGAGTTAAAGGAATCAAGGAAAATATCAAGAGTCTCCAGAAATGCTTGGTGTAAAAGATATAGCCTCCATAAATAGTACACTTGTGTTCTCGTTTATGCATCTCCTTCTGACAGAGACAGATCTAGATTCAGTGGTAGCAGAGATCAATATATCAAAGAATATACAGAAGTGATCAGATAGTGCTATGAAATGTTTAGACCCCTAATGATGATTAAGTCTAGAGTGTGTCCACCTTTGTGTGTGGGTCCATGCACATGCTGAATCAGGTCAAAAGAGTTTAAAACTGTTATCATTTCTTTTGTAGTTTTGTTTTCTGCATTATCTATGTGAATATTAAAATACCCTGCAATAGCAAAACAGTCAAACTCTGAAGAAATCATTGATAACATTTCTGTGACCTCTTCAACAAAGGCTGGAGAGTATTTTGGAGGCCTGTAAATACTAATAAACAGAATGCGTGGAGCACCTTTCAGCACAATCCCTAGATATTCAAAAGACAAGTACTGACCAAATGACGCTTGCTTGCTTGCATTGATAGACATCTTTAAATAGAGCAGCTACACCCCCACCTCTCCTAACAGTCCTGCAAACACTCATGTAAGTGAAGTTAGGAGGGGCTGCTTGATTGGGGCAATCCAGATTGTTTTTGGTTATAAAGTCACTGATTAGAAATTATTTTTTTTTAGTGAACAAATGTTTAAAGATGCTAACTTGATGGCAGTGTTTTGTGTCTTTACATCAATCTTAGTTTGATGCATAATAGGCCGCAGATTAGATGAGTTTGCCCTTCGGTTTGAGATGGCCTTAAATTTTTTATCACGTGATAAAACTGAAATAGAGAAAGCTACAGGCACACTGGGTTCCCGCTTGTTCTGTAGGCATTTGTGGATGTTGCTGTTATTATAGAGTGGGACCCAACACATATTACTGAGGGCTGCTATCAGTTGTTTTTGGTTCACCTTCAGCAGATAGAGGGTTTGGGCCCTGCCGTTGTGGCAGCGGTCGAAGAGCTCTTGCATGAGCAGGGACCACAGGCTTTGGTGGTTGGGAGGCCCACCATTTTTTTGTTGATATCTGCGGGCTTGCAGCAAATGAGTGAGAGAGTTTAGTCCCAGCATACACCAATTCCTCCATTTTCTGTGAAAAGCACAGAAGTGGAGATGCTGGAGAAAGGGATAATGTGTCTGGTGAGATGGGCTGTGTCTCTGGTGTTTCCGGGGGCTGTGATATGTTGTCCTGGCTTCCCTGGCTGTTTTCCAGAAAGTCGTCCTTGGGTGGTGAATCTTGTAGCTGTTTTGATACATCACAGTCTGTCTGTGAGGAGCTCTGTGGGCAGTAGTGTCTATCAGCAGTGCTTGTTTTGGCTGCATGGTGTTATCAGTTTCCTTGTGGGATATGTCAACCACATGATGACTCGGACCCGGTGTGTGTGTGCTAAATGGATTGACACACTCTGCTGAAGGATGACTGAGGGAAAAGTAGATATTGTCCTTAAACACTCTAGCACCAAGTTTGTTTGGGTGGAGGCCATCTGGTTTAAACAATTGTCTATGGCCCCAGAAAAGATTGAAGTTGTCAATGAAATTCACTCCTTTTATATTACAAGATCTTTGTAGCCATGTGTTCAGCCCAAGCAACCGTGAAAACATATTTGTTCCCCTTGCTGGGAGTGGCCCACTGATGAACGACTGTTTCAAAGAGTTCACTGAAGTCCTTCTTAAGGAGTTATCACTGCGCTTTCCGAATATCATTCTTCCCCACATGGATGATAATTAGATTTGTAGTCTTGTGCTTCATCAGAATATTCTGAAGTTCCTTTTTCCACATCAGAGACCATTGCTTGAGGAAGGCAGCATGTTGTTGTAGTCCTGCTACGGATGTTTCTGATAACAGAGTCACCCACTGTCAGAGTCCTTGGCTCGGCTGCGCTCTGAGCTGAATGCCGCTGTCTGCTTGACCTTGAGCGCCTGTTAGTAGCGCTGTTAGTAGGCTGATCCAATAGATATTTAATCACATTTGGGGATTCCTCACCCACATTCACTAATGCTTCAAATCTGTTCTCAAGATGTATAGGGGGTGGTTGAATTCCAGTATTCACAAGCCTTGTCATAGTCCAATCTGGGGTAGAGAAAGCTACGGCAGCAATACGAGAAACTTGTGACAATCTGATGTCTCGTGTTCCTTTGGGTCACACTCCCTGTTTGTGCCATCGATTAGTGTGGCGATCAGTTTCGGCTTGTTCCTCTACACTTGGTATAAACTGTTGAGATTCAGAAGATTCATGGGACTCACCGGCTGTATGCTGAGGGGGTCCATGATGACGGTATGCTAAGTGTTCCGTCTGTTTTGGAAGTCCAGCAAGCAACTTTGTTTCAAGAATCACAATCCTTAGTAGAAGTTTGCAGCAGTTCATGCAACAAGTAGATCCAACAGGAGGCATTTTCTCTCTCTTCTGTTTGAATGTAGGCAGTTGTTTTCCCATCTCTGGAATGTAAGCTGTTCTTTTTGTAGTATTATTCCAGTCCCAAAGAGTTTTTAGTTTTAGTGTTGGTGCCAAAAATCTGTTGTTTGAGCACTGTGCTGATCTGCTGATGTAGAAATCTTAGAAAAATCATAGAAAAGTACAGAAATAAGATGCAAAGTGCCGAGCAGTAAGCTAGAACGTCCGAACGATAGCAAAGCCGGAAGCCAAACTCATTCTCTGAAAATCTTTAATAAAACGTAATAAATAATCAAAATCTTAGTTATAAAAAGGAATTAATGGAACGTTTTATCTAACGGTTAACGGAGTTCAAAAAATTTATTTATTAAAAACTTCAGTTTGCACTTCAGCTTGCCCTCAGCAAGGCACCAGGCACGAGTCACACGCGTGGAAAAGGTAAAGGTGCCAAATGAGCTTCAGTAGAACAACAGTGAACTGCGGTCTGATGAGATATTGTCATTTCAGGAAGACAAACTTTCATGTCCTGTCAGCTGTTCTATGATGCGCACTCTCACTTCATAAATAAACCGCACTGACTGCGAGCAATTCGAGACCACACAAACGGGGGCGCAAGACAATAGACTATGTTTTTTATTTTTTATTTATAGTTTAATGCACAATTAGGCCAAATGTGAGCACAGTGCACTTAATTGTACTGGAAAATATGTGCTAATTATTCATTAATTTTTAAAGTACGAAAATGAAAATAAAATGAAACCATATTTAAATTAATGGGAAAAAATACATTCTTACATTATTTTCCTTTGTACAGAGCTCTATTTAGGTATGACAAAAGTGCTGCAATGAATTCATTTTGAAAACTAACTGAAAGTTAAACACGGACTGATATTTTCAGAGTTCATTGATTGTTTACAAATTCAGTGAAGGTTGACTATAGTTATCTTCATGTCTCATCCAAGATTTTGGGGGTGTTAAAACCCAGAACAAAGCTTACTGAGCAATAAAGTTATAGTGAGCCCTTTTATTAATATACTTGGAGTCTAGGTAATACCAAAAAATAATAATAATAATTGTCATTCACTCAGTATTACTTTTATCTATCTATCTAAATGACAGTTATACAAATTAATTGTATTCATTTGTGTTTTAGGCACTAAAACAGTCCAGTACTTTATAGTTAAGTCCATCTCGATATTGAAATAATTAAGATTTTTGTGCCACCCCAGACTGGTTGCTGCCCCCTTCCTGTCTACCATGAAAACATCCTGGATCTGCCACTGCTGGAGAGGGCAAATATCAGTTCATTTCGGAGTATCTCTATTGAATGGCTGTTTGATTTACATTTGAGATAAATTAAGATTGTAAAAAAGGTTACAGATCGGTGGTAGCAGCAAAAGCCAGGCAGATGAAGCGTGCTGTCCGGAAGGGCGTCATTCAGCCAGATTTCTGTGAAACACAGAGCAGCAGAGTGTGAGAAATCCTTATTTGTCCAGGAGAGCCAAAGAAGTTTGTCTGTTTTGTTGGGTAGAGAACCGAGATTTGCCAGATGGACGCCAGGTAACTTTCTCCATTACACAATCTGAGAGATCAACTAACTTTTCCAAATGATTGATTAGAATGTCCATCATTAGACACTTAATTCTAAGAGGGCAAGATCTGAGAGCTTATTTTCATCAGAATTTATTCTGAAGTGACTAATTATTTTTTATAAGGGCAATTTCTGTACTGCATTAAACAAAACAAAAAATAAAACCAGACTGAATCTCCTAACTAATAAAATTATCTTGAAGAAAGGAGTTTATTTGTGCTGCAAATTCCCTTTTGAGTATCTTACAGAGTTTAGAAATCTGGCCAAGACACTACTTAACCTGTGAACCGTCTCTTGATAAATTACTTGAAAATAGTAACTATGTTATGAGTCTGGTTCTTCTCTCTGGCTTTTCCTTTCCTTTTTCCTCCCCCCTCTGATTACTACCTCATTCTTTCCCTTCCCCTATTCAGCTGTGCCTCATTAGTTACCTTCTCGCTGTTACCTCCGTTTCACCTGTTCCCCCCCCTCTAACCCGCTTGCTATTTAATGTCCTCTGCTTTCTTGCCAGTTGCCCGATTATTTCGTCAGTGTATGATGCTGGTAGCCATCTACAAACCCTGCTGTATCCGTATCTGTATTTATTTCTGCATAACCTGCAACCTCCTAAGTTCCCGTTTGAAGAGACTTTTGTCTTCACTCTCTCAAACTCTTTCATTGCATTTTTGGATCCTATCTCTTCATTACTACAAACTATATGATATTATACCTTTAGTGTTTGGCCCCTAGTATTATAAAATAATAACTGAAGAAGAAAAACTTGTAAAAAAACAATAAGGGCTGTGCACTTTTCTCCTTACCTCCTAACAATATCAAACACTTACAATATAGGGCAAATGTACCTATTAGGCTCACGTACCCATTAAGCACAATTCCATTTTTTAAAAACTCAGATTATAACAAGAAAAAATTATGTATTATCCTACTTAGGGGTGACCCAAATAGTCAACAATTCGTTGCTTCGATAGGAGGAGCCAGATTCGACTGCCAATCTCACAGTCGAATATTCGAGGGGTGTTATGATCATGCCATTTCACATAGAACAACTGGTTTTCTCCCAAAGTTAATACACAGCCTATTAAGATAATGCTGTAAATAAGAAAGGAGATTTAAATAAAATTTTAACGTGCGTAAATAAATCCAATCAACGCTATATGATGTTCTAGTAACAAGATTCGGGAGGAGTGCGTCAGATTCTTAGCCTAATCAACAGAGGTGGACCACAATTTAGTAATCAATACCACAGTATAAATATCGCTGACTTCCCTCTATCCATTGACAGTTTATCAGCATCCCTCCTCCACCCCATATCCTCACTTTGAGTTCACTTTAAAAATAGACAGGGGGGGTATTCTAGGTTCAGCACGCCAAATACACATACCATACCTCAACTAATTATATGTAAGCATGAACTCTTTTTTGTGTTCCAAAAATGTGCCATGAAGGCCATCTCTATAGTGTCCAAGCTTGGTGCACAGCGCAGAAGCTTCGCTTTGAGTTTCTCATTTCTCCTGCATGTCATGGATGTTTTAGCCAATGCCTCTTAGTGTAACGATGAGTCAGATACATTCAGATCCATTTGCAGAACTTTATTTAAGAGAATGGTCGGACAGGCAGTAATCAGGAACGGCATCAGGTATGTCAGGGATAACCAGAATCATTAACAGTAACAAGCAGAGGTCAGGGCAGGCAGCAGAGAATCGGTAAAAACAATCCAAGATCACACACGGGAAGAACAAACACAGGAAAAATGCTATGCATACTCTGCCAAAAGTTCGAGGATGCCTAGAAAATTTCCATTATCAGCTGAACTCAACAACTCATAATTTCCTCCGAATGCCAGTCCTCTCTCTCCCCTAAAAACTTGACTGATACAACTACGCCATAATACTTTTTTCCAGTATTCCTTCTCTGAGTCCATTTATTGAATTCAATCAATGGTTTCTGTGCTCTTTGAGCACCTATGTGACATTTGGCAATATGAAAGGCTGAGTAATGCATTGGTAAAACTCCTAGCGTTCCCACTGATTGCCCTATCACTCACATACGCGGAGTATATACTTCACATTATTCCTAGACATGTTTTTCTATAAAGCGGGGTCTGTAACTGTGTCGCACTATGAATTGGGATCATCGCCCTCCTCACCGCAGGAATGGTTTTCGGCCTGCTCCACTTGGTGGTCTGTAACAAGTATATTATAGTAAGATTAAACTAAGCAAGAAAACTGAAATAAAAGTAAAGAATACTGAAAAAAAGGAAATGAAAAGACAACTGACAAGGTTGTTGACCGGCGGGATAGTCTTAAAAAGTTAAAAAAATAATTAAATAATTGTATATCTATCTATCTATCTATCTATCTATCTATCTATCTATCTATCTATCTATCTATCTATATATATATATAAATGATAAGATAAAACAATAAAAGCTGAAATAGGCAATTATAAAGTGAAAATTAAAAAAAAAAATTTAATAAAAATGTATTTCAGTAATTCAACTCAAATTGTGAAACTCATGTATTAAATAAATTCAGTGCACACAGACTGAAATAGTTTAAGTCTTTGGTACTTTTAATTGTGATGATTTTGGCTCACATTTAACAAAAACCCACCAATTCATCTAAATAAATAAGAATACTTCATAAGTATATTCATTTACTGTACATGTTCTCAATACTTGGTAGGGGCTCCTTTTGCTTTAATTAATGCTTCGATTCGCCGTGACATGGAGGTGATCAGTTTGTGGCACTGCTGAGGTGGTATGAGCTGGTCAGCAGAAGGAAGCATCGCTACATGATTTCTTGGTAAATGGGTGCAATGACTTTGGTTTTCAAAAAACACAATGGAACAACACCAGCAGATGACATTGCACCCCAAATCATCACAAACTGTGGAAACTTAACACTTGGACATCAAGCAACGTGGGCTATGAGCTTCTCCACCCTTCCTCCAGACTCTAGGACCTTGGTTTCTTGGTTCACCAAATGAATTACAAAACTTGGACTTTTCTACCACTGTGCAGCAGTCCAGTTCTTCTTCTCATTAGCCCAGGTTAGATGCCTCTTATGTTTCTGTGGTTCAGCAAATTCCTTGACACGTCTGTGTGTGGTGGCTCTTGATGCCTTGACCTCCGTCCATTCCTTGTCAAGTTCACTCAAATTCTTCAATCAATTTTGCTTGCCAGTCCTCATAAGACTGCGGTTCTCTCGGTTCACTGTGCATCCTTTTCTTCCCCACTTTTTCCTTCCACTCAACTATCTGTAAACATGCTTGAATACAGCACTCTGTGAATAGCCAACTTCTTTGGCAGTGAATGTTTGTGATTTACACTCTTTGTGAAGGGTTTCAATGATTGTATTCTGGACAACTGTCAGATCAGCAGTCTTCCCCATGATTGTGTAGCCGAGTGAACCAAACTGAGAGACCATTTTGAAAGCTCAGGAAACCTTTGCAGGTGTTTTGAGTTGATTAGCTGATTGGCATGTCACCATATCCTAATTTGTTGAGATTAACTAGATTAATCAGGAAATGCTTAATGACACATTCACACAGAACATTCTTGTTTGGCTTTTATGCAAGGGGTGGAATGAATGTAAACCGCATTTTAAGTCTAGAGACACGTTAAGTTTGCATGAGACACTATGAAAAACTGCAAGATGCAGGCACAACGGGTATTCACGTATGTCTAGTGCTTTTTTACAAAGAAGGACAATGTAAAAGTAGCGCATTGTAATTTAAAAATACGTTCTGTGGCCTCCAAGTGAGTTTAGCCAAAATGTCAAATCTTTACCATGCTAAAACAGACTCATTTGCTCTCTCTGTGCCCTCCTTATTCACATATCTTTATTTTTTAGGTTGTTGTCTCAAGAGTCTACACTATAAGATTTTTACATCACCAAAACAAATTGTGTGCAATGGCAATAAATATCTTTCTGATTCTGGCAAATAGTACTTTTTCCTGTTCACTTTACACAAAGAAAGAAGCTCAAAGAGTGGTTCATATAAATATAATTTGAAACAAGATACAGACAATTGTTCTACACAAGGCAGTTGCTAGCAGGGCAAAAGGCTGTGACATTTCTAGGGGCCCTGGGCTTGAAGGGTCCCCCCTTCCAGAACACATTTTCAAGGGGGCCCACAGCAACAACTGGGCCCTGCACTGGGCACTGGATACTCCAGCTACAGCCCTGGTTGTAACTAATTAAAAATGCTTATTTAAACATTCTTTGAAACTTTTGGGATAATGTAAGTACACAAGTCAAATATTCTTACATATTGTGCCTTTAAGTTTCACTATAAGCTCTAAGTGACAGAGATGCATTTTTGCGACAGGGATTTAAAACTTTAACAAGTTAATTTAACACTCAAATTGAAAGACTAGATTTTTTCGATCATGTAGATAATAGTGAGCTTTAAAACATTTCAGCCGGTTTATATATATATTGTGTATGTATATATTATTTATCTCGTGTAAGATGCATATGGTTGAGTTGCGCAGCAGCACTTAATTGTACAGTGATTCTCTTTAGCAAACAGTGTGAGTAATATTAATGACTATGACTGTCATATACATAACATAAGAACACCAGGCCTGGTCCTCTCTCGTCCTTCACTGTTGTCGCTCCTGTTTTATATCCCTCCATCTCCTCCATGGGACTCAAGACCGGTGAGTGTCGCAGGTGTCGCTCATCTCCAATCACTCCACCGGCCTTGTACACGAAATTAGTTCATTCAGAGCTGCACAGACATTCGGGGCATTTTGTGTAGATAGCCTATACGTTGTGATATTAACGTTATGATGTTTAAATAACCAAGCGTATTCTATATAAGATAATTTATTATTTAAATCCCTTTGATTAAAAACCTGCTATCGAATAGGCTACTTCATTCTACTGGTCATCTTCAGCAAGCATTACATACCTCCTGTAATTCCAAGTCAGTCAGATTATTGCACACTGAGTGTTAAAATTACTACGAAGTAGTTCATTGTTAACAAATGAAATGGTGATTTATGCAAAACGAATAATTATTTTTCAGTTATGAATTTGTTATTTGCATGGTCTGGTAGTCATATGGTATATGACTGCGAATAGGGGGCAGACTGCATTCTGTATAACTTTCATACAGAATGCTTTGGTGAATTATATAACTTTACCGGAGTCAGCTAACTTGTTACTACAAATTTGGATTAGCTACCAGAATTGTGAAGAGATGTCTGAAGCAACAAACATCAATACAATTACAAGTCAGATTACTATTACATTGTCAGAATGGATATCTGTGGTATCCAACAGGAAAATAAAGCCGAAATTGAACCAGGAAATTTTGTCACAAGACAGAACAGTTGTCACAAAGCCCATTTTAGGACTTAGCTACATTTTGACCACATGTGTAGTTACTGCACTTTTAATTTGGATGGCAGTATGGGTCTCTGTATGTCCAACGGCAAATTTGAAAGGTGTCTAAAGATTCATACGGCAGTGTCATACGTCAGCAGCGTTGTGAACGCCACTTCAAAAGGAGATATTTTATTCAACAGAAATCACGTTTTGAGAATGTTTTTACAGCATGTATGCAAAAAGGTCTTGAAAAAATGCAGTTCTTGAAGCCATTTTTATTTGTTTACAACTGTTTTAATTTATTGTTTGAGTCTCTGTAATCATATAAATGTATTCTTCTTGTTTTCTAGTGATCTTGCAGCAGCCCAATATTTCCCTTAGTGATCCTGATGGACTGTTTCACGTGGGGCCTCAGGGGCCAGTGATCACCAGGGGTCACAGTTTCACTATCATCTGTAACGCTGACCCTCAGTATCCTGGAGGATCTTTTCACCTGTTCAGAGGATCAAGCATCACCAGGACTGAGTCAGCTGTCAGTCACTCTGCCTCCTTCTTCTTTCCTGAAGCAGATTATTCACACGAGGGAAACTACAGTTGTGTTTATGAAGTCAATGTCTCCTCACGCTCCTTTCATTCATCTGCCTCTGAACTGCTGCTCATCACTATCACAGGTAATGATGTATAAGAGTCTAAAAACAAATCTGAACTGCTGGTAATGAAAGTTTAACTCAAACACGTGTTTCTCTCAGCCTCTCTGCTTCCTGTCATTGGTGCTGCAGTGTCAGCTGTTCTGCTCTTATTGTCTGTCCTTATAATCATCCTCCTACTGAAGAGAAGACAAAAGAAAAGGAACAAGGAAACGCATTCAAAGTGCTCTTTTAAGAAAGGTAATAGTTTTCATTTTATAAAAGAATTCAGGGGAATTCAGGAATTCAGTCTTACTGTTTCATCCAAAGGCACACAGGTCTTATATATATATATATATATATATATACATTTTTGCATTAAAGGGTTAGTTCACCCAAAAATCTAAATGATGTCATTAATAACTCACCCTCATGTCGTTCCAAACCCGTGAACCTCCGTTCATCTTCGGGACACAGTTTAAGATATTTTAGATTTAGTCAGAGAGCTCTCAGTCCCTCAATTTAAGTTGTATGCGGTATACTGTCCTTTAAAGAAGGTTTGAGAAACAATATATCATGTGGTTTTTTTCTCCCTTCGTTGAGCAGCATTGCATCAACACCATCGCTACGACCATAGTGCCATCTAACGTTATGTGACTTAAAAAATGCGATGGTGGTGATTGAATAAATGTCCTCACAAAAATTGTTAAATGTTGTTGGACACATTTAATTTTAGTGCTGAACATTTGTAAAAATAGTTTTTATAAAATTAAAACAGTTTATATATTATTATCATATCTATTCGGACTTTATCAAATGTTGTAATACATGCTTGTATGGAACCCGCAAAAATGATCACATCTCCCCCATTTTGGCCTCTTTGTGTTGGTTACCCATTGTTGATTTTAAACCAAAGTTGATTTTAAACTTTAAATTTTTGCTTAAGTTATGGAACAACCTACCACTTCAAATCAGATCTGCTTCTACATTAGGGATTTTTAAAAGTCGCTTAGAATTCCACTTCCTCTCTATAGCCTTTGCGAGTGTAGAAGGTTGAGTTAATTAATGTTCTTATGGTTTTGTGTTGTTGTTTTATGATGTGATTTTTCCCTTACTAAATTGTTTTGTCAATGTCTGTATAGCACTTTGGTGCAACTCATTGTTGTTTGTATAGTGCTTTAGAAATAAATGAACTGAACTGATGTTCGTGTGAAAACAGAGGACATCAAAATTAGATGAAAAGCTGTGAACCAGCCATCGCTCTAATGAACTCGCAAGAAAACAAACTCTTAAAGAGAAAACACCCCGCCACCAGCAACTTAATACCCTAAAAGAGGAAACATAACAAGAACTGTATGTGAATTCTGTCACATATTTAAATGTAATCCACCACAGTACAGGTGCATCTCAATAAATTAGAATGTCGTGGAAAAGTTTATTTCAGTAATTCAACTCAAATTGTGAAACTCATGTATTAAAAAAATTCAGTGCACACAGACTGAAGTAGTTTAAGTCTTTGTTTATTTTAATTGTGATGATTTTGGCTCACATTTAACAATCTCAACAAATTAGAATACTTCATTAAGAAAAAGAAAAATAAAAAAAATAGTGAATTGTTGGCATTCTGGAAAATATTTTAATTTACTGTATGTACTCAATACTTGCTAGGGGCTAATTTTGCTTTAATTTCTGATCACACACACCAATGTTGTCCTCCATGGACGTCCAGGCCTTTTTATGTTGCTGAGCTCGCAAGCCTGCTCTTTTCTTCTCAGAATGTACCAAACTGTTGATCTTGAATTTCTGAGTGCTCCTGCTTTCTCTCTGATGGATTTGTTTTGTTTTTGAAGCCGAACAATTCTCTGTTTCACTTGCATGGAGAGATCCTTTGACTGCATGATATGAGTTTACAGCAACAGCTTCCAAACACAAATTTTACCTGCTTAACTGATGTAGAAATACTGAAGGAAAGGCCAACATCTGGCCATGAAAATGCTTTTGAGTCAACTGTACAGTCACTTATGTTGCCTTGAAAAAAAGTGGGTGTTGAGATGGGAATGCTCTCAAATTAAAGCTGAGTGTGCACTTTAAGACCATATTCATTATAGAACTGTAACTTGAACATGTTTTGGTCAACAGCTAAAATAAAAAGTGTGTGTGTCCAGATATATATGGACCTAACTGTATATATATTTTCCCCTTTAATTGTCCTTCATCTCTTTGCAATATCACTAGGTCAAGCTACATCACATAGAAGCAAAAATGAAGAGGATGATGAGGCTGTTTATGAAAATGTTGAACTTAATGAAAGCATGGATCATGATGAATTTGAACAGGACTATATTAATGTGGACTCTGATTGTTCTGAACAGGACTATATTAATGTGGACTCTGATCGTTCTGAACAGGATTATGTCAATGTGCACTCAGATGATTCTTAAGAGGACTGTGTCAATGTAAATCAGTGGTCTTCAAAATGTTTTTAATGGGAGCCGCACTGATATGGCAAAGTCATTTGCAGAGCTACTGTTACAACAAAGTATAAAACGTTACATCCAGCCATAAATAACATGTCCTTTTATCAATCTGTCATATGTGTATGCAGGTACGTGCACACATAGACATCAAAGGGGGCTTGAGGACATGCCCTTTATATATATATATATATATATATATATATATATATATATATATATATATATATAGATAATATATGTTTGATCAATTTAGCCTTCTCAAATCATCATGACTTGCCTAAAATAAAATCTATAGCTTACATATACTAAAGCATAGTATATGTACAAAACAATGAACAGTGCTTATTTGAAGCAAAAGTGTTTACTCTCACTTCTCATCAATTTAATGCATCCTAGTGTAATAAAAAAAATCTCGCTGCAAACTTTTGAACAATATTGTACATTACCATTTAAAGGTCTGGATTCTATTTAACAATGAATTAGTTCACAAATTTATCAGTTTACAAATTTATCATCACATCTGTTTCTTATTTTGATATTGATATAAGAAATTTTTCTTAAGTAGCAAATCAGCATACTATAATGATTTCTGAGGGATCATATGACACTGAAGACTGGATTAATGTGGCTGAATATTGTTAATGGAGATGATGATTTTGCAATTGTGCTGTCTTGATTAATGCTTGATTTACTTTAACCTGATGTACTGTAACCTAAGTATTAAAAATGCTTTTGCTTAAGTACAAATACGTAATTAATGCTGTATGGAAAATATTGTGTGACTTCACTAACATTCACTAACATTAAGAAAACTGCTTACTAATAAGTAGACACCATAAAACTATATCCAGCTTTGAACACAGCAAAAAATAAAACTTTAACAGATATTCACATAGAAAACGATAAATAAATATATATATATATATATATATATATATATATATTTATAATAAATAGAGTTTTGATGAGTAAATGTTACGTTCGGGAACCTAGGGAAACACAGGAGTGAGTTTAAAGGAACACTCCGACTTTTTGGGACTTTAGCTTATTCACAGTATCCCCCAGAGTTAGATAAGTCCATACATACCTTTTTCATTTCTGTGCGTTCTGTAAGTGTTATTTGACGCACCCACCACTAGCCTAGCTTAGCACAAAGACTGGATGTAAATGGATACTGTTAGCATAGTAATCCCAATAAGTGACAAAATAATGCAAACATTTTCCTATTTACATGTTGTGATCTGTATAGTCACAGCGTGTACAAATAACAAGTCTACATGAGACAGAGGCCATTTTTAATCGTGTAAATACTGGGAACTATATTCTCACTAGGCGTAGGAGCACAGCTAACGTTACTTGGGCGGAGTGGCTACTTGGGGCGGAGTGATTAGCGCATTTGAAATCATTTTAATGATCATCAGCCCCTCGATCGAAAGTAAGGCAACTTGCATTTCTGAATGCAAATCTCTCATAAAATAAAAATAAAAATAAAAATATGATCAGCATAGTGTGTGTGTGTGTGTGTGTGTGTGTGTGTGTGTTCATGCTAGTTATACAAAACATAACTAGTTAGATAATTCATGCTGACTATATAACATGCCAAAAAAGAGGGACCAGTTTAATCCTTTCAGTTATTTATTTTTCTTTAATATGGGTTCTATTATGTTGTTCAAATTTTTTTTTTCTTATTTTTTTTAAAATCAGATTTATTACCGATTTCAGTGTGATGCTTGAGGCTTTGGCTATTTTGTTTTATACTGTCTTATACTTATTCATTTATGCTCATTTATTTTTATTTTTGCATTATATGCCTTGCTGTTGTTGTATTTATGTATGCACTGAAAGCTTAAAAAAAAATTGTGTGTGCATTATCATTACTAGGCTGTTGTTATAATTGGCAGTAGCACCAGACTTCTAATGTGAGCTAGGAGGCATTATTATTATTATTATTATTAGGAGTAGTAGTAGGCCTATCATCATTACTAGGCTATTGCTATATAATTATATGAAGTTACATGCTTTATTGTTGTTATAATAATTATTATTATTATTATCATCAGTAGGCCTATTATCATTACTAGGCTATTGATATATAATTATTACATGGTTTACTGTTGTTATTATTATTATTATCATCAGTTGGCCTGTTATCATTACTAGGCTTTTGCTATATAATTATATGAGGTTACATGGTTTATATTTATTATTATTATTATTATTATTATTATTATTATTATTATCATCATCAGTAGGCCTATTATCATAACTAGGCTATTGCTATAATTGGGAGTTGCTCCAGACCTCTGATATTAATTTATGCTTTATTATAATTATTACTAGGCCTAATAGTAGGCATCATCTGCATTTTTTACAGAAGCTTGCAGGTAGGTGATGTTAATGTGAGACCTGAGCCTGCTTTGCCTTGCAAAGATCCTCAATTCTTGGCTCAATGTTTGATAAACATAGCCTCAAATCATCCTCAATTTGTGCACAATTGCGGTATTTCGTTTTCAGTGCAGTCATTTTTGAGAATCATGCCTCACACAAATATGTCGACGCGAAAGGAAGGAGAATCTTCAAGGCAACGTCACAGAGTTGAGGGTATTCCTGCATCAATGCTGCCCAGAATGACGAAAGCGGGCAGGAGCTGAAGAGTTCCTTCAGTCTACTGTCACTCTTCAGCTCAATAAGCTGTTCCTGCATATCGATTGATAGCTCGTTTGCTGTGCACACAAACGGATCTCGAACCCTCGCAAAAGAGCAATAATCCTCTTTAAAGTATGTCACAAATTGTTTTCTCATTGCTGACAAGTGCTCAGACGCTGATTGAAATAGGGAGGAGAAATCGTGTGACGTGCCTGCATCAGTGATAAAGTCTGCGAGGCTGAGTTTTTGTGTGAAGGCGTGCACTTTGATCTGATTTGATTTCTGTCAAAAACTTCACCTCCTCTCGCAGCTCATACAACCGCTGTAACACCCGACCCCTGGAGAGCCAGCGAACTTCAGTGTGCAGGAGCAGCTGTTCATGCCCTGACCCCATCTCCTGGCAGAGGACCCCAAACAAGCGAGAGTTTAGCGGCCGTGATTTGATGAGATTTATCATTTTCACGGACTGGTTCAGCACGGAGTCAAAGAGAACTGGCATTTTTTTAGCAGCTAGTGCTTCGCGATGGACCATGCAATGTGTCCATTTCACAAGTGGAGCTACTTGCTGAACGCGAGCAGCTAGGCCACGCTCACGCCCCGTCATTGCCTGCGCACCATCCGTGCATAGGCCAACGCATCGGTCCCTAGCCAAACCATTTTCACGGATAAAAATATCAAGGACATTGAAAATGGCTTCTCCTGTAGTGTGTGACTGAAGAGGTCGGCAAAACAGGACATCCTCCTCAATCGCCTTGTCCCGCAGATACCTGACATAAGTGAGAAGCTGTGCCTGCCCAGCAATATCAGTCGATTCGTCCAGCTGCAGCGCATAGTAAGGACTCTTTTTTACAAACTCTATCAGTTGCTCTCTGATATCATTGGACGTGTCTACAGTTCTCCTAGCGACTGTGTCATTGGACAGGGGTATTGCACCAAGTTTAGCTGCTGCACTATCGACTATCATTATTCTGCACGTCTTGCGCTGCCGGCAAAATGAGAGTCTCGGTGATTGTATGCGGTTTACCCAGTTTACCAATTCTTTTGGCCACTACATATGATGCCTCCAAACACTGTTTAGACACAGTGCTGTGCACTGAAATGGTTGCCTGTTGCTGATGGAGGCCATCAAGCTTTCTTTTAAAATATTCGTCCGGTTTATTTTTAATGCCAGCATGCTTTGTTTCGAGGTGCCTTTTTAATTTGCAGGGCTTCATACTGTCGTTTGCCAGCACCTCAGCACACACGACACACTGAGGTCTCAGATCATCCGTGACTGTAAACCCAAACTGCAGGTATGCTTCATCGTAAGCTTTTTGCAGCTAGTGGTGCGTCGGTTGGCTTGTTGGTCCTCACAAGAAATTTCTAAATTTTTGTTATGTGTTTTCAATAAAGTTTAGGCAATATGTAACTGTGTGGCTATGTTGAGAGACGTATCAGGGGCTAATCAGTCGGGACTTAGGCACGATCTTTAATTAACAAAATAATTATTTTGCAGACAATTCAGATTTTATTTTAATACTAAATGATTGTAGTCCTCGTGTGTGTGTGTCTGTGTCTGTGTGTGTCTTAGTCGCGTGGGTAGTTTTAGCTAAGTGTAGGTAAAAAAATTACTGGCTAGGGCTGAGATTTGATATAATCTTTAAAAAGAATGTTTGTGGGTTTAGTCTTTAAAAAAGACTGTTGGGGTTCTGTAGTAAAGGCCTATGTAATTCGAGATTGATAACAGACTAGCGAGAGCTGGCACAAGTGAACTTGGCAAGAGACTATACTAGAGTGAATGGAGAGCTATGTCGTGAGTCAATTTAAATGCAGTGATTTATTTATTTGTATGAGAGTAAGTGAACATTTACATTTGAACCAGACGATAGGCTTAAATGTTTCCCGGCTTGATTGTTTAAAGTAAATGATTGGCTTTCCAGCGTGAATCTTGTACATACAACCGCCATCTTTGCCGTTACGGGTTTTCCTTATATAGTTGTATTGAGGATTGAGGAAGTGAGGTGTCTCTTATAAACTGTCTCTGGTTTTAATTAGGGTTGGATCTAAACTCTGCAGGGCTGCAGTTTTCCAGAACCAGAGTTTGCCAACCCTGAAATATAAAATTATAATTGAAGGCAGCATGCTCTGTAATCATTTCAGACTTCACTGTAGATGTTTTGATAAGAGTGGGCTCTCCCTCACTCTCTGAGCCTGCTTCTGCCTCATCTTCAATGGAAGTAGGGGTCAAGGAGAGTGGGGTAAGTTGTGCCAGTGGGAAGTTGTCCCATCCCGTTTCTTGGCAACTGTACAATTTTACTGTCATGTGTTATGAGGGAGTGTTATAACTTGTGTTTTGTTGCAGTTACAATTATTTGAGTTTATTTTGATAGGGACAGTGTTTAAGTGCACCAAACCCTTAATAAGAACCAGAAAATGCTTTTCATCACATAATAATCATATATATCTTTCCACCTGTAGTCATTAATGGCCAACAAACTCTCTGTTTAGTCTGTTTTCAGGAAGGCTACAACTTTGGTGTTCAACTTATTGTTTCAAAAATGGAAACAATTAAATACTAAAATTTAAAATTAATTTGGTTTGTTTTATATTGTTAAGGTTCACTTTATGAAAATAAATATAACTGTTTGTAAAAGGAAATTATTAAATTAGAAATACAATAAAATAAAATTAAATAATTTCTTTAAGGGTTTGAATCAGATTCGGTCAGATGGTAATTTTACACCATCCTACTGACTCGACTCCCAGGGCAAACTGAGCCATTGGAACACTTTTTTTGATATAAGAAGACATGTTTTAGAACCTTTTTTCATAGATACATTCTGATCATTTAAAATCACAGGAATACTCTCTCCCCCCGCTCTCTCTTATAAGTATTAGATATTTAATTGAACATTTCACAGCATAAATCTATATTATATACTAAGAAACAAATAATTTAGAACATTTATATTATTCTTTGTACCTATTTATAGGCCTACTCTTGATATGGTTTTAATAAAATAGGATGATATAGATTACTGCCAACAACAGTAAATTTTTTGTTATTTATATTAGACCTGATTGGGTACAATAATTTAATTAGACATTCTATTTCTAAAAACGTGGATATTTTGTTAAAAGTGGTGTGACATACAGCCAAGTATGTTGACCCATACTTTTCATGCTCAGCATTTAACCCATCCAAAGTGCACACACACATCAGTGAACACACACATCGTGAACACACAGCCATTTATGCTGTGGCACTCGGGGAGCAGTTTTGGGATTCAGTGTCTTGCTCAAGTGCACCTAATTCGTGGTATTGGTGGCCCGCGACTCAAACCCACAGCCTTAGAGTTAGGAGTCATACTCTCCAACCACTAGGCCATGACTTCCCCTTTGTTATCACTTTTAGAAACCAAGAGAAAATCATTACCAACAGAAATACAAAAGCAAACTACCAAATAATTAATTCAGCAGATTAACCACTGACTGTAATGTGGATTGTAATGCACCTGTTAATGCGACGACCTTCGGGGGGCTGTGGGGTTCACTCTCCAGAGAGCAGTACACAGATTGTGAGTAATGCTGTGAAACACTGAGCAGATAAGCGGAATCAGCAGATCTTTAACTGAGTGGTGACAGATCTCTTAAAACTAAAAAAAGGGCTGTGTGGTTGGTAGAGGAGGTATTTTTAGAGCTTTTAGTCATCACACACTGAGCATCATTTCAACAACAAAAAAAAAAATCATAAAACTCCCTGCATGTAATGTCAATATAGAAGCACCACTGAAACCCTACCAATATAAAATAATACTGAGCCATACTCACTGAAAAAGAAACACATACGTTATATCATTTTCTAACTAAGGATGACAAAAAAGGAAATATGCTCCTTATTAATACTGTGCAAATTATTTACTTAATGTGCATTATCTATGATTGGGGTGCCTGCAAATATTTATGCTTAAAAATCTTACCACAATAGACAAAACGTATTTTTTTATGTGCTGTAAAATGATTACTTTTAGTTTAAACAAACAGCTTCCCATCTGCATGAAACATCTTTGCTTCTACAAAATGACACTTTTTTTTGAAAAAATCTTTCTTACAGCTTTGTGTTAAAAAAGAAAAAATCAAAACCACAAATTCAGCATAATTTCACATTGAATGCTAAACTTAAAACCCATCTATACATACTATGCATGTGAGCATATATGGTTAAGTCTCAAACAGTTGAAGAGTATCACTTTTGTTGCAGAAACCACTTGATATGCAGTAGTTATACAGAAGTGTCTTAGAAAAAAGTCAACATTTAGTCTGGCACATTAGTTTAATCAATTTTTTTCTCAATGAACAAACATGCATTTTACCCCACAATAATGGTGGAGTAGTATCGTCTGAAAAGAGTTGATTAATGTCAGTTATAGCAGCAGTGCTAAACCCTGCTCCCTTCCTGAAGACTTAAGTTCCAGCTCTTCTCCAGCACACACGTCTGCTGTTTTCATGCAATCCACATAATTCATGAACATCTAGATTAGCTGGTTTGATTAGAGTTGGATCTAAACCACAGGATGGGAGTCCTCCAGGATCAGGGTTAGCTACACCTGAACCAGACAGTGTGTGTTGATGGCTGGGACATGAATGATGCTGCTGTGGTGTGCAGAGCTGGGATGTGTAGGCTAAGAACTGAACCAGAACCTGTCATTGATCGAGTCACGAGATCCAAGTGCGAGGTAAAAATGGTTTATTTGTAGCTCAGATAGTCAACAATGATAACGTAGGAAAACGATGGCATAACCCCAGAAGAATCACGTCCAGGCCACTCAAGCAGCAGTAATCTCAAACCCAACGCAGGAATCTCAGGCGAGCGAAGAAATAAGGTCCAGAGAATAATCCAACTGAAGGAACAGAGCACAAAAAGACAAGAAACACAGATGATAAATCAATGAACCAACAAAACGAACAGGAAGCCAGCCAAACTTAAAGGCAGCGCAAATGAGTTGCAGCTCGTGCTCATTAACGCAGCTGCTGCTAGTTAACAGACGCACACAATCAGAGAAGCAAGATGAGCACACTGACTCATGAACCGTGACAGAACCATTCCAGAGAAAAAAAGTGAGGGTCACATCATTATTATCACTTATATAAAAAACTATTTATGTTGTGTCTAGTTTAGGGGAAATAGACTGATGTACAGATCAGTTCCTAACATACACATAGTGTGTGTGTTTCTGTTCTTATCAAAGCTTCATCAGCTCTTCTCACTTATCAGGAAGTAACATCTTAATTTGTGCACATTTTGAAGAAAAGCAAGCCAAGCATCACCATGCCAAGACCTTCTCTTCTCACTTTGATATTGGGTAAACTCAATTTTTAATTATTGTAATTTCTATTTTGCATAACAGATGGAGGTTATAGATGAAAATATAATTGATTATAGTCTTCCTATATCACTGCAATGTTAATATCACAATAATATTTCATCCTTAAAACAGTTAATTAAAGACTGTGAACGTGAATGTTTAGTTGTGCAATCTTTTTTATCATTGTTGATATTTTTTAGACTTTCACTGAGCTTTTACAAAAGGTTTTTTTTTTTTTTGAAACTGAACTGAAACTATTTGCTAATACCAGAGAGTAAACTGATAAATGTTATGTCTGGGTTTATATAATTTAGAATTTTTAAAAGACATTCACCAACAGGTTTATTGGTCTGAACAACTTTAAGCTGCTTCATGAAAATGACCTGTTTAGTAAACTAAAAAGATTTAAAATAGTTCTAACAATAATATTCTGTAACTTCTCACACCTGATTGCAGATGTATAGTCATTATGTTTACACATAATTCAGTACCTATAAACTTTCTCATGCTCATCTAGAAGTTTGGAGGAAGAACTATAACTGAGCTACAGCTGACCACAGAACCACAGTCAGAGAGTATCACTATCACAATCACAGTGCTGGCCTTTCTCAGCATCACAGCTCAGGGCTGACTATCCCTGATAGGCTCACTGGTATCTACGCTTATGATTCTTTAGGGAAATGCTGCCCATGTCTGCTATTGTACACACTGAAATGATTCAGTGTTACTGCTTCAGACAGAATTGGAATGAGCTGAAATCATGAGGGGCCATGCACTGTTAGCGTGATCTTCTTCTTCTGCCACAAGTCTATGGCAGCCCATAGAACCGCTTGCAGAGAAATTGTGAAATTTGGCACACGGATTGTGGACCGTGAGAAAAGTCACCATAGCAAATTTGCACTCATGTTTATGGTAATAACTTTTGAACCATACACCAGTAAATGACAATTACTTTCTCTGAATCCTTTGCTCATGCTGAGTTGAATGAACTCCAAAATAAAATTTAAAAAAAGCAAGATGTAGTTTTTTTTCACTATTTTTAATTGTTCATAAAACCTACTTTTTCTGAACACATCCTAGGCCATTGCACCGGTTGTCATGAAAATGTAACCAGATTATCTGGAATAATCATGGAATTCAAGTTGATTTGTCCAACGGTTCTTGAATAACACGCAAATTTTTTTTTTAAAAATGCATATTTTTGATTATAACTTTTGAATAGTAATGTAAGTGATTAGTAATCACAAAAATGTTTACAAATTCTTTAGATATGATGCATCATGCCAAGATGAATGATATCCAAATGTCGACCATTTTGAATTTGGTCATAAAATGCTATAATTTATGAACCCATTGATTGACATCATTACAAAACTCTGTAAGCATCATTGACACCATGCCCTGATGGTTTTGGTTCCCAGAAGCATACCCAAAGTTTGGGTTCAGTGCCAACTTGTGGTAAAAACTTATAATGAAATTTATAAAAATGCTTATAATTTGCTTAAATTAGCCTATTGGGACTGTAATTTGACTGATGTTGATGGATTCCTTGGATCATGCCGAGAACATAAATATAAAATTTTGCCACAATTGACTGATCTTCTTGTCCACCATTTTTTAAGTTATGGATTTCATGTCGATAAACATCTTAGGCATAGTGCCAAACTGCATCTGAGGCTGTATCTCTGCAAATATTTGACATTGACACAAAACTTTGTATGTGACATCGTGACCTCACACTGACCATATCACATCAATTTGGTAACAGCACCACCTATTGGTCAAAAGTGATAAGCCAAGAAATCATATTACTAGTGATTGTATTTATGATTTTTCAGCAATTTTGCCTACAATATTCTTTTAATAATGGTTTTAATAACTCACTCCTGCAGTTGGTCTGAAGCTTGCTTCTGTAGTGCTAGGCCCCATAATTAAGCTATATTTAGAAGAGGTCAAGACACTGAATCAGTCAGATTGTGCAGTGTATTTCTCTGGTGTGCATCACATACAAGCAGGTAATAATGCAATATTAAGAAAAAAAGCAGTTGAATTTGAACTATTTTATTGGATGATTCATATTTAATTGTAAGAGTAAAATGTTTAAATGTCACAGGTTTTTTTTTTTTTTTTTTTCATCTCAACAGCCAGTGCTCTGACTTCAGTAACTGGTGAGTAACAGACTGTTAGTCACTCATTTTTACAACAGATATTATTCTAGCTGCATCATGACAAAACCAGTCACTGTGTTGGCTAATCTGAAGTTTAGCATGTTGTAAGATGTGAGTTGTATCATAATGGAGTTATTTTATTTTTTTAGGAGATGTTAGTATCAGACTGGTGAATGGTAATAATGACTGCTCTGGAAGAGTTGAGATCCTATATAATGGCCAGTGGGGGACAGTGTGTGATGATGACTGGGACATGAATGATGCTGCTGTGGTGTGCAGACAGCTGGGATGTGGAAGTGCTGTTAGTGCACATGGCAGTGCTCATTTTGACCAGGGTAGTGGTCAGATCTGGTTGGATGATGTGGGATGTTCAGGAAGTGAATTATCGCTCACAAAGTGTTTACATCCTTCTTTTGGAACACATGACTGTGATCATAGTGAAGATGCAGGCGTCATCTGCTTAGGTAAAAGTACATACATATTTTTTTTTAATTAAGTTTTTGCTGTTCACCTTGATATTTTATGCAATATTTTATGTTAATTTTTTTACCAGCATATTTAGTTGTCTATAAATTTGAGGTAAGTATTTTGAAAAATGTGCCAGCTGCTTGCAATAAAAAAAGGATACTACAGCAAAGAAAACTTGTTAAAATAATAGAGGCTATACATGTTTGATGGTTTGCTCATAAACAATGACAAACACATATGAAATACAGTACTTACAACATGCCAAAAATACATTTTTTATCACATTGTACTTTTATTTTTAATTCTAAGTACCAGACATAAGGTTGGTCGGTGGGTCTGATTCATGCTGTGGGAGAGTGGAGATCCTGTATAATGGCACATGGGGAACCGTGTGTGATGATCACTGGGACATGAATGATACTGCTGTGGTGTGCAGACAGACACAGTGTGGATCAGCCATCAGTGCTCCTCCTAGCGCTGCCTTTGGTCAAGGCAGTGGATCGATCTGGCTGGATGACGTTGGATGTTCAGGAAGTGAAAGAGCCCTCACACAATGTCCACACAGAGGACTAGGAACACATAACTGTAAACATGGTGAAGATGCTGGTGTTGTTTGTTCAGGTAAGCCAAATCTTTAACATCTTCACATATTATTTTTAGGAGAATAGCATTATTAAGCTTTATGAATGTCCTGCTTACATTACATTATGTCTTAACAAAAACACATTTATTTTGCAGGTGAGCTGCGGATGCCGACTCTTTCCCTGACCTCCACACATGCAGCTATTTCTCCTGGAGAAAATATCCAGTTCAGTTGCACAACACCTAAACCAAGATGCGAGGCTAAAGCTGAATTCCAGCTCTTCAGAAACGGACCATCTATATCCTCCCAGACACATGAATCTAGTGTGACTTTCAACCTTGTTAATGTAGACGTCTCACATCATGGCAGCTACAGCTGTTGTTACTCCTACCAAAACAACATCAAATCATCTTTGAGCAACACTGTTATCATCACTGTGGGTGAGTGCAATCAGTTAAGTCTCATAGATTGCATGCATTACTAAGTAGAGCTGGAGTACCTACTTGGACTCAAGTCCGGTTTCGAGTACAGTTTTGGACTTGGACTTGTCACAGGCTCTTTATTTTTACTTGAACTTGACTTGTACTTGAGACTTTCAGAATTGGAAATCTGTCACAGTCCAACCGAATCCAGGGACAGTTGATGGAAACGTCACTGCATTATCACAAATGTGTTTTTAGGTCTTGTCCAGTACTTGAAAGTCGACGGGTTTCTATGCACACACCGAAAGCACGCGCCTCTCAGTCAGTGTGCGAATGCTGACTTCTTTCACTTAAGTTCTGTTATTGCTACTCACTTACATTAAAACTTATGTCAAAATGCCTGTCTTGTTCATGTAAATGCTGTTGGTTTTGAACAGTTGGGAGAAATACAGATGTGGTAAAATATTTGATCTATGCATCAGATCTTAAAGCAACAGCATAAACCTGCATCCGCCAGGTGTCATAAATTTTAATCAAACAAAGGAAAAGGAGAAAATCACTCACTGCTCTTGACTAAATCACTTAATAATTTTATTAAGAATCATCTATATTTAATGTTTACAGTGAAGATTATTTTAACATTACTTCTTTTACTAATTTCTAAAAGTCTTACTTGGCTACTATCTGAAAATAAACTTTCCTTTAATTTGTATTTTTTGAGTAATATTTATTTATTATTTGACTTGCAAGTAATACTTGGAGTGTTTACTTGCCTTCAGTAAGCTTGAGAATGTTTTATTACATTAGTTTATTATTTTTTGCTTTTGTATTAGTGGCACTTTCTAGCTTCAAAGTAAAAAATAATTTTTCTAAAATTTTTGTGGCAATAGATTTTATGGGTCCAAAATCACCCTGGGTGTGCATTATTTAAAAAAATGCAATTGCCTGTCATCAATTAGTCCTTATATGATGTAATTTATTGTAATTAATGAAACAATAAAAAAACAGGTGTGAGTTGCCTGTGACTTATGCAAAGTATATGTAGGGCTTTTATACACGGTGTGTGCCATTGTACAGACTAGGTTTATCCCTCACAGCCAAATAAATACCCTGTCTAAGGGGTCTGTGTACACTGGCGTTGTAACAGACACACCAGGTTCCATCACCAACTAATACCAGCGCCCTCCCTCACCTGAGTACTAATCACTCCCACCTGCTCCTCATCCACCTGCAATTGCCAGTTCACTATAAATACCAAACACACGCACCCAGTCAGTGTCCGGTCTCGTTTGCAAAAAGGTATAACCTGCATGCTTACTCTAAGGACTAACGATCTCTCTACTTACCTCTCTCCAGTGTCTCCATTGTGTGCGTGTGTGTGTGTCCACTACCTACAGTGTCTAGAACTCTTCACCAACGGATCCCTTCATCACTACCTCCAGCACCATTAACTCACCTTACACTACCTGCTCCTCTGCTTGTGCCTCAATAAACTGAGTTTACTATACTTTCAGCCTCCTGTCCTGGTTATCCGTAACAGAAGACCGGACCAAGACCGATCGGCACAAGCATGAGCCTCATGGACCCCTTCCAGGACCTTGTTGACGCTTTGCGTCGAACACTCACCACTCTTACTGCATCCCCATCACCTGCGAGCACTTCTGCTGACAACACCACCACTTCCTCAACAGCTGTGCATGCCAGTCCCATGGCCAAGCTGGCGCCCTTCTCTGGTTCAGCGGAGGATTGCAGCGGATTCCTGCGCCAATGCTCGCTGGTCCTGGAGATGCAACCGCACTTGTACCCCACTGAACGATCAAAAGTGGCCTTTTTGATATCTCAACTACAAGGTAAAGCACTTCAGTGGGCCGATTCTATTTGGACACAAAATAACCCTGTTATCCAGTCTTATTCTAGCTTCATCTACCATTTCCGAGAAGTTTTTGGCAGACCCGCATTGGATTCTTCTACTGGTGAGAAGCTTTATAATTTAAAACAAGGGAAAATGTGTCAATGAATATGCTCTTAAGTTCAGGACTCTTGCGGCCACTAGCGGATGGAATGAGCAGGCCTTGCTGACCACCTACCATCAGGGATTGGAACCTCGAGTGTGGTTGCATCTCACTGCATATGAGGACACCATCGAGCTCGAACGCTTCATTCAACTGTCCATCCTCTTCGCCACTCATATGCAGTGGTGCCTCGAAGAGCACAAGGGCCAGGCGTATTCCAACTCGCCACTCTGGCGACCAGAGACAGTCAGCTCCCCAGAACCAGCTAGCGAGCCCATGCTTGTCAACTCATACCGTCTCCCTGCTGCTGAACGGCAAAGACGGCTAGCCCAGAATCCTGGCCTCTACTGTGCATCTCTGGGGCATATCATCTCTGTATGCCCCGTCCACCTTCATCGTCCCATGGTGAGTGCCATTCTCCCTCTGAAGTATCAAATGAAACCACTCACCACTATAGTGACACTTACTGCCGCTGACATCTCTCTTCCAATTTCCACCCTGATCAATTCTGGGTCAGCCGGCAACTTCATCTCCGGCGCCCTCTGCCGTCAGCTCAAGCTCACTACCACAGCAATGCTGTCAGCCTACCAGGTCCATACAATAACCAGTAAACCATTGAGTCGAAGATGCATTCGTCACCGTGTTGGTCCGATAACCCTCCAAACCGTGCTATTTCATAAAGAAGAGATCCATCTGCTGGTCCTGGAGGAATTCACCGCTGACATCATCCTAGGGCGCCCGTGGTTGGAGCAGCATAACCCATTTATCTCATGGACAACGGGCGAAGTCCTGAAGTGGGGCAACTCCTGTTTCCAGGGCTGTATTACTGGATTCCCTGTTCCAGGCAAACTCTCCCCAGAACCTCTACCTGCTGCATCAAGCTTCTTCTTCGTGGAAAAGAAGGACGGAGGCTTGCGGCTCTGCATTGATTACAGTGCCCTCAACAACATATCTGTAAAATTCTGTTATCCTCTTCCCTTCATCCCAGCTGCCTTGGAACATCTCCGTGGTGCCACTGTATTCCAAGTTGGACCTCCGCAGTGCTTACAACCTCATCCAGATACGTGAGGGGGACGAGTGGAAGACAGCTTTTATCACCCCTACTGGCCACTATGAATACCTATTGTTGCCATATGGACTAGTCAACACTTTGCACCGATTTGGACCATATGGGATGGACAGATATGTAAGTGAACTTAATTTTTTTTATGTTTAAGAGGGGATCTATTTGCAGTGTTTCTTTCAATGGCACAAATCGAGCACAAACGAAAGACACCGGTTTGGTGCAATTTAGATCAGGTGGAGAGTGACGTCACTGTCCTGAATTATATTTGTTATTTATAAAGCAGGGGATATAGATAGAATGTTAATTTTAACCGCACAAACGAATGGCACTGGTTTGGAGGGATTTGAAAAGTATGGGGTGGAGAGTGACATCACTGACCCGTTTTTTTATTTTTTTATTTTTTTGAGGACGGGAAATAGATACAATGTAAATTTGAACGACAAACACCAGCACAAATCGAGCAAAAACTAATGAAACCGGTTTGGAACGATTTAGATTGCATTGGGTGGAGAGTGACGTCATTGTTTGTAAAAAGTTTATTTTTGTTATATAAAAGGAGAAATATGTTTGACGTTCATTTCAGCAGCAAAAATCGAGCACAAACGAATGACACCTGTTTTGTGCAATTTAGATGAACTGGGGTGGAGAGTGACATCACAGCCTCCGAAAATATTTTAGATGTATCTACGGAGGGAAAATAGATACTGTGTTTGTTTTAATGGCACAAACGGGCACAAACGAACTGCGCTGGTTTGGAGCAATTTGGGCGACATGGGATGGAGAGTGACAACGTGGTGGATGTCCTCTTCCTCATGGAGCCAATATTTCGGGGTGATTGGAGTGGAAGGTGTCTAGTAGGTTCCGATCCAGGATGTCATTGCATGGGACCCATGAGCGTTCCTCTGGACCGTATCCTTCCCAGTCCACTCAAGTTGTCCACCACGCTGCCGGGAGTCCAGGATGTCATGAACCTCGTAGGCCACTCCGTCATCAAGGAGGAGAGGAAGGGGGGCTTCGGCTATGCCAGGCTCTGTGGAGGGAGAAACAAAAGGATGGTAAGGTTTGAGTAGTGAGACATGGAAAGTGGGGTGAATCCGGTACTCATGTGGCAGGTGGAGCTTGAAAGTGACCGGATTGATCTGCTTGGTGATGGTGAATGGGCCAATGAATCCGGGACTTAGTTTGCGGCATGGTAGGCGCAGGTGGATGTCACGGGTTGACAGCCAGACCTTCTGTACAGGTTGGTATTCCATGGCATTTGAGCGGTCGGATAGGTCGGCTGTCAGCCTGCGCCTACGTAAGGCCCGTTGCAGTTGGTGGTGGGCCGCATCCCAGACCCTCTCGCTCTCTTGGAACCAGTAGTCAATCGATGGGACGTCTGAGGGTTCACCTGACCATGGGAAGAGTGGTGGTTGGTAGCCGAGCATGCACTGGAATGGAGTGAGTCTGTTGGTAGGTTGTCGTAGGGAGTCCTGTGGGTACTTGGCCCACCCTAGGAACTGGTTCCAAGAGTCCCAGTGGCCATGGCAGAAGGTACGCAGGAAGACGTGGTTGAACATTAACTCATCCGTTTCCATGGCCGTGGGTAGACCTTTCAAGGGGAGACAAGACATGATTTAGAGAACTGGGAGACGCTGTGTTTCGTTATGAAAGCAAAACTACTTTGTTTGTGGTTAAGTTGTATTTACAACACTGTTCCACAACAGTTCAACCCAAATATTAAAATGTGTGCAGCTTTTTTGTTATGGATGATGAGGACTGTTTCCTGTGAGAGTAGCCTACAATGCCGGTGTCTGTCACTATAAAGTGGGGCAATAACAACTTTGGAAGGACAGTCTGGCACTTCTGGCTCCAAGCTTGTAAGTACGTTTTCATATTTAAAGAATTTGTCAGTGACGATTCAAACACAAGTTTTAAGCAGTGTAGAGTATAGCTTGTTGTGTGTTGTTTCTCCGATCACAAATGCAGAAATGTTTTGTTTACTTGGCGCGATATGTAACACATAAAAAGACAGTTTCAGTCATTATAATCAGTATTATGTCCCCACTGGATGCAACAAATACCTCGTTTATGATGGGTTTTACTGGGTTTGTCTCGATGCACCAGGACACAGCATCAAAATATGGTAAAGGGCACAATATTTCTGTCATACGCTAGAGGTAAAAAAAAAAAAACGATGCATTTTAGAAAAGTTGGGCAGAGAGAAGCAACAATAATGTAAAATGTGTGGAAATGAATGTGTATTTTGAATCTTAAACCGCATAAACACATTGCATTATACCGAATACACAAAATATTGTTCTTTTTAGCAACATCATATGACCCCATTAATCAAAAATCAAAATGAAAAGATGCAATAGAGGTTTTACAAGCAGCACATTGATTACTCTAAAATATATACAGGTTTCATTTATATTTTATTGTTCCTTGAGAAGATATATATATATATACTAAAATGGTTGCTGAAATGTGAAGGGTGTACTCAGATATGTGAGATACTTTAGTAAAAGAAAACTTCAAAGTCACCTTTAAGTAACACTTTTATCACTGTAGGGGAGAGTGTATTCAGACTTGTCTCATTGTCTGCATCGTAGATTACATGCAATAATAACATATAAGTCATCTAATTTTGTAAATGACTTTTTTGCATTTGAAACATTTCTAAAAATGGCTGTGGATAAAATTTTGATCCCAACAAGATGCAGTTATTAAAGCCATTTTTATTTATTTAAAGAAAATAAACAATATAAATGTATTCTTCTCGTTTTCTAGTGATCTTGCAGCAGCCCAGTATTTCCCTCAGTGATCCTGATGGACTGTTTCACGTGGGGCTTCAGGGGCCAGTGATCACCAGGGGTCACAGTTTCACTATCATCTGTAACACTGACCCTCAGTATCCTGGAGGATCTTTTCACCTGTTCAGAGGATCAAACTTCACCAGGACTGAGTCAGCTGTCAGTCACTCTGCCTCCTTCTTCTTTCCTGAAGCAGATTATTCACACGAGGGAAACTACAGTTGTGTTTATGAAGTCAGTGTCTCCTCACGCTCCTTTCGTTCATCTGCCTCTGAACTGCTGCTCATCACTATCACAGGTAATGATGTATAAGAGTCTAAAAACAAGCTGAACTGCTGGTAATGAAAGTTTAACTCAAACACGTGTCTCTCTCAGCCTCCCTGCTTCCTGTCATTGGTGCTGCAGTGTCAGCTGTGCTGCTCTTATTGTCTGTCCTTAATCTGGGGTTAAAAAACTGGGTATGCTGTATATATACAGTACATGTATGCAGTGCATAGGGCCGCCACAATTAGGGAGGTGCCATTTTACCAAAATCATTCTGTGAAAATCTTTAATAAAATGTAATAAATAATCAAAATCTTAGTTATTAAAAATAATTAATGCAAAATTTTAATCTAACGGTTTTTAGCATTTTAATGAGTTAAAATGTATATATTAAAAACTTAAGATGCGGAACGACGTATCTTTTGCGATCACAACAAACGGGAGACTTTTCAGATGAGCACTTCAGCTTGCCCTCAGCACCAGGCGCGAGTCACAAGCGTGGAAAAGGTAAAGGTGTATGGGATTAGAATCCCGCTAAATGTATTGCAGTCACAGATCGAAAAATAATAAGCAAAGATCAAATATTTAAAAACACGTCTAAAATAATAACGCACAAAACCGAAAAACAAATTCTTTTTTTTTTTTAAATAACAAACAGTGCAGTCATGGATCGAAAAATAATAAGCGTAAATCAAAAATGTAAATGCATTTAAAATTATATTGCACATAACTGAAACATGAATTCAAATTTTTCCAAATCTCAAACAAAATCAGGTTTCCTGCTCATATGTTATTTATTTTGTGTGTGCTTGTGGTTTTTTCCCCTTTGCTCTTGTTTACACGTTCTGCGCTTGCGTTTCTAAAACACAGCTGCTCCTCTAGCCAATCAGTCCAGTGCGACTCGTGGCTGCTGTGGCAGGTGTGTGAAGTAGAGGGTGACGGTGACACAGGAGTGGATTTTCAAATCTCTCCCGTCCCATTCCCACGGAAAAAACTGGGGGGAAATCCCGCCCCATTTCCCGGAATTCGCGTTCTCTCCCACTCCCATGTTGTATTTATTTATTTATTTAAGTTGGAATCTGTAAGTTACAGTGAAAAAATACAGCACAGATCACAGCATGCCCACTTTTGTTAAATAAAAATTTAAAATGTAGTTTTTATTTTAGTGAACTGAAAGCCATCTTAAACAATGCACATTGTGCATTTCACAAACGTTATGTAAATCATCCATGCTACCACACGTTTTCTATTTTTTTTTTTTTTTTTTAATTTGGGCGTAGACATTGCACTCTGAGAGTGGCACTCTCAATAGATTTATTTTTCATACATGAAGTTTCTCACTCAAGTTCACATGACCAAGACGACAGAAACCGCATCTTGTTTTTTTTTTATTATTAATTTACAGAAGCACAGTGTTTTGTTGATATTCTGAGTGCACACAAATAAACGTATGTGGATTCAAAAGATTTATTACTTTTATCTGTATGACCAGAAATGAGTATTTTAAGAGCAAGTGAGAGCACTGGTGCCTCCATCTGTCCTGCTGTGAGTGCGCTGCTGTTCAATTTCCACACACACTTCAGTAGCGCACATTTCTGTAGGTTAACATTAGATTGAGCGGACATGTAAAGTTATTACTACATACATCTTTAAGATGAAAAGCTGATGTAGGCTACTGTATTACCACATAGACCAGCCGTTAACAATCTGTCCTTCACCAGCCACATTAAAGCAAACAGGAGAAGAGCATAAAGACAGGGCAAGTACAATTGAGTTTGAGCTATCTGAATGCATTGGATCTGTGTGCTCTCTTATCGCTCGCGCGGTACTTTAATGTCATACAGTAATCATTCTGTGCAGCTACTTCAAGTCGAACGTGCCTAATGCTGCTCTATGTGAAAGCGCGCAGGTGATTGAGATTTATCGCTGATTACACAACCGGCTTTACTGACAAGATAAATTAAATATCGCGTGTGATTTTTATCGTGCAGCCCAACTGCCTAAAATATAAAGGATTTGTAACTAAACCAAACTAACAAGACACGTGTTAACAGGCTAGACATCGGCCTACTCGGACTACATAGGGCTTGCTATAATATACATAATATAAAAATTGAATGTTTCTGTCACCCACTAACAAAATGTTTATGGCTAATTACCTGAGATCATCCGGGAATTGTCTGCTGTTGCTGGTTATCCATCTTCACACACCTGTAACATTGGAGTGATGTCAACTCCCCCTTGAACTGATTGGTTTGAGGAGCAGCTGTCAATCTAGAACTTGCGGGCCAATGGTGACGCTGAAGCCTGCCCTGATTTACATGAAACTCAAACTGCAACTTTTAGAAACGCAAGTGGAGAACGTGGAAACAAGAGCAAAGGGGAAAAGACCATAAGCACAGACAAAAAAATCTGATTTTGTTTGTGATTTGCAAAATTTTTAATTCATGTTTCAGTTCTGTGTAATCCATGACTGCACTGTTTGATATGTAAAGAAAATAACGGTTTTGCGCGTTATTATTTTACATGTGTTTTTAAATATTTTATTTATGCTTATTATTTTTCGATATGTGACTGCAATACGTTTGGCGGGATTCTAATCCCATACAGTTGCCAAATGAGCTTTAGTAGAACAACAGTGAACTGTGGTATGAGATATTATTTCAGTAAAACAAACTTTCATATCCTGTCAGCTGTTCTATTGTACAAGAATATGCTGTGCACCTTCACTTTATATAAAACCACAATAGAAACTACGAGCAATTAGAGATCACAATAGGGCGCTGTAATTTTTTTTTATTTTCTATTTATAGTTTAATGCACAAGTAGGCCAAATGTGAGCACAGTGCAGTTAATTGCACTGGAAAATATATGATAATTTTTGGTTAATTGTTTTAAAGTACAAACATTTTCATTTGTACAGAGATCTGTTTAGGTGTGACAAAAGTGCTTTAATGAATTTGAAAACTAATAGAATGTTAAACATGGATATTTTCAGAGTTCATTGATTGTTTACAAATTCAGTGAAGGTTGACTATAGTTAAATGCATGTCTCATCCATGACTGGGCCTATGCTAGAGAACAAGATTTCAGGGGTGTTGAAACCCAGAACAAATCTTACTGAGTAATACAGTTATAGTAAGCCCTTTTATTAATATACCTGGATTCTACGTAATACAAAAATTGTCATTCACTCAGTATTACTTGATGTAACTCAGAACTATCTAAATGACAGTTATACAAATGAATTGTATTCAGTTGTGTTTTAGGCACTAAAACAGTCCAGTACTTTATAGTCAAATCAATTTCTATATTGAAATAATTAAGCCACCCCAGACTGGATCTGCCACTGCTGGAGAGGGCAAATATCAGCTCGTTTCGGAGTATCTCTATTGCTCAAAAAAAAAAAAAAAAAAACACCTTCCTGTTTGTGAATGGCTGTTTGATTTACATTTGAGAAAAATTAAGATCATTAAAAAAAAAGTTACAGATCGGTGGTAGCAGCAATTTTTCTTGTTCATTCTGCGTCGCAAACTGCACTAAACAGCTGAAAGCCAGGCAGATTAAGCGTGCTGTCTGGAATGGCGTCATTCAGCCAGGTTTCTGTGAAACACAGAGCAGCAAAGTGTTATTTGTCCAGGAGAGCAGAAGAAGTTTGTCTGTTTTGTTGGGTAGAGAACCGAGATTTGCCAAATGGACGCCAGGTAACTTTCTCCATTACTCAATCTGAAAGAGCAAATAACTTTTCCAAATGATTGATTAGAATGTCCATCTTTAGACACTTAAATCTAAGAGGGCAAGATCTGAGAGCTTATTTTCATATTTAAGATTTTCAAGTGACTAATTATTTTTTGTAAGGGCAATTTGAAGACTGAATTTAATAAAACAAAAAACAAACTGAAACTAAAAAAAACAGACTGAATTATCTTACAGAGTTTAGAAATTCAGGACACTACTGACCTGTGAACCTTCTCTTGATAAATTACTTGAAAATAGTTACTATGTGATATTATGCCTTTAGTGTTTGGCCCCTAGTATTATAAAATAATTGAAGAAGAAAACTTATCAAAAATTACAGGACTAAATGACTACAGGCCTGTGGCTCTAACGTCTGTGGTCATGAAGTCATTTGAAAAACTGGTGCTGGCCTACCTGAAGGACATCACTGGACCCTTGCTGGATCCTCTTCAGTTTGCCTACAGAGCAAACAGGTCTGTGGACGATGCAGTAAACATTGGACTGCATTATGTTCTGCAACACCTAGACAGACCAGGGACTTATGTGAGGATCCTGTTTGTGGACTTCAGCTTGGCCTTTAACACGATCATCCCAAACCTCCTCCTGCCTAAACTAACTCAGCTCTCCGTGCCCACCTCCGTCTGTCAGTGGATCAACAGCTTCCTGACAGACAGGCAGCAGCTAGTGAGGCTGGGAAAATACACATCCAGCACCCGTACAATCAGCACCGGAGCTCCCCAAGGCTGCGTTCTCTCCCCACTGCTCTTCTCCCTGTACACCAACGATTGCACATCTAAGGACCCCTCTGTCAAGCTCCTGAAGTTTGCAGATGACACCATACTCATCGGCCTCATTCAGGACGGTGACGAGTCTGCTTACAGACAGGAGGTTAAAGAGCTGGCTGTCTGGTGCACTCTCAGCAACCTGGAGCTTAACACACTCAAAACAGTGGAGATGATCGTGGACTTCAGGAGAAACCCTCCTGCACTCCCCCCACTCACCATCATGAACAGCACTGTGACTGCAGTGGAGTCATTCAGGTTCCTGGGCATCACTATCTCTCAGGACCTGAAGTGGGACATTCACATTGACTCCATTGTGAAAAAGGCCCAGCAGAGGTTGTACTTCCTTCGCCAGCTGAGGAAGTTAAACCTGCTACAGGAGCTGCTGAAATAGTTCTACTCCACCATCATTGAATCCACCATCATTGAATCCACCTCTGCACTTCAGTAACTGTCTTTTTCAGCTCAGCTTCTAAATCTGACCTCAGAAGACTATAGAGGGTAGTTTGGACTGCTGAGAGAATCATCGGTTCAACTCTCCCATCTATTCAAGAACTGTACTTATCCAGAGTGAGCAAAAGGGCTGTCAAAATCACTCTGGACCCCTCACATCCAGCACACTCCCTCTTTGAACTGTTGCCATCTGGTCGACGCTACAGAGCAATGAGCACTAGAACGACCAGACACAGGAAAAGTTTCTTCCCTCAGGCAATCTGTCTAATGAAAAATTGAAAAAAAAAAAAAACCTGTGGAACACACTACACTACTTATATTTATATATACATACACTTATTTATCTAACACACATACTTAGCATACACTTAAATTTTTTGAACATAATATACATGTACAAACATAATGATCATTGTAATATACTATACCTGCCATACATTGTCAGTTTGTAAATTTTCATTCCTTATCTACCTATTTGTATTTTTTATTTTTTATTTTTATTCCATTTTGTGTTTTTTGTTCTGTCACTGTCATTATGTTGCACTGTGGAGCTTCTGTCACGAAAACAAATTCCTCGTATGTGTGAACATACCTGGCAATAAAGCTCATTCTGATTCTGATTAAATAAATTCTGTGCACACAGACTAAAGTAGTTTAAGTCTTTGGTTCTTTTAATTGTGGTGATTTTGTCTACAAAAACCCACCAATTCATCTCAACAAATAAAAATACTTCATAAGTATGTTCATTTACTGTACATGTTCTCAATGGGCTCATTTTGCTTTAAATTGCTGCCTCAATTCGCCGTGACATGGAGGTGATCACTTCTTTGCCCCCCCCCCCCCCTCCCCCCGCTTCATCTCTAATAGCTGATGACTTTGCCACATTTTTCATTAATAAAATTAAACACATCAGTGTACATTTTTCCACACCACAATCCATAAAACTCATATCACCAGCAAAAATACACTCATTCACATCCTTCTCTTCACTCTCTGAGGCAGAAGTCTCCAAACTCATCCTTTCTAATCACCCTTCTACTTGCCCACTTGATCCTATTCCATCTCATCTCCTTCAAGCCATTTCTCCTGCAGTTGTACCTGCACTCACTCACATCATTAACACTTCCCTCCACACTGGTGTTTTTCCCTCATCATTTAGACAGGCTCCTATAACACCACAACTTAAGAAACCCACCCTCAACCCATCTCTTTTAGAGAACTACAGAGCAGTTTCTCTTCTTCCTTTCATTGCAAAAACACTTCAACGAGCTGTGTTCAACCCAGTCTCTACATTTCTCACACAGAACAACCTCCTTGACAACAACCAGTCTGGCTTCAGAAGTGGACATTCAACTGAGACTGCCTTGCTCTCAGTTGTTGAAGCCCTAAGACTGGCAAGAGCGGAATCCAAATCTTCAATACTTATCCTGCTTGATCTGTCCGCTGCTTTTGACATGGTTAACCACCAGATCCTCCTGTCAACCCTACTGGCAAAGGGCATCTCATGAACAACACTTCAATGGTTTGAGTTTTACCTATCAGATAGGTCCTTCAAAGTATCTTGGAGAGGTGAGGTGTCCAAGTCACAACATCTAACTACTGGGGTGCCTCAGGGACGTTTTTTTTTTTTTTTTTTTTCATTCTGTCACCGATGAAGTTTTGGTTCCTTGCCGCTGTCGTCTCTGGCTTGCTTAGTTGGGGTCACTACATCTACAGCAATTTCATTGACTTTATTGCAAATAAATGCACAGACACTATTTAACTGAACAGAGATGACATCAATGATGAACTGATGAACTGAATTCAATGATGAACTGCCTTTAACTATTATTTTGCATTCTTGACACTCTGTTTTCCTAATGAATGTTGTTCAGTTGCTTTGATGCAATGTATTTTGTTAGCGCTATATAAATAAAGGTAACTTGACTTGACCACTTCTCTTCGCTGTCTGCATGGCATCATTAGGTTCTGTCATTCAGAAACATGGCTTTTCATACCACTGCTATGCTGATGACACTCAACTCTACTTCTCATTCCATCCTGATGATCCGATGGTAGCTATTCGCATCTCAGCTTGTCTAAAAGACATTTCATGCTGGATGATGGACTATCACCTTCAACTCAACCTTGCCAAGACAGAACTGTTTGTGATTCCAGCAAACCCATAGTTTCATCATAATTTCACCATCAAGTTAAGCACATCATCCATAACTCCTTCAAAAACAGCTAGAAGCCTTGGAGTTATGATTGATGATCCGCTGACTTTCTCAGACCACATTGCTAAAACTGTCCAGTCTTGCAGATTTGCTTTGTTCAACATCAAGAAGATCAAGCCCTTTCTTTCGCAACATGCTGCACAAACTCCTTGTTCAAGCTCTTGTTCTGTCCAGGCTGGACTATAGCAATGCTCTCTCTGCAGGTCTTCCAGCCAGTTCTATCAAACCTTTACAATTAATCCAGAACGAAGCAGCAAGATTCATTTTTAATGAACCAAAAAGAATACACGTCACACCTCTTTTTATCAATTTGCACTGGCTACCAATAGCTGCTCGTATAAAATTCAAAACATTGATGTTTGCCTAAAAAACAACCACTGGCTCTGCACCCATTTACCTAAATTTGTTACTTCAGACTTATGTGCCCTCTAGAAGCTTGCGTTCTGCAAGTGAACGTCGCTTGATTGTGCCATCCCAAAGAAGCACAAAGTCACTTTTACGGACTTTTAAATTAAATGTTCCCTCCTGGTGAAATGACCTCCCCAACTCAATCCGAGCAGCTGAGTCCTTAGCCATCTTCAAGAATCAGCTTAAAACCCATCTCTTCCATCTTTATTTGACCCTTTAACACTTAATATTCTAAATTCTTTTCTTTAAAAAAAAAAATCTAAGAACCTTTCTAATTGTATTCTATTTTCTTTCCATTTATTATGCATTTGTGTGTGTGTGTGTGTGTGTGTGTAAAGACCTCTAACACTAGCTTGCTCTATTCTTTTTTTTATTCTATTAGTTTTCTTTTTATTTATTATATTATTTAAAAGCCCATGCTATATGTACTCTGTTACGGAACTGAGACTTGTTATAGCACTTATATATCATTGCTCTTTTTGTTGTTTTTGATTGCTTCCAATGTCCTCATTTGTAAGTTGCTTTGGATAAAAGCGTCTACTAAAGGAATACATGTAAATGAGCACATCTCATAGACATGAAACAGGCATCTGAGTGATGTTTGTGTGCTATTATGTAGAATTCACTCACTGTTGTCAACACTGCTTTAGATGAGTGTAAGTCATGTAAACAAACAAATCTACATAGAGTAACTAAACATAAGTTATCTATTTTATTTGTCCATTTTTGCAATATTTTATAATTTAAGGAACATTTGTGTTGGATAAAAAGCGTGTTACATCAGTTACTAACTCACCATGTAAATGTAGTTTTGAGAAGATAAATCAATGAGAAGACTAACTCTTGTCTGGATCTTACAGGGACAGATGAGACACATGTGTGTTTATCAAGTGCTGAGTGATTGATGAAGGAATGCTGCCATCAAATGATTTGTGTAAGTACAGTACAAAAATAAATAAAACATTTTAAATCGTAAGTTGTAGTTTATTTTAATTAGTGCAATTTTAAATTTTATCACTTTTCTTGATTTCTATGCATTTGCTGCAGATATTTTGTGGTGGAGAAGGACCTGCAAGGAAAGGTGAAAAAAAGCAAAAACCTGAACAAAAGAATACAGTAAAGGCTTTTCTGTATTGTGTGTGTGTGTGTGTATTTTTGTAGGATAGGAATATGTCTGCAGACTGGTGTGTGCACTAAGGATGGAGAAGTCCACAGCATCATCCTAGAAATGGTCCAGAGACACAGATTACACACTCCCTCACTCCAACTCTTACTGTCTCATCAGGACCAGATGCTGCTGTGATCTTTTCATTCTCAGTGACCCCAGAGCCAGCGGGAGGATCTAGAAAAAGACCAAAGGCACTTAGGATGTGATTTTGGTAAAGTTTGTTCTGCTGGTTTCTGTTTTTACAATTTATCTGAAGTGACTGACAATGATCTTATTACAGGGGACTACAATCTCCTGATCAACCTAGAGAAAAGAGCCTTGCTCAAGGACATACTGGTGGTTTTGTACCAGTTCAGTGGTTTAGCCCACTACAAAATAAAAAATCAATGCATTTACTTGTCAACTCGGTGTAAATGTTTTACTGGTAGTTGTGCTCATGGAGAGCAGGCACAAGATTGTTTGGAGCAGACACAGCAGTCAGATTGTCCCCCAGGTCTTCCACTGCTCTTGCTTCAAGGTCGTGTGGTTCAGAGAGCTGTCATCATGGTTTTCCTCATCATGTTTCTCAAAGACATCCCCATTGAGAAGAGTGAGATTGTGAAGCATAGCGCGGCAGCAGAATGAGCACAGCTGTGTTGAGATGATAGTAAGATGTTGGGTTCACCATCTGTAAATAAATAACTGATAGAACAGTAAGTTTGAATGAAGCTTTGTTTCATGTGTTGTTGATTTGTACGCATACATGTATACATTCTTTTAATCATTTATTCATGTTTCTTGTTGTCAGTAAATAAAATACTTTAATCATTTATTAATTGCTTGACTGAAAATTATATATTCACATCAACTGCATTTTTTCAACGAGTGTATATTCATGTATAGCTATGTCACGACAAAAAAATAATAAATTTTGTTTATTTTACTATGTCATTTGAAGAAAAAAAATGGAATCTTAAATATATATTTCATATAATAATTATATCATTATTAATCATATTAATACATATATAAGATTCCATTTTTTTTGGTTGGCATTTATCATTATTATTCCATGTAAGTGTTAGGGAGGGCAAAGATGCAATTCATTATGGGGTAATCTTAATTTTCAAGTAGTAATACATACATTTTTACAGTATAAAATCATCAGTCTTCTCCAAAGATGAGATCTTCGAGCAGCTGATCGATGTACCCTTTGTGCAGACATTGCAGAGTCGAAACTGAGGGAGACTGTATTAGATTGTTGAGTTAGTGATGCTATAAGGTGTTAGTACACATATCCTTCTTTTTTATAATTATTGGCAAACTTATTACATAAAAGATAAGGGTAAGATGCCATAACAGTATGACATTAACATAACAGTAAATCAAATTTTCTGAGGAATAAAAAAAAGTGTTATATTCAATAAGAAAGCATGATATTAAAGCCACTTTTGTTTGTGGATTTATGTGAATTTTGGACATAAAAGAGCTTAAAAAATATTCAAGAGATAACGATTTTGGGTTTTTGGTATATTTATCACGCAACAGACCCATAAGCTTTGACCATAGACTGTAGTTACCCTGGCAACAAATCTGTGTGCATATTATTATTATTATTATTATTATTATTTTGTCTTTATGATTTTAAGTGTACTGCCCAAACTTTAGGTTGGTTTGAGAAAGCCTAGTCTGAAAATTTAAAGCAGTTGTAAAAGCTAAAAGTTTATAGGTTTTCCGTTTGAAATAGCCTAATTAAGATGTGATTTTACTAGTTTTTAAAATCTAAAAACCAGCTACAACCAACTCATTAAATTGAAAAGCAGATAAAGATAGATAGATAGATAGATAGATAGATAGATAGATAGATAGATAGATAGATATAAATAGATGATAAATTTATAGAAATAGATAGAAAGATGAGTTTGAATGGGTTAGTAATAGTACACAGAAGGGAAGTCTGATTGAGTCTAATGGGCTTCAGTGTGTTTAGATTTGAGTTTCAAAAGTTGGAGTTGTTCAGATGAGCAGAGGCTTTTCAATGTAAGTCTATGGGATTTTTATGATTTTTAATCTTAAATTTTATGAAAATCATAAATCCAATATGTTAGAAAAGATACAGAAATTAACTTCATATCAGTCTGAAGATCTGGGGTGTTTGGAGTCTATAGAGTTAAAGCTCTAGAAGGAGTTAGAGTTGAAAATTTTAGTCTCCGAAGAATACTAACAACTAGAAGCTAAAGAAGTGAAGTGAAGTGACATTCAGCCAAGTATGGTGACCCATTCTCAGAATTCGTGCTCTGCATTCAACCCATCCGAAGTGCACACACACAGAGCAGTGATCACACACACACACTGTGAACACACACCCGGAGCAGTGGGCAGCCATCTATGCTGCAGCGCCCGGGGAACAGTTGGGGGTACGGTGGCTTGCTCAAGGGCACCTAAGTCGTGGTATCGAGGGTGGAGAGAACACTGTGTAACGCTGTCAGAGTTTTAAGTCTGCCCAGGATGAATAGGAAAGACAACGCCAACGGATGGTAGTTTCACGAGTCTTTATATAATTCCTCTCCAGTAAATGCACTCTTCACATACATGTCATAGAGCGAATATTAACAGGGGAAAAACACTCTGAAAACACGCTACAAATAAGAGTACCCCAGTGTGGTGAGAACATGCCTGAATAGTTCACTCACAAATGGTGACCCTCTGCCCGAGATCAGGTAATTTGGCACCCCATGACGTGCGAACACCTCGCTAAGCAACTTGCTGGCAGCAACTTGGGCAGTCGCTTCTCGCACTGCACTAACCTCCACCCACTTCGAAAAATAGTCCACAAAGACCAGAATGTAAGCATTACCGCAGGGTGTACGCGGTAAAGGACCCACAAAGTCAACTCCAGTATACTCCCAAGGTCTTTGAGGGCGGATGGGAACCATGAACCCAGCAGGTTTCCTCTGGCTTGGTTTTGTGAACTGGCAGACTGTACAGGATGCAACATACTTCTTAGCGTCAGACGACATTTTTGGCCAGTAAAACCAAAGTTTCAGCTGTGCTATAGTCTTCGTCATGCCCAAGTGACCAGCTTTCGGGTGATCATGGTAATACTCCATCAAACTCCTTTTCATAGCCGTGGGTACGTACAGTTTAAGGCGCTTCATAGGGTGGAGATTACAAGACACTTTGTCATCCGCAAAGTACAGGAGTCCATCCTGGATCTCATACTGAGAAAACTCCTCAGTGCTCTTCTCATCCTGTGCCTCCAATATCCGCAGCAGCTTTCCAGTTTCTGGGTCGTTGAGCTGCAGCTGCCTAATGTGCTCCCGATCTGAAAACATTACAGGGGGTAAAGCACGCAGGTCGAGTCCCCCAATAATGGCATAATCAGGGAGAAGCCCCACAGGTAGACTGCCAGAAGGAACAGGGTTACGTGAAAGTGCATCAGGGACACTGTTACTTGTCCCCGGCTTATGGACAATGTCAAAGTCGAAGTCCTGCAATCTGAGAGACCACCTAGCCAGCCGGCCCGAGCAGTTTGGGCAGTGACATAAGACATCTTAAACTGTTGTGGTCTGAAAAAATAGTCACGTGTAGACCCTCGATATAAGGCCTGAAGTGTTCGAGGGCCCAGATGACCGCTAAGCACTCCTTTTCCGGAGTAGAATAAGGTTTTTCAGACTTATGGAGGGCATGACTTGCATAGGCCACCACAACATCTCTGCTATTTTTGTCCTTCTGCATGAGTGCGGCGCCAAGTCCACTGTCGCACGCATCTGCATGGATCGAGAAAGGAAGAGAGAAGTCCGGGAAAGTTAAAATAGGTGCGGAAGTCAGCTTTTCCTTGAGATAATCCATGGGTGTCTGACATTCATTTGACCATACAAAGGGAGCATCCGTCCTGGTCAACGCAAAGAGTGGCTCAGCATGTTGGGCATAATCCTGGATGTGTGGTGTATTTTGCCGGTTCTCCAAAGAATCAAACTCAGTCAGGGATTTTTCTCTCAGAAGAAAAGACTTTATTTTAAGCAAAACAAAGCCGAGAGGTCCTTGCAAGGAGATCTCCCGAAAAGCTAGGTTGCATCTCATTATATACCCTATACAGGGCGTTTCCAAATAGTCAAACTTTTCCTTATGCTTGCAATTTTGATCCTTCCCTAGGGAGGAGAGGCCCCTACTTGTTTTGGTATAACGAATGGCCCTTTCTGTATGTCTGACCATATGTTTTTCATTAGTTCTGAACATTCCAGCACGTAAGCATATTCCTTTCTATCCATTACCTATAGGATTATAATGGAAAAACAACTAGCAACAAAAATGGCTTGATTCACATTGATTATATACTTGATTAATTAAAACCTTACTAATAAAAATCTTCCACAGATGAAACGCCTATAATAGCTGGTCATTCCCAGAAACTGTCGGACTTGTTTCACATTAGCTGGAGTATGAAAATCAATCACTGCTCTCACTTTTTCCTCATTTGGCATGATACCATTTGGGGTGATTTTGTAACCCAGAAAGGTGAGTTCGCTCCTGCAGAACTGGCATTTCGCAAGCTTGATAGACAGTCCAGCAGATTCCAGCCTGGTGAGAACCTATCTCAGGTCCAAAAGGTGCTGTTCAAAAGTAGGCGACGCCACCACAATATCATCTAAGTAGACGGCACACGACTTATAGATGAGACCCGCAAGGACTGTGTTCATGAGCCTTTGAAATGTGGCGGGCGCATTGCACAATCCAAAAGGTAAGACCCGAAACTGAAATAACCCACAGTGGGAAATGAAAGCAGTCTTTGGCTTGGAAGTCTCTGCCACTGCCACCTGCCAGTAGCCTCTTGCCAGGTCAATGGTGGAAATAAAAGTCCCTCTAGCCAGTAAGTCAAGAGATTCATCAATCCTTGGCAGAGGATAACATGTCTTCAATTTGAGACTCAATGAGTTCCTTTTTAGCAGGAGAAGTGCGGTACGGGGCAAGTTGAACCGGTTTTGCATCAGCTGTAACAATTTCATGCTCCACTAGAGAGGTGCGTCCTAAATGTCCATCAAACAACCCACTGAAGGTCTTGAGCAGTTCAGTTAGTTTGTGTTGCTGCTCGTTTTCCAGCGATGATTCTCCAACCTTTTCAGACAGGGCAGAAAAATTTAAATCCAGGCAGGACAAATCAGGATCAGGACTAGGTATCTTTAAGTCAGCACCCTCTAACTCCTCAAGGGGCACCTGCTCATTGCCGAGCACTACCGTCCTTGACGGACATGAATCGATACTGAAGATCTCAACATAAAATCCATACCCAAGATAACAGAAGAAGAAAGATTATGGACAACAGGAAAGCGGTGATAGAAACGCTGGCCCAAGAAACCCAAAGACAACCAAATGACACCCAGCGGGCAACAGGATGCACCATCCGCAAGCTGAGGTGCAGTCCACGGTTTTCCCTCCTCTGAAGTTTCCCCTCTGGGTAAAATCTGGGGCCACATTTCCTTCACCCATGGCTTGGTCAGAGCCATCCATCCTTCCAACGTCCGGCACTCTGACTGTATCTCTCGGAGGTTCTGGGGGCTCCATTGGAGACAAACGCGGTCTTTCCCCTAGACTACAATTTGGACAAGTACGGGTGGTGAATCCTGGCAAGGAGCACTTAAAACAGTGAACATCCCTTTTTGGCATACTACTAGCTTGTCTTTGAGGGGGACACTCAAAACTTGGACCAATGACTGCATGAAGCTCGTGAGCCCGAAAAAGAAGGTCCATGACTGACGGTATGGGTGTGCCATAAAGAGCAACTCTATATTTCTCAAGCACATGCTTCCTTATCAAGTCTATTTGCTCTAATTGAGGTGGAGGGGACCTTAGCTTACGAAACTCACCCAACATATGAGCGACAAAGGTCGGCAGTGGCTCATCCGGCATCTGCATACGGTCCAAAATGCCCCTCAGGACACGTTCCTGATTGTCCGAAGGCAGAAAGACTGTCCTAAAGAATTCACAGAACTGATTCCAACTGGTTAAATGTGTGCTTAGTGCAGCAAACCATTTTTTTGGCTCTTTTGACAGAAAACGTGGGAGCTCAAGGAGAATTTGGACATCTGAGAGATCCAGGGAGGTCCTATACACGTTGAGAGACCGGAGCCATTCCTCAGGATTCAGGGAACCATCTGCAGCAAACACGGGTGGCTCGAGCATTTGTAAGAGCATTTGTTGTGGCACTCATATCCACAGCGAGTGGTTGAGAAAATGTAGGTACAGAACTATAAGTTACATTGACTGGCACTGACCTATGAGCTGTTGACTTAGCTTGCCCCAAACTGTAAGGAGTTGAGCTGGCTCTGGGAGCTGGATGTGGGGTCACAGGCATGGTACACTCTTGATGTGTTAAACGGTCCATCATATCCTTTTGTAGGTCAATCGATTCGCGAAGGCACCGCTGCAGCACTGCCACTTCTGCTTGTAACAACTTGTTTTGAGACCGTAAATCTTCAGACAGTAAAGTCAAACTGAAAGTCAGGGTGAGTAGCCATTTTGCATGAAATCATAATCAGTTAATAAATGCAAATAATAAATCAAGATACTGTAAATTTACACAAATATATGAGTCAAAAGCTGTACTAACTTTGTACTAACTGTTACTCTTCTACACCCACAAGAAAAAACAGCAGTTTATGTAAAAACTCAGAAAATGAACTTCTGCCCTGGTTTTCCCCTTTAACTGCAAACAAAGATATCACACAGCACAACAGTATAACACAGCAATGTTACCCACAAAAAAAGTATCAGAAAAAAAAAACAGTGAAAAATTAGTGATTTGCACAATAGTCTCAACAAAAATTTACCCAACCAAGTGTCCTTTCCAAATGCAATCTGTTCCGCACGTGCTGGTTTGAAATGAACAGATAGGCACAACAAAAAAAAAAAAATTAAAATTATGTCCCGGAAATGTTTCAAACAGTCTTCACTTCAATGTTCCCTTTTTGACATCCATTAATGAATGTCCGATCAACACACAAAAAAAACCGATTGTTTTTGTTTCTTTCAATATAGTCAAGTTCAGTTTTTGCTCCACATTCCACAAGGAAAAAACGTTGAGAGTGAGAAAAAAAAAAAAATCCTCCAATCGGTTTTATACTATGAAAACAGTCAATATTCGGGCGATCCACGAAAATAGTAAATGAAATCATTCAAAATCAGCATAAAAACATCACCTGAAAATCAGTCTCACACTGACCGCATGGTGTCCATAGTTAGCAAGCTAGTCAGCACAGTGGAATGGAAAAACTCCAGTAACGAAAACCCCTTCCAAAAAAAAACAATCGAACCTCCTTGTAGATAAAGAACAAGAGGTGACCGGTGAATCCAGTTGTTCGGGCGCAAATTTGGGGGAAAACACTCTGAAAACACGCTACAAATAAGAGTAGAAAGTAAACACAATAAATCAAAGGAGCAGTCGGTAGAGCGGTCACCTCTCTCCTCTCGCGAGCAAAACTGTTCTCTCACTGCGCACGCGTACACTGGAACAGCGCGCACACAATAACATGTCATCTTAAAGGCATACAACATTCATGTCATGAACATTATAACATTAGGTGGCCGTTACAACTGTACATAAAAAGACTAAACCTAAACCTAAAATTTGAGGTTCGAACTTTGATGTTGGCTTGGCTTGGCTGGCCTTGGGACAAAAGGGACAGAGTTCTTGTGTGCCCAAGGTTCTTGAGCTGCCCCACTGAAAAAATGTACAACAGTATTTTTCTATGAACCCTTGCTATTTTCTATTCCAATAAAAGTCTTGGCTGTGGAAGATCTGTAATAGAGTTGGCTAGCTGGATGCAAATAAAGTCATGCCTTTTATTTTTTCCGGTTTGCTATTTCACGTTCCTGTCACTGAAACGACACAGAAGGTAACTGAAACAATGTGGCTTAACCCTGGTCGATTAAAGCATATACGCATTATGAGGTGTTTTCTCCTGATAACCCCGAAATGAACTTAATTTACACTTTCAGTTTTGATCGTACAGATAAGAGAAATAAATCAATCGAATCTGTAAAGGGTCTACTTTTTTTGTATACAGACATAATAACAAAAAAACTTTTTTTGCACTTATAAAATAAAGATAACAAACAAGGTGTGCTGTCTGCAGCCTTTGTCTGCGCTGATCTTCATTTACAAACGCATCCTTAAAATGAACTGTAACTCAACGAGTGAATACTCAACGAAGAGACATGAGAGAGATGTCTATAGAAAGCTTGACATGTCTACTTTTAAACTAAACAAGTGTTGCCGAAAACAAATATTCTGTGATAAAGTAATCCATATGAAAACAACGCAATGTCCGTTTTTCATGTCTCCCTTCATTATATCTAATATTACCACGCCCCCACGCTGAACACGCTATTCAGATTTAAACTGAAGCGCGCGGCTTGAATACGCCCACACAGAAGAAAAAAGAAGCGAGACTGTTCTTCAAGTTCTTTTATTTTACTGTTTGCTTCGTGATGAGAGGAATAAGACATAACTCACCCCAAAAAGATGCGATGTGGTTGAGGATTTGAGAAATGGATTTCCTCAGAAAAAAAGAATGAAGCACTTTATTCAGCAGAGATCTTAAACATGAGTAGGCCTATATTAATATATATACTTGTACTAGTTTTCACATAACGTGTAAACATTTTGCTAATTAGACTCTTTCCAAAGACTTTTTCCAAAGACTTTTTCCAAACTATAGCCTAATTCCTGACTAAATCAAGTGAAATATTATGAAGTTTCAATACGATATACAATCATCGCTAACAAGTCATCGTTTATAAACATGAAGTATCTGTGTACATTATTACAAGGCAAACATGTAATCGGTTATTTTTTAAATGTCGGGAATTTCCCCTACTTATTAAAAAGCTACGTTCATTACAGTAGTGAGCATCATGAACACGATAAACATCAGAGGGACACGGCCTCAACACATATAACAAACTACAAAGTGTTCGTTCTGAAATCTGAATTTATTCAGAGAAATAACTGACTATATACAGTATGGATTTAAGAAATAAATAAAAAGCTTTATTTCCCTGATAGTAAATTAAAAAAAAAAATCATTATAGAGCAATATAAACAACATAATTGTATTATTCATTGTAATATATTAAAATCCATTTCTGATACTAATATGTTCGTTAAATAATTCCTGAATAATTTTGTTCATAAAGAAACAAGCCATTTTTGAGTTTGATCAGTTACGTCTTCAGTGCGCAGCAGACACACCCACCTACACGATTTAAATATCGCTTATCCTGTCCCAAAAGACCGTAAACACTGCAGATAACATCTGAAGTAAACATTACTTTATTACACATTACATAAAAACGAGTCCCGATTGACTGATCAGCTTCAAATCGAGTTATTTTAGGACAGCGGATTGAATGTAACTCAATGGTGCTCTCTGCTGGTAGGGATTAGTAAAATGGCGGATGGAACACTTCCGGTGGCTTCACTGCCTGTTGGCAGTTTAGAACGCGATGAGCGATCCAGTTTTATATATAGATCAGTGGTTTCAAGCCAATGCTTGTCTTAAAATTAAAAATTAAAATTCTTGTCTTTCCACCAGGAGGGAACATTTAATTTAATATTATGTAAAAGTGCATCTTTGAGATGGCACAATCAAGCAACGTTCACTTGCAGAATGCAAGCTCCTAGAGGGCACATAAGTCTAAAAATAATACATTTAGGTAAAGGGGTGCAGAGCCAGTGGTGGTTTTGTAGGCAAACATCAATGTTTTGAATTTTATGCGAGCATTTATTGGTAGCCAGTGCAAATTGATAAACAGATGTGTGACTTGTATTCTTTTTGGTTCATTAAAAATTAATCTTGCTGCTTCTTTCTGGATTAATTGTAATGGTTTAATAGAACTGTCAGGAAGACCTGCCAAGAGAGCATTGCAATAGTCCATTCTGTACAGAACAAGAGCTTGAACAAGGAGTTTGTGCAGCATGTTGCGAAAGAAAGGGCCTGATCTTCTTGATGTTGAATAAAGCAAATCTGCAGGACTGGACAGTTTTAGCAATGTGGTCTGAGAAAGTCAGCTGATCATCAATCATAAGGTTTCTGGCTGTTTTTGAAGGAGTCATGGTTGGTGTGCCAAACTTGACTGTGAAATTGTGATGAAACGATTGATTTGCTGGAACCATGAGCAGTTCTGTCTTGGCAAGGTTGAGTTGAAGATGATGGTTCTTCATTGAGCAAGAAAGGTCTTTTAGACAAGCTGAGATGCGAATAGCTACTGATGGATCATCAGGATGGAATGAGAAGTAGAGTTGAGTGTCATCACCATAGCAGTGGTATGAAAAGCCATGTTTCTGAATGAAAGAATGATGCCATGCAGACAGCGAAGAGAAGTGGTCCAAGAACTGAGCCCAGAGGCACCCCAGTTCTCAGATGTTGGACACCTCACCTCCCCAAGTTACTTTGAAGGACTTATCTGATAGGTGAGACTCAAACCACTGAAGTGCGGTTCATGAGATGCCCTTTGCCAGTAGGGTTGATAGGAGGATCTGGTGGTTAACCATGTCAAAAGCAGCGGACAGATCAAGCAGGATAAGTATTGAAGATTTGGATTCCGCTCTTGCCAGTCTTAGGGCTTCAACAACTGAAAGCAAGGCAGTCTCAGTTGAATGTCCACTTCTGAAGCCAGACTGGTTGTTGTCAAGGAGGTTGTTCTGTGTGAGAAATGTAGAGACTGGGTTGAACACAGCTCGTTGAAGTGTTTTTGCAATGAAAGGAAGAAGGGAAACTGCTCAGTAGTTCTCTAAAAGAGATTGTTTGAGGGTGGGTTTCTTAAGTAGTGGTGTTATAGGATGAGGGAAAAACACCAGTGTGGAGGGAAGTGTTAATGATGTGAGTGAGTGCAGGTACAACTGCAGGAGAAATGGCTTGAAGGAGATGAGATGGAATAGGATCAAGTGGGCAAGTAGAAGGGTGATTAGAAAGGATGAGTTTGGAGACTTCTGCCTCAGAGAGTGAAGAGAAGGATGTGAATGAGTGTATGTTTGCTGGTGATATGAGTTTGACGGATTGTGGTGTGGAAAATTATGCACTGATGTTTTTAATTTTATTAATGAAAAATGTGGCAAAGTCGTCAACTATTAGAGATGTAGCAGGAGGGGGAGGAGGAGGACGAATGAGGAAAATGTTTTATAAAGCATGCAAGAGTTAGACGAATTGTTAACTTTGATGTGGTAGTATGTCATTTTAGCAGTGGAGAGATTAGCAGAGAAGGAAGAGAGGAGTGACTGATACACATTAAGGTCAGTAGTATTTTTGGATTTGCACCACACCCTTTCAGCAGCTCTAAGCTTAGAACGGTGTTCGCATGGAACATCAAATAACCAAGGTGCAAAAGGGGTGGTACGGGCTGGCCTGGAAGACAAGGGGCAAACAGTGTCTAAACAAGATTTAAGAGTGGAGCAGAAAGAATCAGTAGCACTGTTAGCATCCAAAGATACAAATCGTTAGACAAATACAAAATGTATTTTAAGAGGGCAAGTAAACGTAACTGAATGAGATTCAAAGGAGCTGTTGATACCCAAAGATGGTAAATGATTACATTTACAATCCTTAGAGATGAGCAGACCAGTACCTCTTCCAGTCAAACGGGGGGAGTGGTAAAATGAGAAATGATTGGAGAGTGCTGCCGTTGTACCAGTGTCCTTTGGTTTGATCCAGGTCTCTGTCAGGGCCATGAGATTAAGCTTTGAATGAATAATAATAGAAGTAATGAAATCGCCTTTGTTTACAGCAGACTGGCAATTCCAGAGACCAATAGAAAGAGAAAGTAATGTTACAACTAGTACAGTTATGAGTAATATTATAAGATAGACTGTTATTTCTTTTGTGTGGTAGTAGTCTGGTTCAAACACATTTGTGGCTTGATTGATAATCTAGTTCATGAACATAAGGTGGAAAATTTCCAGTGGCTTTGTGGGCATTTAAAAAAATGGGGGAAACGTGAATAAATAGGTCATATAACATATCATGGTACACTAAAAATATCTTCTAATGATAACATCTTCCTGTTCTTCCTGTCTGCTGCCTTCCTTTCTGACACCCAAGTGTAAGATCACCTGCAGTCTTGTGTTGTTCAGCATTGAAGTATAACTATTTTGGAAGGAAAGAGCAGACCAATGCCTTCATTGGTAAATGTGACTATGGTGCATCTTTCAAATTCTCTAATGTGCTCACCATAATACTGGCAACACTGTCAGTCTGTTGCTTTGTATCCTTGTCATTACCTGGACAGGTCAGTATCCATGTGTCTCTTGATACTGAATGCATTTTTCCATTCCCACGTAAATTTAAGAAAAGGAAACATTGCAAATTGCAACCAGATAAGCAAAAATGTGCAGCAACACATTATGAGCACAAGACCTTGAGGACATTTCAAGTGTATTTTAAGAAACGACTTGTGTAAACAAGGCCAAAGTCAGCTAACAGACAGCACTTTTTTTAATTTAATTTAATTTATTTTGTTATTTTGCACAAATAAAAGTTTAGTGCTAACTGACTTGCATGTTAAAGTTTATTTCAGTGTGCAGAATGCTGAAAGGTTAAACTAAAAAAGGGCTGTGTTATTGGTACAGGAGGTATTTTTAGAGCTTTAAGTTGTCACACACTGAGTATCATTTCTTCATTTCTAAAAAAATTGTCTAAAATAAAAATAAAATAAAACTCCCTGTTATTATTTATAAATAGCAATTTAATTTCAGTATAGAAGCACCACTGAAACCCTAATACTACTAATAATACTGAGTCATTCTCACTGAAAGAGAATAGTGAAATACATAAATTATTTACATTTTATAACTGAGAAGGAGAAAATGAATAAATATGCTCCTTATTGATACTGTGAGAATTATTTACTTGATGTGTATTACCTATGTTTGGTGTGCCTGCAAATATTTATGCTTAAAAATATTACCACAATAGACAAAACACTTTTTTTTTTTTAAATGTGATGTAAAATAATTAATTTTAAGTTTAAACAAAGAGCTTCACGTCTGCATGAAACATCTTTGCTTCTACAACATGAAACTTCCTCAAATCTTTCTCACAGTTTTATCAGTTAAAAAAGAAAACTGCAATTCTCAGAGTCAACACCACAAATTCAGAATGATTTCAATTAAACCCCATCTCCAAGTACTATGCATGTGAGCATATATGGTTAACTCTCAAACAGTTGAACAGTATCACGTTTGTTGCAGAAACCACTTGATATGCAGTAGTTATATTTATACAGAAGTGTCATTTGTTTTGCAGATTAAAACAAGGCAACATTTTGTGTGGCACAATAGTTTTATCAATTTTTTTCTCAATGAAGAAACATCTATTTTACCCAAAAAATAATGGTGGAGTAGTATCGTCTGGAAAGAGCTGATTAATGTCAGTTATAGCAGCAGTGCTAAACCCTGCTCCCTTCCTGAAGACTTCAGTTCCAGCTCTTCTCCAGCACACACGTCTGCTGTTTTCATGCAATCCACATAATTCATGAGCATCTAGGTTAGCTGGTTTGATTAGAGTTGGATCTGAACCACAGGATGGGAGTCCTCCAGGAGCAGGGGTGGCTACACCTGAACCAAACCAGAACTGAACCAAAACCATTCCTGAAACAGGGGTCACATCATTATAAATTTTATCATATATAAAAAAATATTTATGGTGTGTCTAGTTTAGGGGAAATAGACTGATGTACAGATCAGTTTCTAGCATACATATGGTGTGTGTGTTTCTGTTCTTACCAAAGCGTCATCAGCTCTTCTCACTTATCAGGAAGTAACATCTTAATTCGTCCACATTTTGAAGGAACGCAAAGCAAGCATCACGATGCCAAGACCTTCTCTTCTCACTTTGATATTAGGGTAAACTAAATTTTTAATTATTTCTATTTCGCATAACAGATGGAGGTTATAGATGAAAATATAATTGATTATAGTCTTCCTATATCACTGCACATTGCAATGTTAATATCGCAATCATATTTCATCCATAAAATAGTTTAGTTAAAGACTGAACTGAGTGTTTAGTTGTGCAATCTTTTTTTATCATTTTTTATCATTGTTGACTGTGAACTGAAACATATATATATTATTATAAACTAGGGTAGTTGATAATACAGCAGCAAAAGTTATTCTAGAAAAATCATGGGTTCACAATAATTTGATTAAAAAAGATTAACTAAACTATACAAACAGCCTGGAGTGAGATTTTTGTTGTTGTTGTTGAATGCAGTTGAATGTGTTATTTAGCACCATTTTAAACTTTTCTTGGGTTAAATTCAGTGTTTTCTTGTTCTCATTAATATTCACTTGTGTGTAGGTTTACACAAGTATCATTAAACATAAAAACAAATTATTTAACAAAAATGTGAACCAAAAAAATTTAATAAAAATTAAATAATCAAAGACTTAAACTATTTCAGTCTGTGTGCATTTCATTTATTTAATACACAAGTTTTACAATTTGAGTTGAATTACAGAAATAAATGAACTTTTCCACAACATTCTAATTCATTGAGAAGCACCTGTATGTGTATATATATAGTTATATGTGCAAATTAGAGACTGTGCAGTGTATTTATCTGGTGTGCATTTCATACAAGCGAGAACACACTGTGTTAAAGGGTTAGTTCACACGAGAATGAAAAGTTGTCCATCTTCTACTCAGAAGAAATTATGTGACTTTCTTCTTTCAGAATAATCCAATCAGAGTTCCTTTCAATGTAATCAGGTATTTGTTGTCAACAGTTCAGAAGATGTGAAATAAACACACGCTTAAACCCATTGAAATCTTGATCTGGTTCATTTTTTAAATTCAGATATTATTGGGTGTTGTGGACTAAACATCTGCATTTACATGAGATAGGTTTGAGTAAAGTTTTTAAAATATTTATTTAGTAATTCATATGTAAGAGCAAAATGTTTAAATGTAATTCATATGTAAGAGCAAAATGTTTAAATGTCATTGTTTTTGTTTTCATCTCAACAGCCAGTGCTCTGACTTCAGTAACTGGTGAGTAACAGACTGTTCGTCACTCATTTTTACATAAGATTTTATTCCAACTGCATCATGACATAACCATTCACTGTGTTGGCTAATCTGCAAGTTTAGCATGTTGTAAAATCTCTATACGTTACCGCCACTTTATATTGCTGACAGAATGCAGTGTTTTATAATCTAGAGATTGTAAAAGCATGTATCACATGCACTGTTGAGTCAAGTGCATTCAGCGGATGTGAGTCCTAATGCAACAGAGTGCAGCGCGTGGGGATAAGACTTGATAGTCGAGTGCAGAGACTCGTGTGTGTGCAGGATTCTGGAGAAAAAAAAGATTCACGGGACTCCCGTAAAATAGAAATATCTAAACATAAAATATCTAAAACAAATAAATTGTTATTCTTCATCTATTGCACAAAAGAAACATGGACTAATATAAAATCTAAATGATAAACAGGTGTAAGTATATTGAGTGTATCTGTTTAGGCTATAACACGCGTTGAGCAATGCAGTGCTGAAATGTGTGTTCTCACGAATCCTCTCATTATAACAAACAAATTGAAGACATTATGAAATTTTCATTATGCATATATTTATTGTGTTATAACAGAGTTTTGTGAGATTGCGATGAATTGAGATGTCTTTTAGAGATTATAAATGCAGCTCTCTTTGCTGTCATTCTGCCAAAGCATGCACACAGCAGCCGCTTACTTTAGTTAAAAATAACATTGTTGTGAATATTGATGCTTTAATAACAAATATTTATCGGAGTGTGCATGTTGGGATTTCATAAATATAATGGAGAAAAAAAGTAACCGAACTAATTACTAATTACTTTTGAAATAAAGTGATCAAAACAGTTATTAATTTTAAAACATGAGACATGGTGAATGGTAATAATGACTGCTCTGGAAGAGTTGAGATCCTGTATAATGGCCAGTGGGGGACAGTGTGTGATGATGTCTGGGACATGAATAATGCTGCTAAAAAAAAGTAATCTGTTAGTGCACATCAGGAGGCTCGTTTTGGCCAGGGTAGTGGTCAGATCTGGTTGGATGATGTGGGATGTTCAGGAAGTGAATCATCATTCGCACATTGTTCAGACACTGTAAAAAAAAAATAAAGTTCCGTCAACTTAAAAAAATAAGGCAACTTATCGCAAGCGCTTTTTTGAGTAAACTTAACAAATGGGGACTAAAGTCCACCAAACTTAGAATAACTTAATATCACAAGTTGTCACAACATAAATAGTCATGTTAACCTCAAAAATATCAGAACAAAATATTTTTTGTTTACTGAACACAAGGCCTATTATCTATAAGCATACACAATTTTAAAGTGTGAAAGTGACTTGACATTCAGCCAAGTATGGTGATTTATACTCAGAATTCATGCTCTACATTTAACCCATCGTGTACACACACGCACACCATCATTTACGCTGCGGCGCCCAGGGAGCAGTTGGGGGTTCGGTGCCTTGCTCAAAGGCACCTAAGTCATGGTATTGCCGGCCCAAGTTTCGAACCCACAACCCAAGGATTAGAAGTCAAACTCTCTAACCACTAGGCCAAAACTTTATACTGTTCAAGTCGTCTAAATAAATAAAAGACCATAACATGGGTCAAATAACTATTTTTATTATTGAAAGTTTAAGTCCAAAGCACTAGGACATACCAAGTCTTGTATATTAAAGAGCCAGTAAGATGAAAATTCTAAGCTTCCTATCAGTTTATAAGTCCTGTACATTAGGTTTAAATCCATCCAAGGTTAAAAAACATTGTCATTTTGTCAAAATATCATTTTATTATTACCTCAATTCTCAGAGATCCCCAAACGGTTCGCGTGAAGCTGTTCAAAAGATTCAGTTTCCTTAAACCCCACCTTTCGGTAGCATACTGTGTTCTGATTGGTCAACTAACACAGTCAGGTTTGATTGGTTGTTCCGCACACACCTCCACGCGGTAAACTATGCGTAAGCATCTGTTTGGGGTGAATTATGTCTTATTCCTCTCATCGCGAAGCAAACAGTAAAATAAAAAACTTGAACAGTCTCACTGCTTTTTCTTCTGTGTGGGCGTATAAAAGCCACGCGCTTCAGTTTGAATCTGAATAACGCGTTCAGCGCGGGGGCGTGGTCACATTAGATATAGTGAAGGGAGACATGAAAAACGGACATCACGTTGTTTTCATATGGATTACTTTATCACAGAATATTTTTGGCAGCACTTGTTTAGTTTTAAAGAAGACATGTCAAGCTTTCTATAGATATCTCTCTCATGTCTCTTCGTTGAGAATTCACGGAGTTACACTTCATTTTAATAAAGTGTTTGTACATGACGATCAGTGCAGACAGGCTGCAGACAGCACACATACTGATAAATATGAGAAAATAAACACATAACTTGATAATTATACTTCGCGTTTTGATTCGGAGATGCTCGTTGTTCTAAATAAAGTTGGTAATGAACCCCATCTTATGGCCAAACACTTTGAAAATACCGCTGTACTCACCGAGATTAGAAAAGCAGTCATCAGTGAAATGTAGTGAACACAACAAAAGGGATTTGTTGTACTGCTCTGGTATTGTGGTAAAAATGAATTTTAGCCATTGGTTCTTCTGATCTTCATTCTTTGGCAGTGAAAATAAAACACACTGTCTCCTCGACATGATGCTCTCAACCAACAAGAGCGTCTGTGTGTGGGGGGGGGGGGCAGGTCATAGTTCCGTTTCTCCCAAGACAGTAGGCGGAGATTATTATGCAAAGTGCTCCTAGTAACATACATAGAGATGGGCAAAAGATTTGAAATCTATAACGACTCGTTTCAGCGATTCAGAGTCGACTCCTTACTTTAGAAGCCAATAACTTTATAAATCGTGTACTTTTTGGTTTAATTACTTTGCACATTGTTTACACTGATGGACAGCTACATCATACACTGTAATACAGGTAATTTTTGATTTCCCATCTGTGTGGCTCTTTAACTTCTTTACTCAATGCATTTTACTCTGAACTCAACACATGGTACATAAAACATGTTAAATAAATCCAGTGTTAATTATACCTTCACACGTTAGCAGTCTTGTGGCATGAAGTCACATGTATTTAACATTTTTGTTTGTTTTTAAAGGAACCAATACGTGAAAATTACTATATTGCGTATTTTAACATCAACCTAATCCACTGGGCAAAGTTACGTCCAGTGGATCTTTTTATGTCTTTGCAGACGTTGAAAAGACGTCCACTGAGGAGACCGATTGTTTTTATGACGTCTTTTTTTAAAATGTTTTTTATGTCTTCTGTACGTCCGATATAGACGTTCACAGATCCTCCTTAAAAGGTTCTGTGACTTTATTTCTGTCAGACATCTAGATAAGCTCTTATTGAGAATTAACAGAGGTTTAAATGTTGATACTTGATTCATATGAAGTCACCATTGTGGTGGAAAGTGTTTGGTTTAGTTGGGATCTTGGTCCAGTTACTTCTGTTAGCTTGTCTCTTGCTGCTGTATCGGTTTATTTTACAACGCTGTTTTTGTGGCAAAGAAAGACAAAATTTAAGAGAGCTTAGGTGTTATCAGCTCTTAGTGCATTTATTTTGTCTCCTTCTCGTGAAGTATATTTTTCTAAAAAACTGCAAGATATTTTATTTAAAAAAAACTTGAAAGTTATGTCTCTCAGTCCGAACTCAACCCCGTCACACTAATCATTTTACGCCCAGAATAATTTAGACTCTGCTCATATGTGATTTACAAGAAATGACATCATTCCGGTCTCTTCAATAGTGGTGCAGAAAATGGTTAGCATCAAACTTTTTGGTCATATCATAATCAAGGATTGCACTGTCAAGCTCAACAACTCAAACCTGTCACATTAAATTAAGATTGAAAATTATTATTTTTCAACATTTTATTGTAATTCATAATTATAAATAGTCTACTTATTTTATTGCTGCCATATATGGTCTCCTAACTAAACGAGGAGCTTTGGCTATTTTTAGTGAAAAACCACAACCCCTTCACAAATATATTTTTTATAAACTTATGACAGGGTTGAGTTATATACTTCATTTATTAATAAAATAAAATTGTAAAAAAAAAAAGGATAAAATAATCAGGGTTTCAGTAAATATATACTAAGCAAAATCATGACACCTCATAATTTTGTTATGATTTTATATATATATATATATAATATATTCATTTTCAGCAGAATGACAATGTTGGCCATGCAGATATGTTAAGCAAAGAAGGGCATAATATGAGTGAGAAACCAAACTGAAAATTAAAATTGAAGACAAAGTATCCATTCAAATGTGTTACAGACTTCAACCACATCACACCACGTTATATTAATATTTTTGGAAAAATACAGGGAAGACAAGTAAGAATGAAAGCCTTTCTTGCTGATTACCATGTAACATGTTAAGGACTAATGCAATAAAATTGTGGTTTTAATTAAACTTCTAAATAACAATATATATGTGTGTGTGTGTGTGTACTGTATATATGTTGTTATGAAGAGAGTCAGAGGCGTTCAGATCCAAATGCAGTATTTATTTAGAGAATGGTCAGACAGGAAGAAATAAGGAATGTGTGCTACTTATATGGGTGTGTTTGTATTAGCTGAAATGAGGTGCAGGTGTGAGTGCAGATGCAGGTGTGTGTGTGTGTGCAATCAGTACCAGAAATGAGGCAGGATGGGAAACAGAGTTCTGAATGAGTCCTGAGTCCTGAGTGGAGAGCCCTATATATATATATATATATATATATATATATATATATATATATATATATATATATATATATATATATATATATATATATATATATATATATTTTTTTTTTTTTTTTATAAAGACACCATAAACACAAAGTTTGTGTACCCTCAGTCCTTTAAATTGTGACAATTATGCTAAATGTTACCATTTGTTATCATCAATTTGTTATCAGGGACACATGAGCAATAGGTAGATGTTTTTGTAGACGTCCTGTGTAAAATCCTGTTTAAACCAATCCACATTTGCCCATAAGGGGGTTGAGAAAAAAAGGTGTCTAAAAAACAAAACAAAATTAAAGATGCGGTATTTATAAATCATATGTAGTTGACAAAATGACTGTATATTCCAAGTTTAAATGTTACCAAACCCAGGAATGACCCTTGTAATAAAAAAATAGTATTAAAGGAATTAGTATAATAGGGACTTTGAATGGTCGGTGATTGGCTTCAAAATATGTTAAACACATATAAAATCCATACAGACTGCCAAAAAGTAACTTTTTTAACACATTGTACTTTTATTTTTAAGGGCAACTACCAGACATAAGGTTGGTCGGTGGGTCTGATTCATGCTGTGGGAGAGTGGAGATCCTGTATAATGGCACATGGGAAACCGTGTGTGATGATCACTGGGACATGAATGATACTGCTGTGGTGTGCAGACAGTTACAGTGTGGATCAGCCATCAGTGCTCCTCCTAGCGCTGCCTTTGGTCAAGGCAGTGGATTGATCTGGCTGGATGACGTTGAATGTTCAGGAAGTGAAGGAAACCTCACACAATGTTCACACAGAGGACTAAGAAATCATACCTGTAATCATAATAAAGATGCTGGTGTTGTTTGCTCAGGTGTGTTAAATCTTTTTTTATTGTTTTTTATTTTTATTTTGGAGGACATGAGCAACAGAAATTATATTATTTTTTTTTTTTTTTAATTTTTATTATTTCTTAACAAACAGTTTAAAATAAACATACATTTATTTTGCAGGTGAGCTGCGGATGCCGACTCTTTCCCTGGCCTCCACACATGCAGCTGTTTCTTCTGGAGAAAGTATCCAGTTCAGTTGCACAACACCTAAACCAAGATGCGAGGCTAAAGCTGAATTCCAGCTCTTCAGAAACGGACCATCTATATCCTCCCAGACAAATGAATCTAGTGTGACTTTCAACCTTGTTAATGTAGACGTCTCACATCAGGGCAGCTACAGCTGTCGTTACTCCTACCAAAACAACACTATCATATCACCTTTGAGCAACACTGTTATCATCACTGTGGGTGAGTGCAGTCATTTTAGTACCATTACAAATAATATGCATTAGTAACATGCAAGTGAACTCATTATGTAAATATGTTTTTTTTTTTTTTTTTGCCTTTGTAAAATGCCTTGGGATTAATTGGGATCTTGACAAGATGCAGTCCTTGAAGTCATTTTTTTATTTATTTAAAGAAGTTAGCTTTATTGTTTGAGTCTCTGTAATCATATAAATGTATTATTGTTTTCTAGTGAACTTGCAGCAGCCCAGTATTTCCCTCAGTGATCCTGATGGACTGTTTCACGTGGGGCCTCAGGGGCCAGTGATCACCAGGGGTCACAATTTCACTATCATCTGTTACACTGACTCTCAGTTTCCTGGAGGATCTTTTCACCTGTTCAGAGGATCAAACCTCACCAGGACTGAGTCAGCTGTCAGTCACTATGCCTCCTTCTTCTTTCCTAAGGCAGATTTTTCACTGGAGGGAAACTACAGTTGTGTTTATGAAGTCAGTGTCTCCTCACGCTCCTTTCATTCATCTGACTCTGAACTGCTGTTCATCACTATCACAGGTAATGATGTATAAGAGTCTAAAAACAATCTGAACTGCTGGTAATGGAAGTTTAACTCAAACACGTGTCTCTCTCAGCCTCCCTGCTTCCTGTCATTGGTGCTGCAGTGTCAGCTGTTCAGCTCTTATTGTCTGTCCTTATAATCAGTGGCTTAAAAACGGGGTATGCAGTATATATATACAGTCGTATATGCAGTGCATAGGAGCGCCACACTTAGGGAGGTCATTGTACCATACTCAACCTGTGAAAATCTTTAATAAAACATTATAAATAATCAAAATCTTAGTTATGGAGTTAACGGAGTTCAAAAAATGTATTTATTAAAAACTTAAGATGCGGAATGGTGTATCTTTTTGCGACCACAACGAACGGGAGACTTTTCAGATGAGCACTTTAGCTTGCCCTCAGCACCAGGCGCAAGTCACGCGCGTGGAAAAGGTACAGGTGCCAAATGAGCTTCAGTAGAACAACAGTGAACTGCGGTCTGATGAGATATTGTCATTTCAGGAAGCCAAACTTTCATGTCCTGTCAGCCGTTCTATGATGCGCACTCTCACTTCATAAATAAACCGCACTAAGTGCGAGCAATTCGAGAACACACTAGGGCGCATGACGATAGACTATGTGTGTTTTTTTTTATATAGTTTAATGCACAAGTAGGCCAAAAAAATATATACATTCTTATTTTCCTTTGTACACAGCTCTATTTAGGTATGACATTAGTATCACAAAAGACCTTTCCCCAGCGGTGTGTGGATGATGCGCAAAATTAATAAATTGACTGAACTAAAAAAATACTAAAAATACTTCCCCTACGTTACTTGTGTTGTCGAATGACTTCCCCCTACAATTGGAGAGGTCAAGCCCCAGACTGTCAACCATGGCCAAAATGCAGTCAGCCAAGATCTCCACGGTGTGATTTTTTAATTGTTCAAATGCCAAAAAACACTCCACCACATGCCTATCAGGATCAACAAAATGAAAAATAAAAGTTGGTTAATCAACATGAGAGAGGTCTGTGGTTGACTCCACAATTACAAGACAGTATTTTAGGTTTTGAATTTCCTTAGCGATGGTTTGCTTGATTTTCTCCCCCATTAGCTAAATAAACTCTTCAAACATTGTCAATGATAAATAGGATACAGTGCCCTTTCCATTCCACCCAAACTTAGGATATTTTCAGCTCAAAATGGATCATACTCTGCCAAAAGTTCGAGGATGCCTAGAATATTTCCATTATGAGCTGAACTCAACAACTCATAATTTCCTCTGAATGCCAGTCCTCTCTCCCCTAAAAACTTGACTGATACAACTACGCCGTAATACTTGTTTCCAGTATTCCTTCTCTGAGTCCATTTATTGAATTCAATCAATGGTTTCTGTGCCCTTTGAGCACCTATGTGACATTGTGACATACAAGCCCTGTGCTCCACGCTTCTCTCAAGTTCCCCAACCCTCTCCGAATATTTCCAGTCGCAAAATCCGTCAACGAAGGCATTATGCTTAGTGGAAAATAGTTTGCACGAGTAACAGTAAATACATCCATTTGACAGGGAGTACAGTAACCACTGACCAGAAACAGTTGGGCCATTTGGCAATATGAAAGGCTGAGTAATGCATTGGTAAAACTCCTAGCGTTCCCACCGATTGCCCTATCACTCACAGATGTGGAGTATTTGCTGCTTTAATTTTGGAAAGGAGTGTGACGAGTGGGGTGGGGCCGAGGGATGTGGGAACGAGGAGTGAGGCCAGGTGTAGTGATTGGAGATGAGCTACACCTGCGACCCACCGCCGGTCTCGAGTCCCACATAGGAGATGGAAGGATATAAAACTGGAGCGACGACAGTGAAGGACGAGAGAGGACCAGGCCTGGGCTTTATTTTATGTTTTGCTTTTTATTTGTGTGCATCAGTCGTCCGTGAGGGGCTGGTGCGCTGTTTTGGTGTTTATTTTTGTAATTAAAGGTTAATTTTGATTGTCCGCCAGTTCCCGCCTCCTTCTTCCCGATGATTAGGAAGTTTATATTATTACAGTGGTGCCGAAACCCGGGAGAAGGAGGGACACGCTGCTGAAGATCCCTCGCCGCTGTGGTGAATCCGCGGTGCCATCGAGCTGGCGAGGAGTGTGCCGCCATGGACGCTCGAGGCGGTAGGCTGGAGTGAGTTGCCGGGGACGGGTCTAGCTCGCTGCCGGCCGCCCGCGATGTGGAGGGGCGGCTACCGTCCATGAGGGAGCAGAGAACAGGGAACGGGGGACTCCTGCCGGCTGCCCAAAACCGGAGGAGCCGTCGCCGTCCACCGGGGAGTAGAGCGCAGTCTTGAGGGTACCCCCCCGAGGGACGATGGGGGTATGTGATGAGTGGGGCGGGGCCGAGGGACGTGAGAACGAGGAGTGAGGCCGGTGGAGTGATTGGAGATGAGCTACACCTGCGACCCACCACCGGTCTCGAGTCCCACGTAGGAGATGGAAGGATATAAAACTGGAGCGACGACAGTGAAGGATGAGAGAGGACCAGGCCTGGGCTTTATTTTATGTTTTGCTTTTTATTTGTGTGCATCAGTCGTCCGTTAGGGGCTGTTGCGCTGTTTTGTGTTTATTTTGAATTATTAAAGTTTAATTTGGATTGTCCGCCGGTTCCCGCCTCCTTCTTCCCGTTGATTAGGAAGATTTTATTATTACAAGGAGCTGCTCCTTTTCTGATAAGAATAGACTTCACTTTATCACTAGACATGTTTTTCTATAAAGCGGGGTCTGTAACTGTGTCGCACCATGAATTGAGATCATCGCCCTCCTCACTGCAGGAATGGTTTTCAGCCTGCTCCACCTGGTGGTCTGTAGCAAGGATATTATAAGATTAAACTAAGCAAGAAAACTGAAATAAAATTAAAGAATACTGAATTTTTTTTTTCTTTTTTTTTTTTTGTAATTTACACATTTTAATATTTAACATTTTAAATAAACATATTTAAACCCTCTAAGTTGACTAATTAAAATACATTTACGAAAGAAAAAAAAATACAATAAAACAATAAAAGCTGAAATAGGCAATTATAAAGTAAAAATTTAATTAAAAAAATAATTCATTTAATAAAAATGTATTTCAGTAATTCAACTCAGTGCACACAGACTGAAGTAGTTTAAGTCTTTGGTTCTTTTAATTATGGTGATTTGACTCACATTTAACAAAAACCCACCAATTCATCTAAATAAATTAGAATACTTCATAAGTATGTTCATTTACTGTACATGTTCTCAATACTTTGTAGGGGCTCCTTTTGCTTTAATTACTGCCTCAATTCGCCGTGACATGGAGGTGATCAGTTTGTGGCACTGCTGGTCAGCAGAAGGAAGCATTGCTCAATGATTTCTTGGTAAATGGGTGCAATGACTTTGGTTTTCAAAAAAACACAATGGACCAACACCGACAGATGACATTGCACCCCAAATCATTACAGACTGTGGAAACTTAACACTGGACTTGAAGCAACTTGGGCTATGAGCTTCTCCACCCTTCCTCCAGACTCTAGGACCTTGGTTTCTTGGTTCACCAAATGAAATACAAAACTTGTTCTCATCTGAAAAGAGGACTTTTCTACCACTGGGCAGCAGTCCAGTTCTTCTTCTCATTAGCCCAGGTAAGATGCCTCTGATGTTTCTGTGGTTCAGTTCGCTGACATGTCTGTGTGTGTTGGCTCTTGATGCCTTGACCTAAGTCCATTCCTTTTGAAGTTCACTCAAATTCTTCAATCGATTTTGCTTGCCAGTCCTCATAAGACTGCGGTTCTCTCGGTAGGTTGTGCATCTTTTTCTTCCCCACTTTTTCCTTCCACTCAACTATCTGTAAACATGCTTGAATACAGCACTCTGTGAATAGCCAACTTCTTTGGCAGTGAATGTTTGTGATTTACACTCTTTGTGAAGGGTTTCAATGATTGTATTCTGGACAACTGTCAGATCAGCAGTCTTCCCCATGATTGTGTAGCCGAGTGAACCACACTGAGAGACCATTTTGAAAGCTCAGGAAACCTTTGCAGGTGTTTTGAATTGATTAGCTGATTGGCATGTCACCATATCCTAATTTGTTGAGATTAACTAAATTAATCAGGAAATACTTGATGACACATTCACACAGAAGCCTAGAGACGTGTTTTTAAGTTTGCGCGAGACACTATGAAGGACTGCAAGATGCAGGCACAATGGGTATACACGTATGTCTAGTGCTTTTTTTACATAGAAAAACAATGTAAAAGTAGCGCATTGAAATGGAGAAATACATTCTGTGGCCTCCAAGCGAGTTTAGCCAAAATATAAAACCTTTACCATGCTAAAACAGACTCATTTGCTCTCTCTATGCCCTCCTTATTCACATATCTTTATTTTTTATGTTGTTGTCTCAAGAGTCTACACTATAAGCTTTTTACATCACCAAAACAAATTGTGTGCAATGGCAATAAATATATTTCTGATTCTGGCAAATAGTACTTTTTCCTGTTCACTTTACACAAAGAAAGAAGCTCAAAGAGTGGTTCATATAAATTATAATTTGAAACAGGATGGGATAGACAATTGTTCTACACAAGGCAGTTGCTAGCAGTGCAAAAGGCTGTGACATTTCTAGGGGCCCTGGGCCAGAACACATTTTCAAGGGGGCCAATAGCAACAACCTGCACTGGGCCCTGGTCTGGATACTCCAGCTACAGCCCTGGTTGGCAGGCAAAACAATGATATGGACACTGTCCTGTCACTAGCTAAAAATGCGTATTTAAACATTCTTTGAAACTTTTGGGATAATGTAAGTACACAAGTCAGTGAAATATATAGCACTGTTCTAGTGGTTGGATATGTTAAAAAAATCTTACATATTGTGTTTTTAAGTTTCACTATAAGCTGTAACTGACAGAGATGCATTTTGGCGGCAGGGATTTAAAACTTTAACAAGACTCAAATTGAAAGACTAGATTTTTCGATCGTGTAGATGATAGTGAGTTTTAAAACATTTCAGCCGGTTTATATATATATATTGTGTATGTATATATTATTTATCTCGTGTAAGATGCATATGGTTGAGTTGCGCAGCAGCACTTAATTGTACAGTGATTCTCTTCAGCACACAGTGTGAGTAATATTAATAACTATGACTGTCATATACATAACATAAGAACACTGTTATAATAAAATGCTGTGAATTTTTATAGTTGAGTTGCCATGTTTCTGCATGTTGTTGCGTGAAAAACACATAGACAAAATTAGTTCATTCAGAGCCGCACAGACATTCGGGGCATTTTGTGTAAATAGCCTTATACGTTGTGATATTAACGTTATGATGTTTAAATAACCAAGCGTATTCTATATAAGATAAATAATTATTTAAATCCCTTTGATAAAAACCTGCTGTCGAATAGGCAACTTCATTCTACTGGTAATTTTCAGCAAGCATTACATACCTCCCATCCTGTAATTCCAAGTCAGTCAGATTATTGCACACTGAGATATGCTGCCCTACAAAGGCAAAGTGCAGTAATTACGCTAACACTGAAACTGAGAAAAATGCCTTTAAAGTTTTTACATCAGCCAGTCAAACATGTTGTGGGTAGATTAGTGGCAGTGCGTTCATTTAAAGCCTTCTTAGGATGACATTTTTTTATAGATAAAACCATGAACATTGATGTGACCTTTGACTACTAATACTGCACTCTGCCTTTGGATGACCTTACATAATTAAACACTATTGCAAAAGCAAAGTGCAATATATACAAACAAAATCAGATAAAAAAACAAAACCAGTTCATCCAGCATTCTTTATGTGTTACTTACTACATGTTGATTGTTTTTATAACCTATAATAGTTTTATTGGTGTTTGCATATGTTAAAATTACTACGTAGTAAGCCTCAAGATCATCTTATCGCAGTGCTCCTTTTACCAAAAAGGTGTAAGTTTTGCTTATTTTATTTAAAAAGTAATTAATTACAGACCAAGTAATTCACATAATTTAAGCTATATAAATATAATTAGGGATAAAGGAAAATAAGGGATAGTTGTGATTCTCTATAGGAAAATAAGGGGCAGAATAAGGGATGCTCAAAATATTTTTACTGTACCACGTCCATGTCCGCATTTAAGTATATAAAAGGTGTATAAAATTTTCTCAGAAAAAAAAATTACATAATATATATTTACATTTACGCTTTTATACAAAGCGACTTACAAATGAGAACAACAGAAACAGTCAGGTCAACAAGAGAACAACAACAGTATACAAGTGCCATGAAAAGTCTCAGTTAGTCTAGTACAGAACGCATTTGATTTTTTTTTAAATGAAAAGACAAGAAAAGAAGGAAAAGTGCTAGTATTAGTTGATTAAGTGCTGGTGAAAAAGATGAGTCTTTAGATGTTTCTTGAAAATGAGTTAAGACTCAGCTGTACGCATTGAGATTGGGAGGTCATTCCACCAGCTGGACACAGTCCAGGAAAAGGTCTGTGAGAGTGATTTTGAACTTCTTTGGGATGGCACCACAAGGTGTCGTTCACTTGCAGAGCACAAACTTCTGGAGGGCACATAAGATTTAAACAGTGAGTTTAGGTATGTTGGTGCCGTGCCAGTGGTCGTCTTGTAGGCAATCATCAGTACCTTGAATTTGATGCGAGCGGCTACTGGTAGCCAGTGAAACCTGATGAGGACAGGAGTAACATGAGCTTTTTTTGGCTCATTGAAGACAACCCTTGCTGCTGCATTCTGGATCATTTGCAGAGGCTTGACAGTACATGCAGGAAGTCCCGCCAGGAGAGCATTACAATAGTCCAGTCTGGAGAGAACAAGAGCTTGGACAAGAAGTTGTGTGGCTTGCTCTGACAGGAAGGGTCTGATCTTCCTAATGTTGTATAAGGCAAATGTATATATATATATATATATATATATATATATATATATATATATATATATATATATATATAATTTCTTTGCTTAACATATTTATTTACAAATATTCTAAAGGGAATTTTAATGAAAATTTTAGATTTTCTTGCCTAGCTGGATGTTGTGTTCATGATAATCATGTTGCTTGCATTCACTCCAACTGATTTGCTAAAATCAAAATGCGGTTGGTGAAGGGAAGGCAGCATTAACCGGCTAGCTGTGAACCAGGAACGACCAGGCAGCAGAGGATTCTTAAAGCCTTCCTCGAATGTGTTAACAAATGAATCGGTGATTTATTCAAAACAAATAATTATTTTTCAGTTAAGAATTTGTTATTTGCATGGTCTGGTAGTCATATGGTATATGACTGCGAATAGGGGACAGACTGCATTCTGTATAACTTTCATGGGTGTCCGGTTATTAATCTGTGTAGTACGTAACAACATTTCTATGAGATAAAACATCAACTTATCTCCATATTATGATATAGCAAGTATAGTCAATACTCGCGTTGTCTCCACCTCTTTGACCATCGCCTTTTTTTGTTTTTCTTATGTTTTTTTATTCCGTTAAAAACAAAGCACAAACTATGGCCACTGCATCCTCTTCGTCTGCCATGATTGTTTACTCTAAAGTCACGTTTGATCTCGAGGGATTTTGCGAGATTTTCCGTCTGACCTGGGAATGCACGGGAGTCAAATCGGTTCGTGCGTGATCTGTTAATATTGCCGTGTGGCTGCACACCACACACGGAACGACCAAAACTGTTAGATCTGTGATTTTTTATCGCTGTGTGTGGGGTATCTCATATTTGGAAAATCGGCCGACAATTTTAAAATCGTCCCGTGTGAACCAGGCCTTAGTTTCAGCAAACCCTGGCTTTTAGGTACTATGAAAGTAGCTCGGCTTTAATCGGTGTTCGTTGCCATGGTATCTTACGCTGCACGGCTAACCTGCTCCGGGGCAGGTTATGTTCTGGGTTAGAGATCTCAAACTGAAGGTGAACCAATCAGATGTGAGAGAAGTGACACATGTCTGACACAAAGTCACTCCAGTTTATCTTGCTCCAAATTAAAGGTCACCTTATGCTTAAAAAAAAAAAAAGTCTGGCTTTAATTATAATAACTGAGTCATTTTATGATTTATATAATTATTGTGATTCATATTATTATTTATCTCTTACACACAAGCAATTTTAGTTTAACAGTTATTATAAATTATTTTAAATAAATATTAATGTATACAGATCATGTTATATAAATAAGCTGTAGTATCAAAAGATTGCACTATTATAAAAATTACAAATCTGAATTTACATGTTCAAGTCTCTATCACTATATATTTTAAAATGTATAAACTAAGTTAAAAAAGTTCCACTTGTGACTACACTGATGGAGCAAGATCATTTAGTCATCCTTCATTTTTCATATGACATTTAAATTTGTCATATTCTTCAATCTCTTAACCTTTAGCAAAACCTTTAACCTTTAGTTTTGAATCTCACTGGGTCTCTCACGAGAAGTAAATCAAACTTGCTTTTTGTTGCAAGGCTCGTGATTGGCTGTTCGCCAGTCATGTCACACATTCATGTGCACGCGCTCCACAAACTCAGGATCAAAGCCTGAATTGACAAAGAAAGTTGATGAACAGCATCATGGTACCAACAAAACCGGATTGGAGAGGTTTGGTTTTGTCAACTCAAAACTAATCCTGTAACTCTGAATTTGTTCAGCTACCATCATGGTACAGGCCCCTGGTTGTGCTGCAATAGAGAAGGAAACAAGTGTTATCACTATGTGGAAGACGCGCAAGCTTTTCCAAGGCAGGCAGTCATTACAATAATCCAGGTTTAAAACGTGCTCAAATTGATTTGAATTTGATGTCATTTTTACACTGAAGCTTGCAGGCAGCTATGGTAAGGGAATTAAATTTCCCAACCAGGTGCCAAGTGCTGCCAATCACAACACACTGTAAGGATCCACCCGCCAGCCCAAATAACAGAATCCAGCGGCCTGGTCGAAGGTTTAATGCGTATTCTGTGTTTTACTTGCGCTTCTGAATATATCAGGATTTAGTTTAAATCCTAGCCTAGCTTCATGCTCAATCTGACTCCAATTTCATGTGATCATTTAATTTAGACAATGTTTCTATTTAAACACTGATCACAAAGGTTGATTATGTATCAATTTTGATATTTGATTATTCTGGACTCACTATACTTTCAATTATCCGTTCACTGGGGACCTAATGTCTCTTTTAAGTCTCACGCTAGCTTCACGTGGATCTTACGATCACAAACTCTCCAGTCTGATGTTAGTCAGAGGGTGTAGGTAGACTAATACATGTTTTGCCTGCCGCCTACTGCTTGCTTATAAGAAAAGTGTAGTTTATTTAGTTTTTTCCCATACAACTTGCTAACGGCAGAGATAGACAGAAATCAGGTCTCCGATGATGTGCCTACTGCTCCTATCATTCTCGAGCCTTCAGTTTGACTTACCCTGGCCGTAACTTTGCGGTAACAAAAGCCTCCTCACAGTTTACTAGTCATAATGATTTCAGACAAGTTTAGGATAAATCAGATATAACAATTTATTATTAGTCAGGTATAATTGTATCATGTCAATTACATAATGAAAACAATTAGAAGCCAATTTAGAAAAGATATTGCAATTGCACTGTAACCTTGTGGCAACTTTGCTCCTGCACAGACACTGTAGCCATATGGGCAACAACCACTTGATCCACGCAGGAGACAAACAAATTTAACATAGTCAAAAATGTAACAGTTATTCTAATTTAAGACACATGTTCTAAAATGTATAGCAAAGCACTCAAGTGTTTTAGAGAATAAACTTAACTAGACAATGTGCACAGGTAGTAACACAAACAACTATGCAATGTGCTCTATGGGCACAATGTGTTCAACACATTTTTTCTTTTTGAGTAAATAATAATATACCTGACTTCAGAAAGAGACATAGTATGGAGCATATGAGATATACTCCACACTATGGGCTTATCTGACTACAGAATCGCCCTGTACTGTTTTGTCACTCCCCTTAAATACTCAGACCAGACAACAAAGAAATCTTCAAATCAGTTGTAAAAACCTAACGGTCATTTTGGTTAAGTAGGTTCCCGCGGTCACATAAGGGTCAAACCTGGTTGGAGTAAAACATTCTCAAAGACCCCTAAAGGTGAACACACCTCCTTCTCAGCAGAACACAATTCTACAAAAAAGTTATTGATCTTTCTCATAATATAAATGACTATTGTGAAATAGAGACCATTTTACCAATCGCACAGAGACCTTTAAAATGATACTAAACATGAAGTGGAAAAAACAACATTTTCACAAGATATAACATGGCATATGGATATTCTTGATCTTGGAGGAGAAGAGTGAGAGTCAGAGGCAAGGAAGGGAAAGGAAAGGGAGGAAGGAGGTCGTAAATAGGTGTTGTTTGCACTCCTTGAAGATCTCTTTTTCAGATCAGTTTTATTGTTTTATTGCATGGCATAATGGTATCTGTTTTCTGTGAGCTCCTGAGTTTTGGCTAGGGGAGTTAATTTCGTAAGGAAATAATTTAATTCCTTTCAGCACTCTGGCCCAGTCAACCAATCACTGCACATTTCATATTTCAGAAGGTGGGCCTTCATTTGACACAAGCCATGCAATACACTTTACGAGCCGTTCATGGGGAGAGAGGTGTTGTAATAATGTGACATAATAATATATGTGGAAAAATTTGGTGTTTTTCGAATTACCTATTATGAAAGCCTGTTCCAGTACACCCCCAAAACAAAATCAAGACTTTGTAAAAGAGCATAAGTTACCTTTAATGATGTACATCTTAATTAAAATGCTTTTGTCATTTAAAATAAAATAAAATATTTTTGTGTGAGAGATTAATATTTTATTTTAACATAACTTCTTGTAATTAAAATGTCTCAGTGTAGTTTTTGGTGAGCTTAAAAGGGACGTTTACATCTAGTACAAATACAAATACAGCATGTATGCAGAAAAGGGGCTATGGATTAAATCTTGATCTTGAAAAAGTGCAGTTCTTGAAGTTATTTTTATTTGTTTACAACTGTTTGAATTTATTGTTTCAATTCAATGAGTCTCTGTAATCATATAAATGTATTCTTCTTGTTTTCTAGTGAACTTGCAGCAGCCCAGTATTTCCCTCAGTGATCCTGATGGACTGTTTCACGTGGGGCCTCAGGGGCCAGTGATCACCAGGGGTCACAGTTTCACTATCATCTGTAACACTGACTCTCAGTTTCATGGAGGATCTTTTCACCTGTTCAGAGGATCAAACATCACCAGGACTGAGTCAGCTGTCAGCCACTCTGCCTCCTTCTTCTTTCCTGAAGCAGATTATTCACACGAGGGAAACTACAGTTGTGTTTATGAAGTCAGTGTCTCCTCACGCTCCTTTCATTCATCTGACTCTGAACTGCTGCTCATCACTATCGCAGGTAATGATTTATAAGAGTCTAAAAACAATCTGAACTGCTGGTAATGAAAGTTTAACTCAAACACGTGTTTCTCTCAGCCTCTCTGCTTCCTGTCATTGGTGCTGCAGTGTCAGCTTTGCTGCTCTTATTGTCTGTCCTTATAATCATCCTCCTGCTGAAGAGAAGACAAAAGAAAAGGAACAAGGAAACGCATTCAAAGTGCTCTTTTAAGAAAGGTAATGGTTTTCATTTTATAAAAGAATTCAGGGGAATTCAGGAATTCAGTCTTATAAAACCTTATATCCAAAGGCACACAGGTCTTATATATATATATATATATATATACACACACACACACACACACGCACACACACACACACACACACACACACACATCCATATATATTTGGACATTGTCACAATCTTCATAGTTTCAGCTCTGTATGCCACCAGAATATATTTAAAATGATACAATCAAGATGAAATTGAAGTGCAGACTTTAAGCTTTAATTCAAGGGGTTGAACAAAAATATAACATTAAAAGCCATTTTTGCAACAGTTTACATACAACCATCAATAACCAATTACAACCATTTTTATACACAGTCCCCCCATTTCCAGGGGCTCAATTGTAATTGGACAAGTAAATTCATATAAGGTTCCATTTGTGCCAAAATTATGTCGACATGTTGTCTGTCTATGCTATGTGTCGTCTCAACTTACTCACCTTTCCTTATCGTTTGACTGTGTCGTCTTGCGTGTCAATGCTGCATGTGTCATGACTATGCGTCGTTTCCCTCTGTCGTTACTTTGTGTCGTCTTCCATGTCTATGCTATGCATCGTTACTATGCGTCGTGTCCCTTTGTCGTTACTATGTGTACGGTGTACATTTTAGGACATCCTCAGACCTCAGTCTAAATGCAAAGGCGTCATGCCTCAGACTAAAAGGCTTCAGTAATCGAACAAAACGGCATTGCACCTCGGACTGAAAAGCTTCAGGTCTTAGGAAAAACTACGTCAGGTGTCAGGTCTCATACAATTAGGCATCAGACGAAACAAACTCAGGTGGAGTATCGCGTTGCCCCACCCCATGTGACGTCACACGCACATCCAGGCCTGGTCCTCTCTCATCCGTCACTGTAGTCGCTCTGGTTTTATATCCCTCCATCTCCTCCGTGGGACTCGAGACCGGTGAGTCGAGCAGGTGTCGCTCATTCCCCAATCACTCCACCGGCCTCGCTCCTGTTCCCACGTCTCTCGGCCCCGCCCCACTCGTCACAATTATCTAACATCACAATGAGGCATCAAAATTTTTATGTGTTGGATGGTTCAAATTGAGATGCCTGACGCAGAATTTAACTGATCATTTTCACCAACACTAGAGGATATCTTTCACCAATTGTTTTTGAGTTAACTCCTTAAGAGTAAAGATAGAATAACACTGCTTGATTAAGACTGCTGATTTTACTGTGTACGCGTGGTTTATAATGTCTGTAGGTGCATACATATTTACCCCATATCTTATTTTATTTTTTATAAATCCCTATATGTGCGTAAAAAAATGCATATGCAATTTCTATACCTATTTTGTGCGTACGCAACATTTATAAATGAGACCTCTGCAGATGTTGATTTATGATTTTGTGTTCTCAAGACTCGACTATAGTAATTCTATATTAGCGACTCCCAAACATCTTTGAGTCGGCTGCAAATAGTACAAAATGCTGCAGCCAGACTTTTGTATGGAACCCGCAAACATTATCACATCTCCCCAATTTTGGCCTCTTTGGGTTGGTTACCCATTCAAGCCAGAGTTGATTTTAAACTTTAAATTTTTGCTTAAGTTTTTGAAGCCTAACAATTCTCTGTTTCACTTGCATGAAGAGATCCTTTGACTGCATGATATGAGTTCACAGCAACAGCTTCCAAACACAAATTTTACCTGCTTAAATGATGTAGAAATACTGAAGGAAAAGCCATCATCTGGCCTTGAAATTGCTTTTGAGTCAAATGTACAGTCACTTATGTTGCCTTGAAAAAAAGTGGGTGTTGAGAATGGAATGCTCTCAAATTAAAGCTGAGTGTGCACTTTAATAAGACCATATTCATTATAGAACTGTAACTTGAACATGTTTTGGTCAACAGCTAAAATAAAAAGTGTGTGTGTCCAGATATATATGGACCTAACTGTATATATATTTTTCCCTTTAATTGTCCTTCATCTCTTTGCAATATCACTAGGTCAAGCTACATCACATAGAAGCAAAAATGAAGAGGATGATGAGGCTGTTTATGAAAATGTTGAACTTAATGAAAGCATGGATCATGATGAATTTGAACAGGACTATATTAATGTGGACTCTGATTGTTCTGAACAGGACTATATTAATGTGGACTCTGATCGTTCTGAACAGGATTATGTCAATGTGCACTCAGATGATTCTTAAGAGGACTGTGTCAATGTAAATCAGTGGTCTTTAAAAAAATTTTAATGGGAGCCGCACTGATATGGCAAAGTCATTTGCAGAGCTACTGTTACAACAAAGTATAAAACGTTACATCCAGCCATAAATAACATGTCCTTTTATCAATCTGTCATCTGTGTATGCAGGTACGTGCACACATAGACATCAAAGGGGGCTTGAGGACCTGCCCTTTTTATTTCTCGAGAGAAAGTGCACTTTTTTCTTGGGAATATATATGTGTGTGTGCCTGTCTGCACACAGCTTTCCCTGTCAAACAAATAAAAATAAAAATATCAGGTCGGGTTAGGAAATTATGAGGCTTTCTCCCCTTCTCCTCTCAGCAGCACAGCAGTGTATAACGCACATTAATTGGCACATGCACATCACTGAAAGACAGAAAGCCACAGATGTGAAGCCCTCCCTCCCTTTCCACTGTGTTTGTCTTGGTGTGGAGGTGAGTGGTGATGAACAACAGACTAAGCTGTGCCTCGAATTTACAGCTAATTATACAAAAGACAAAAGGCAAATATAATTTATCTTGCTTATATATATATATATATATATATATATATATATATATATATATATATATATATATATATATATATATATATATATATATATATATATATATATATATATATATATATTTTATATATATATAGATATATAGATATATAGATACAGACAGTGAGCTGATCATATATGTTTGATCAATTTAGCCTTCTCAAATCATCATGACTTGCCTAAAATAAAATCTTTAGCCTACTTATACTAAAACATAGGGCTTTGCAAAAGATCCAATGCAATTTTCATGTGCTTTTGTCAGTAAAGGCGCTCCTGTAATTATTTCCAGCACGTGCATTCAGATCAGGGTTGCAAGGGTTTCACAACAATGCCTGCTTAGTTGCTTCTCAAAACTCGTCCAAAACTAGCCCAATCACATTTCCAGGGGGATTCCTGGGGATAAAATACATGTTTTTTGGCAGGGTTGCCTTTGTAAAATTAGCATTTTAGGGGCTAAATATCATACTATTGGGATTTGGGGGGGGGTCAACCCACGGACATGAAAAACAATCACAGACTTGGAAACACTGGTTCAGGTGGAGCGGCATTTACAGAAAGCTGTCGTTCAAGAGCTGTTAGCTCTTAAAATGCTAATTTAACCACGGGAACCCCACCAAAAAAAAACTTTTATTTTATCGCCCGGAACGAAACGCGATTGGGCTAGTTTTGAGAAGCAATTGGGAAGGTTTTGTTTTGAAAACCTGGCAACCCTGATCTGAACACATGTGCTGGATATTTCTTATCACAGGAGAGCATTTACTGACGAGATGTGCATGAAAATCGCGTTCGATTTTTTGCACAGCCCTACTAAAACAATTCAAGCATATAACAATGTTTAAACATTAAACCCAGAAAAATGTGTGCTATATCCAATAGTTTCTGTGGAGAGGATGCTAAAGCACTTTTTGACATGGAGGCACCAGCACAATCACTTACATGTTTTCAGTGGATACGCCATCATTTTTGCCCAAAAGGTAAGAGTAATTCATCATTTGTAACTGGAAAGGGTTCTACTTTTTTTCAAACATGATGTGCTTTCTGCCGTCTGGTCTATATATATATATATATATATATATATATATATATATATATATATATATCATACATATATAATACATATATATATATATAATATCACAAAATTAACTCAAACCATAAAGAATAATAAAAATATATATATTACATTGATTACAATGAACAGTGCTTATTTGAAGCAAAAGTGTTTACTCTCACTTCTCATCAATTTAATGCATCCTAGTTGAATAAAAACAATCTCGCTGCAAACTTTTGAACAATATTGTACATTACCATTTAAAGGCCTGGATTCTATTTAACAATGAATTATGGGGGGGGGGGGTCAGTTTACAAATTTATCATCTCATCTGTTTCTTATTTTGATATTGATATCAGAAATTTTCTTAAGCAGCAAATCAGCATGCTATAATGATTTCTGAAGGATCATATGACACTGAAGACTGGATGAAGAATTAGTGGCTGAATATTGTTAATGGAGATGATGATTTTGCAATTGTGCTGTCTTGATTAATGCTTGATTTGCTCTAAACTGATGTACTGTAACCTAAGTATTAAAAATGCTTTTGCTTAAGTACAAATACGTAACCCTGTGATTAATGCAGTATGGAAAATATTGTGTGACTTCACTAACATTCACTAACATTAAGAAAACTGATTACTTGCATGAAATGTATGTATTGACTGATTTAGAGTAGAAACTCTTATGTATTAGAAATAGTTTTAATGATAAATGGAAAATGTAGTAGTAAGGTGTGTGTTACGGATAGTTAAGAGAAGCAGAAAAGGAAAAAAGGCTGGAAGATACTGAAAAGGGAAGTGCAGCAAACAACTGAAAGCCTCGGCGGAGGATTTGGCAGCACTCCAGGTGATGACGTCAGAAGAGAGCTTGGAACCAGCATTCAACGTCTACGTATAAAAGACTTGACGGAGATTTGACGGATGGATACTGAATAGTGCAGTATCCCTCGACTCCTGATACCAGCTCATTGTACCTTGATTTTGTAACTTTAGTATTGTACTTTGATATAACTTTTGTTCACTTTAATAAAACTTATATTATATTATTGACAAGTTATTGTCTACCAGAGTAGTAATTTAAGAGCCATAAGCAAGAACTGACCACAGGGTAGTCTGCTGAGCAAATTGTAAGTACTTTCAGAATGCTTATATTTTAGTTCAGATTCGACTTTCCTTACTTTAAGTGATTTTACTTCATGATAATTGCATAGATAAATATTTTTCTGCTTTAATATTTGTATTGTGTGGAAACGAGAGGCTGTGCTGTATCAGGAATAAGTCATGGCTGAAGGGGTTGCAGGCACTTAACAACGTCCTATTCACGATACAGCACATCCTCTCGTACCTTATTACTTGCATATCACACTCGCAATTCTAGACTTGTTTGATCGGAGCTATGAGTCTTTCTCATAAGTCTTTCTATATATACAGACTCATACATTATAATTGTTCTTTAAACAAAAAGGAATTCATTTAAATTATTCAAATACATTTTATAATTTGTTTTGTTGTTTTGAATGCCCTGTTTTTAAATTTGAAGCATTTTAATGTTTTATTTTTGTATTTATTATTGTTTTGCCAGAGCTCTTGCTCTACATATTACTACAAGTCTCTTTGTCATAGGTTATGATGACAAAGTATGTAGAAATTCTGTTTTTAGTTTTTTTTTTTTTTTTTTTTTTTTTTTTGTGTCGTCACAAACTACAAATGTTAAAATAAATTTTTTGAGCCCAATTGGTTCGATTAATCAAGTGAAAGAGTCAAAAATCATGGAATTCTTTCAAGATTTCCTTGAACTTGAAGGTATGGACTTAAAATGTTTTTATAATGTGCTATGTTATTTGATAACCAGGTGTAAATCTGCTACTGTTGTTCCCAATGTAAAAGAACATTAATTAACTAAAACATTAATTCTCATTACATCTCTTTAAACCAGAAGACGCAGCAGCAGGAGAAAACTTAAAGATAATGCAGTGGATGACTGGGCAAGCTCACAGGCATCTGCTTGTGTCAGAAAGGGAGAAGTTTAATATAGTGTTTAAATTTGACCATTGTCTATCATTGATTACTCAACTTCATGTTATTTCAAACCTGCAAGACTTCGTTCATCTTCGGAACACAAATGAATATGTTTTTATTGAAATCTGAGAGATTTCTTTCCCTCCATTGACCGCTACACAACTACCACTTTGAACGCTTCAAAAAGTTAATAAAGAGATAAAAACTAATCCATGTGAATTTGGAGTAAACTATTCAATTTGAGATATGAAATTTTGGATATTTATTTTGAATATGGATATTTTGCAGTCTTTCTGAAACGTCAAAGTGGTAGCTATGTTGCTGTCAATGGAGGGACAGAAATATCTCAGACTTCAATAAAAACCTGTTCATTTGTGTTCTGAAGTGGAAAAAAAAAAATTCAAGTTTGGAAAAACAAGAGAGTGAGTAATCAACAACAGAATTTACATTTTTGGGTGAACTATCCCTTTAAGTGCATGTAAGGGGAAATAATATATGTTTGTATTTGATGTACATTTAAAAAGTCATATCAGCCAATTTTTTGTGGGAGCCACAAACAAGTTCTATATTGTTCTATATTCTATATATATATTCTATAAGTTCCTTATTGCATAACTTATTTTTGTTGTTTTTTTTTTTCTCTTTAAGGCAAAATACTTAAATTAAAATCAACTTAATATATTACATTTAAGACAAACCATACAACAGGAGCCCTTTTTTCATATACTGTTACGAACTTTAAAAGTAAGGAATGTAACGTAACATTTATATATTACTATGCTGCTGGATGTGAAGTGAGGTGGAAGAACATGACAAACAATATTTGAAAACAAAATTACTAATAATGTGAGCTATGTACAATGTGATAAATGTAAACAAACAATAAATCATAAATTAGTTATCTTACCCAGTAAACGACCTGTTGCTCGCCATTCTCGCTTTGCTTCTTCTCTTATCTTCTCGGTGGCAGCAGCAGCGGCGGGAAACCGTAGTGGGCGTGGCCAACTTGTCACTTCAATCTAGGGTGACCAATAGAAAAATCCCTTTCATTCTGGTTGGTAGAGACCGCTTACTGAATATTTTGACCCGCAAAAAAGACTCTCTCAGAAAAGAGAGCAAAATGTGTGGTTTTGGGATGAAAAGTTCTCGAAGTGCACAAGGAAAAATAAAGGTTTTCAAAGATTTACACGCACTGAAAATAATTCTGTTATCAACTTCTTTATTATTATTATTATTTATTTTTTTAATCAAACCACAAATGCAAAGTACCACAAAAAGTTCCTCACTGAACATATATATGGTATTGTGATCTTGTGATCTTCATGCATCACACATCTGGCACTGCAAATATTTTCTCTACCAGTACCATTACCATTCTGCATTCAAAGTTTCACCGCTTTTGAGCCACATTGCATTACAAACCTCAACAGGTCTTTTCTCCCACCTGAAAGATGTACAGCACAAATCTGCTTTAACATTTGTTATACAATCAAATGCACAAAAAGGTTTCTGATGTGTCAGGTATTTGGATGATAAGAGTAATGTTTCATAAAGATTTCTGTTTTGTGTTTTCTGACCAAAACGTACATGCAGGTGAGTTCCTCTTTGTTATCACTTTTAGAAGACCAAGAGCAAATCATTACCAACATAAATACATTACACAATACACAATACATGGATTGTAATGCAACGGTTAATGCGACAAACTTTGGGGGCTGTGGTATCCACTCCCCAGAGAGCAGTACACAGATTGTGAGTAATGTTGCGAAACACAGAGCTGAGAAGCGGAATCAGAAGATCTTTAGCTGAGTGGTGACAGACCTCTTTTAGCTGGGGTTGATGGGGGGATTGGTGAGAGGGGCACCTCAGCCGGTGAGAGCAAAGGGACAGTGGTTGTACCTACCGGGCCACCCCCACTGTGCACAGCCCTGGTTATGAGTAATATTATAGGATAGACCTTTTTTGCAATAAATTCCTAAACCTAGATTAAATAAATGCATAAAATTAATAATAATGAACAGCTCCACAACTGATTAATAATTTAAAACGCTAATTTGTGTGGTAGTAGTCTGGTACAGACCAATTTGTGGCTTGATTGTTAATTTGATACATGAACATAAGGTGGAAAATTTCCAATGGCTTTGTGGGCAGATAGAAAATGAGGGAAACGTTACTAAATTGCTGCCATGAATGAAAAAGTGGCCATATAATATGTCTTGGTTCACTAAAACATGCATGACATCTTCCTGTATGCTGCCTTCCTTTCTGACACCCAAGTGTAAGATCACCCGCAGTCTTGTGTTGTTCAGCACTGAAGTGTAACTATTTTGGGAAGTAAAGTGCAGACCAATGCTTCATTGGTAAATGTGACTATAGTGCATCTTTCACTTCTCTAATGTGCTCACCATAATACTGGCAACTGTTGCTTTGTATCCTTGTCATTGCCTGGACAGGTCAGTGGATGACTGCTGTCTCCATTTGTCTCTTGATACTGAAAGCATTTTTCCATTCCCACGTAAATTTAAGAAAAGGAAACATTGCAAATTGCAACCAGATAAGCAAAAATGTACAGCAACTAATTTTGAGCACAAGACCTTGAGGACATTTCAAGCAGTCTTATTTGAAGGAACAACTTGTATAAAGATGACCAAAGTCAGCTGACAGACAGTGCTTTTTTTCTTTTTTCTTTTTTTGCACAAATAAAAGTTTAGTGCTAACTGACTTGCATGTTAAAGTTTATTTCAGTGTGCAGAATGCTGCAAGGTTAAACTAAAGAAGGGCTGTGTGATTGGTACATGAGGTATTTTTAGAGCTTTTAGTAATCTCACACCTAGCATCATTAAAAAAAAAAAAAAAAAAAAAAAAGTCATACAGCTCCCTGCATGTAATTTCAGTACAGAAGCACAACTGAAACCCTATGAATATAAAATAATACTGAGCCATACTCACTGAAAAACAATAGTGAAATACATACATTATTTATATCATTTTCTAACTGAGGAGGAGAAAAAAATGAAATATGCTCCTTATTATTACTGTGAAAATAATTTACTTAATGTGCATTACTTATGTTTGGTGTGCCTGCAAATATTTATGCTTAAAAATATTACCACAATAAACAAAATGTTTTTTTTTTAATGTGCTGTAAAATAATTCATTTTAAGTTTAAACAAACAGCTTCACATCTGCATGAGACATCTTTGCTTCTACAAAATAACACTTCCTCAAATTCTTCTCACAAATTCAGCATGATTTCACATTGAATGCTAAACTTAGACCCAATCTATACATACTATGCATGTGAGCATATATGGTTAACTCTCAAACAGTTGAAGAGTATCACTTTTGTCGCAGAAACCACTTGATATGCAGTAGTTATATTTATACAGAAGTGTCTTTTTTACAGATTACAAAAAAAGTAAACATTTTGTGTGGGACATTAGTTTTATCAATTTTTTTTCTGAATGAACAAACATGCATTTTACCCCACAATAATGGTGGAGTAGTATCGTCTGGAAAGAGCTGATTGATGTCAGTTATAGCAGCAGTGCTAAACCCTGCTCCCTTCCTGAAGACTTTCAGTTCCAGCTCTTCTCCAGCACACACGTCTGCTGTTTTCATGCAATCCACATAATTCATGAACATCTAGATTAGCTGGTTTGATTAGAGTTGGATCTAAACCACAGGATGGGAGTCCTCCAGGAGCAGGGTTGGCTACAACTGAACCAAACCAGAACTGAACCAAAAACATTCCTGAGAAAAACAGTGAGGGTCACATCATTATTATCACTTATATAAAACTATACATTTTTTGTTTAGTTTAGGGGAAATAGACTGATGTACAGATCAGTTCCTAACATACACATAGTGTGTGTTTCTGTTCTTACCAAAGCGTCATCAGCTCTTCTCACTAATCAGGAAGTAACATCTTAATTTGTGCACATTTTGAAGAAACGCAAGCCAAGCATCACCATGCCAAGACCTTCTCTTCTCACTTTGATATTGGGTAAACTCAATTTTGAATTATTATTTTTAATTTAATTAATTAACTATTATTTCTGTTTTGCATAACAGATGGAGGTTATAGATGAAAATATAATTGATTATAATCTTCCTATATCACTGCAATGTTAATATCACAATAATATTTCATCCTTAAAACAGTTAATTAAAGACTGTGAACGTGAATGTTTAGTTGTGCAATCTTTTGTATCATTTTCGTAATTTTTTAGACTTTCACTGAGCTTTTACACATGCTTTTTTTTTCTGAAACTGAACTGAAACTATTTGCTAATACCAGAGAGTAAACTGATAAATGTTATGTCTGGGTTTATATAATTTAGAATTTTTAAAAGACATTCACCAACAGGTTTATTGGTCTGAACAACTTTAAGCTGCTTCATGAAAATGACCTGTTTAGTAAACTAAAAAGATTTAAAATAGTTTTAACAATAATATTCTGTAACTTCTCACACCTGATTGCAGATGTATAGTCATTATGTTTACACATAATTCAGTACCTATAAACTTTCTCATGCTCATCTAGAAGTTTGGAGGAAGAACTATAACTGAGCTACAGCTGACCACAGAACCACAGTCAGAGAGTATCACTATCACAATCACAGTGCTGGCCTTTCTCAGCATCACAGCTCAGGGCTGACTATCCCTGATAGGCTCATTGGTATCTACACTTATGATTCTTTAGGAAAATGCTGCCCATGTCTGCTATTGTACACACTGAACATATTCAGTGTTACTGCCTCAGACAGAATTGTAATGAGCTGAATTCATGAGGGGCCAAGCACTAGGGGGCATGCACTGTTAGCGTGATCTTCTTCTTCTGAATCATTCTCTTCAAAGTTTCGGTGATCCCCTAGTTATTGTTTGTTATTAAAAGTTTGATCAGGTTACTTGTCCGTTCGGGCAAGTACAATTCTCTTTTACTTGCCCCTTCACAAAATCCCCTTGTCCCGTTAAATTTCGAGCCCTGGCTAATATATAGAGACCACTTCCAGGTCAAATATTCAATCTCAAAACACTTGAACTGCATAAGGTAACGTTAGTAACAATGAAGAAAAATAAACATTACAAAAAAATATATAAAAGGACATGAAATTCCCAGCAATAACTTTGATAGGTCAAAGAATTCCATGGACAGCAAATTGATCCATGGTAGGCAGAGTTTTCACTGAATAGTGACATTTTCCCCATGTCTTTCTTTAAAAATTAAATGATTTCTGAACATCCAGTGATTAAAGGCTGTGTTCCCCTCCATTTTCCATTATCTTGTCGCTGATTTATTCTGAGCGTGATTCTGATACCCCTCCCCCTCTCCGCCGGAAAAACTTGAAAAGCGTATATAAGCAGGAGGTTTATTGGGAAAAAATATAAATGTAAAAAAAAAAAGATATTTGGGAGAATCAATGAATTGTGAATGACTTATTACCATTGTGTAAATAATATGTAATCATGTAATCCATAAAAAAGGAACTGTAGTCTGATTACGAGTATTTTAAAAAGTAGTTTACTCTAATTACAAGTACTTGAGTTTTGGAATCTGATTACGTAATCCAGATTACATGTAATCCGTTACTACCCAGATCTGCCTATTGTAATGGAACTGGTATGAAAATATTCCTTGGTTTATGCCGACAATATAGAAACCGATTTTGACATAGTCAGCCGAACTTCCTGTCTGCTATTTTGATTTATGTTAAAAACCTACTTTTTTAACTTCTCATCAACCGTTGATTTAGATTTTTACCAAAACAGAGGCAAAAGATTAAAAGTTATGGATTTCATGTAGATAAACATCTTAGGCATAGTGCCAAAATGCATCTGAGGCTGTATTTCTGCCAATATTTGACATATTGACACAAAACTTTGTATGTGACATCGTGACCTCACACTGACCATATCACATCAATTTGGTAACAGCACCACCTATTGGTCAAAAGTGATAAGCCAAGAAATCATATTACTAGTGATTGTATTTATGATTTTTCAGCAATTTTGCCTACAATATTCTTTTAATAATGGTTTTAATAACTCACTCCTGCAGTTGGTCTGAAGCTTGCTTCTGTAGTGCTAGGCCCCATAATTAAGCTATATTTAGAATATAGAGGTAAAGACACTGAATCAGTCAGATTGTGCCGTGTATTTCTCTGGTGTGCATCACATACAAGCAGGTAATAATGCAATATTAGGAAAAAAAGCAGTTGAAAACTTGAACTGGTTCATTTTTAAATTCAGATAATATTGGGTCTTGTGGACTATATAAGCATCTGTTACGTAAAATATTTTACTCAGGGCAGTACTAGGATAAATAAGTACTCATTTACATGAGATTGGTTTGAGACAACAAGTTTTTAAAACATTTTATTTGGTGATTAATATGTAATTGTAAGAGTAAAATGTTTAAATGTCACTGTTTTATTTTTTTTTTTCCATCTCAACAGCCAGTGCTCTGACTTCGGTAACTGGTGAGTAACAGACTCTTAGTCACTCATTTTTACAACAGATATTATTCTAGCTGCATTGTGGCATAACCAGTCACTGTGTTGGTTAATCTGAAGTTTAGCATGTTGTAAGATGTGAGTTGTATCATAATGGAGATATTTTATTTTTTAGGAGATGTTAGTATCAGACTGGTGAATGGTAATAATGACTGCTCTGGAAGAGTTGAGATCCTGTATAACGGCCAGTGGGGGACAGTGTGTGATGATGCCTGGGACATGTATGATGCTGCTGTGGTGTGCAGACAGCTGGGATGTGGAAGAGCTGTTAGTGCACATGGCAGTGCTCATTTTGGCCCGGGTAGTGGTCAGATCTGGTTGGATGATGTGGGATGTTCAGGAAGTGAATCATCGCTCACACAGTGCTCACATCCTTCTTTTGGAACACATGACTGTGGTCATAGTGAAGATGCAGGTGTCGTCTGCTTAGGTAAAATTGCGTCTATTTTCAAAGTATTATTCTGCTGTTTTCAACACCAAAACACCTAAGCACATTGAAAATGCAGTGCTTGCTTGCGGGCCATTGCTGGGATTATTAGGGAGTGGGAGTTTGTGATAGTTCACAAAAATTAATTGTTAGAAGCTTTTCACAATACTTTGGTATGACCATTATAAAGAATTAAATAATTGTTGCATTTTACTTTTTTAGCATGACATAATTGCTATATCCATCTTAAACATTTTGTCATGCCACTGAGGTACTTCACTTAGTTTGTACTTAGGAAATTATTACATTATTTATCAATAATGTAAGCATTTATTTTGTCCCCTTCTTGTGAAGAATATTTTTCTAAAAAACTGCAAGATATTTTATAAAAAAGACTTGAAAGTTATGTCTCTCAGTCTGAACTCAACCCCGTCACACTAATCATTTTACGCCCAGAATAATTTAGACTCTGCTCATATGTGATTTACAAGAAATGACATCATTCCGGTCTCTTCAATAGTGGTGCAGAAAATGGCTAGCGTCATACTTCTTCGGCATATTATAATCAAGGATTGCACTGTCAAGCTTAACTCAAAACTGTCACATAAAATTAAAATGGAAAATTGTTATTTATCAACATTTTATTTTAATTCATGAGTATAAACAGTGTTATTTTATTGCTATCATATAAGGTCTCCTAACTACATGAGGAGCTGTGGCTATTTTGAGTGAAAAACCACAACCCTGTCACAAATATATGTATTTCTCAGAGTTGAAGACTTATGACAGGGTTGTTTTTTACTTCATTTATTAATAATAAAAAAAGTATAAAATAATCATGGTTTCAGTAAATATATACTTAGCAAAATCATGATAACTCATATTTTTGTTATAAATATATTTTTTTATGTTATTTTTAACTTTGACAAGTATTATTCATCAGAAATTGCAATGACTATGTTGGCCATGCAGATATGTTGAGCCAGAAAGAAGGACATAATATGAGTGAGAAACAAAACTGAAAATTTTAATTGAAGGCAAAGTATCCATTCAGATGAGTTACAGACTTCAACCATATCACATGTCATATTAATATTTTTGGAAAAATACAGGGAAGACAAGTAAAAATGAAAACATTCCTTGCTGATTACCATCCCTTGTGAAAAAGAATTGTGCTTAATTGTATTAAAAGTATAATTATTGTGTACTTCCAATGTTAAAAGTATACTTTTTTAAAAATGCATTTGCAGATAATATCATATAATTTAAATTAAAGGCCACTTAAGTGTACTTAAGATATTACACTTTAATGACAATAGGTCTTAACATACATGTATTAACATGTAATTTGAATGTATTTCTATTTAGACTATAATATATACTATGTGCATTAATACAATTAACACAAATAAACTTCAATACACTTTTTTATACAGCATACTCCAATAAAGCGTTGAATTGTTGAAATTTTCATCAACAGCTCCTGCTCTATGAATTCTAGCCATTGGCTAGCGGACCCCCACCCGTTCTTAGCATTCCATTGACTCCCATTCATTTTGGCGTCACTTTGACAGCGAATAACTTTACATCTGAGGCATTTAAAGACTCCATTTGTCCATTCATTATTTCTAAAGAAAGACAAAAATGTATAAAAGGCTCCATTACCTTGTATCCTACATTGTGGCCCTGTAGAAGCAGTTTTTCTAAAAAAGGCTAACGATTGTGTCATAACCTGCGACTCTCTGTCGCATAGTAGAGAACTTACCGTATGGACAGGAGGAGAAGCTCGCAGGCAATCTTTTACTGTCTATGAGGCAATCGGGGGGACGTGGAGGCACGAAGTCAAGGGAGAAGCCCTTAGAGAGTCCATAAAAGCAAAGGGACAAAATTATTCAACAACGTCTGCAAGATTTGGTGGGTGATTCAGATTTCTCTTGGCACAGCTATTAGAAGACTCAGTTTGAGTCTGTGCAGTACGCTCGACCCCCAGGAAGTGCGTGTTTCTTATTGACTTCACTTGTCTCCGTTGAATCCAATGGAGTCGCTGTGTCCATTTCTTTTACTGTCTATGGGTTTCTGAGCATCCAGTGCATTTTAGTCAGAAACAAATTATCTAACATATTAGATAGAGGTAAACAGTTTAGCAGATATACCATATCATAGCAACCAAAGCGTCTCAACTGAAAAAAAGCTGCGACACTAAAAGCGCTCTCAAGCACTCACAGCAACTGTCACAGTTTAAGATATTTTAGATTTAGTCCGAGAGCTCTCAGTCCCTCATTTGAAACTGTGTGTACGGTCTACTGTCAATGTCCAGAAAGGTAAGAAAAACATCATCAAAGTAGTCCATGTGACATCAGAGGGTCAGTTAGAATTTTTTTAAGCATCGAAAATACATTTTGGTCCAAAAATAGCAAAAACTACAACTTTATTCAGCATTGTCTTCTCTTCTAGATCTGTTGTGAGCGCGTTCACTGCAGTCTATTATATCCAGTTCGAGAACAAATCATTTGATTTAACCGGATCTTGAACCAGTTCACCAAATCGAACTGAATCGTTTTAAACGGTTCGCATCTCCAATACACATTAATCCACAAATGACTTAAGCTGTTAACTTTTTTAATGTGAGTTAAAACAAACCAATATCCCGGAGTAATTAATTTACTCAAACAGTACACTGACTGAACTGCTGTGAAGAGAGAACTGAAGATGAACACCGAGCCGAGCCAGATAACGAACAAAAGATTGACAAGAGAAGAGAAGACAATGCTGAATAAAGTCATAGTTTCTGCTATTTTTGGACCAAAATGTATTTTTGATGCTTCAACAAATTCTAACGGACCCTCTGATGTCACATGGACTACTTTGATGATGTTTTTCTTACCTTTCTGGACATTGACAGTAGACCGTACACACAGCTTCAATGGAGGGACTGAGAGCTTTCGGACTAAATCTAAAATATCTTAAACTGTGTCCCGAATATAAACGGAGTTCTTACTGGTTTGGAACGACATGAAGGTGAGTTATTAATGACATAATTTTGATTTTTGGGTGAACTAACCCTTTAAGGACTAAAACAATAAAATTGTGGTTTTAGTTAAACTTCTAAATTAAACAATTTTTTTTTTTAAATAAAGAGACCATAGACACAACTTGTGTAGCATCAGTCATATACAATGTAAAAAAATTATGCTAAATGTCACAATTTGTTATCATCAATTCGTTATCAGGGAAACATGAACAGTAGGTAGATATTTGTTTTATAGTAAGTCCTGTGTAAAATCTTTTTTAAACCAATCCCATTTTTCCATTCCAAGGTTGAGAAAAATTAAAGGTCTTTAATGTCTGAGGTGTGAAAATATGATTTTTGGAGGTTTGATATGTGCCTAATGATGTGGGGTATTTATAAATCATATGTAGTTGATAAAATGACAGTATATTCCTAGTTGAAATGTTACCGAATCCCAGGAATGACCCTTTTAATAAAAGTACTATTAAAGGAATTAGTATAATAGGGATTTTGAATGGTCGGCGATTGGCTTCCAAAGATGTCAAACACATATAAAACACATACAGAATGCCAAAAAGTAACTTTTTTAACACATTGTATTTTTATTTTTAAGGTCAACTACCAGACATAAGGTTGGTCGGTGGGTCTGATTCATGCTGTGGGAGAGTGGAGATCCTGTATAATGGCACATGGGGAACCTTGTGTGATGATCACTGGGACATGAATGATGCTGCTGTGGTGTGCAGACAGACACAGTGTGGATCAGCCATCAGTGCTCCTCCTAGCGCTGCCTTTGGTCCAGGCAGTGGATTGATCTGGCTGGATGACGTTGGATGTTCAGGAAGTGAAAGAGCCCTCACACAATGTCCACACAGAGGACTAGGAACACATGACTGTAATCATTATAAAGATGCTGGTGTTGTTTGCTCAGGTATGTTAAATCTTTTTTTAATTTTTATTTTTTATTTTTATTTATTTGGAGGATATGAGCAACATAAATTACCTTAAGCTTCATTAATTTACATTTTGTAATTTTAATTTAAAATCGTTTAAAATAAACACATATTTATTTTGCAGGTGAGCTGCAGATGCCGACTCTTTCTCTGACCTCCACACATGCAGCTGTTTCTCCTGGAGAAAGTATCCAGTTCAGTTGCACAACACCTAAACCAAGATGCAAGGCTAAAGCTGAATTCCAGCTCTTCAGAAACGGACCATCTGTACCCTCCCAGACACATGAATCTAGTGTGACTTTCAACCTTGTTAATGTACACGTCTCACATCAGGGCAGCTACAGCTGTCGTTACTCCTACCAAAACAACATCAAATCACCTTTGAGCAACACTGTTATCATCACTGTGGGTGAGTGCAGTCACATTAGTCTCATTGCCTACATTATAAATAATATGCATTAGTAACATGCAAGTGAACTCATTCTGTAAATTTTATGTTTTTATTTTTTGCATTTGAGCCCGTTTGTAAAATAGCTGTGGATAAAATTTTCATCCTGACAAGATGCAGTTCTTGAAGTTATTTTTATTTATTTAAAGAAGTTAGCTTTATTGTTTGAGTCTCTGTAATCATATACATTTATTTTTCTTGTTTTTTATAGTTAAGTTGCAGCAGCCCAGTATTTCCCACAGTGATCCTGATGGATGGTTTCATGTGGGGCCTCAGGGGCCAGTGATCACCAGGGGTCACAGTTTCACTATCATCTGTAACACTGACTCTCAGTTTCATGGAGGATCTTTTCACCTGTTCAGAGGATCAAACATCACCAGGACTGAGTCAGCTGTCAGTCACTCTGCCTCCTTCTTCTTTCCTGAAGCAGATTATTCACACGAGGGAAACTACAGTTGTGTTTATGAAGTTAGTCTCTCCTCACGCTCCTTTCATTCATCTGACTCTGAACTGCTGCTCATCACTATCACAGGTATAAGAGTATAAGATGTATAATAGTTTAGAAACAAGCTGAACTGCTGGTAATGGAAGTTTAATTCAAGCACATGTGTCTCTTTCAGCCTCCCTGTTGCCTATCATTGGTGCTGCAGTGTCAGCTGTGCTGCTCTTATTGTCTGTCCTTATAATCATCCTCCTGCTGAAGAGAAGACAAAAGAAAAAGAACAAGGGATCGCATTCAAAGTGCGCTTTTGCAAAAAGTAATGGTTTTCATTCTATAAAATAATTCAGGTGAAGTCTTATAAAACTGTTTCTTCAATAGTATTATATATATATATATATATATATATATATATATATATACACACACACACACAAACATATTTCCATATATAATTGGACACTGACACAATTTTAATAGCTTAAACTCTGTGCCACCAGAATATAATTCAAATGAAACAATCAAGATGAAACTGAAGTGTAGACTTTAAGCTTTAATTCAAGGGGTTGAACAAATATAACATGAAAATCAGTTTTTACATCTATTTACATACAACCATCTATAACCAATTTTTTACAACAATTTTTACTCACAGTCCCTCCATTTTCAGGGGCTCAATTGTATTTGTACAAGTAAATACAATCATAAATAAAAGGTTCATTTTTTTTATATTTTATTGAGAATCAATGACTGCCTTAAACCTTGAACTTTGTGATGCTTATCCAGGCCTTTTCTGCAGCTGACTTCAGTTGTTGTTTGTTTATGTGTCTTTCTGCCTTTTAGTTTTGTCTTCAGCAAGTGAAATTCTGAAATGATCGGGATGAGATCAGGAGATTGACTTGCCATTGCAAAATATTCCACTTTCTTTACATGAAAAATTCCTGGGTTGCTTTTACTGTATGTTTTGGGTCATCGTCCATTTGTACTATGAAGTGTCACACAATCAACTTTGCTCCATTTGGCTGAATCTGGGCAGACAGTACATCCCTAAAGACTTCAGAATTCATCCAGCTGCTTCTGTCTTTTGTCACGTCATCAATAAACAGCAGTAACCCAGTGCCACTGGAAGCAATGCTTATGCCATCACACTGCTCCATATGTTTCACGGAAGATGCTTTGGATCATGAGCTGTTCCAAGCCTTTGTAACAGTCAGAGACGTTCGGACCCATATGCAGTAGTTTATTATAGAGAATGGTCAAACAAGCAGAGGATGTCAGGGGATATCCAAAATCAGAAACAGCAACAAGCAGTGGTCAGGGCAGGCAGCAGAGAATCGGTATAAACAGTCCAAAGTCAAATACGGAAGGAACAAACAGTAGGAAACCGCTCTGAAATGCCAGACAGAGCTGAACAAGACTTGCAATGTGAGTGTGGATGAGTGCAACCTTTATAGTGTCAATGATAGGAAACAGGTGTGGTTAAATAATGAGTTCCTAGGCAGGGTTTTATGGAAAATGAAGTCCAGGGTGTACTGTGTAGTGTGAAAGTCTAGTGTGGTGAATAAACGGATGTGCAGTGACCGGATCATGACAGCCTTCTCCATACTTTTTTCTTCCTGTCTTTTTGGTACAGGTTGATATGAATTTCAGCCATCAAAATAATATGTTTCCAAAATTGTTCAGATTTTTTTAGAGGTCTAATCAGACCTTGTTTGCACCTCGTGGTGAACCCTCTGTATTTGTGACCTGTGCTGGCAAAATGTGTCACAATGAGCAAAAAATATATAATAATAATAATAATAATAATAATAATCCATTAAAAAACCTACAAAATTGTGTATGATTTGTTGGAATCTGAAAAAAAATCGGAGTCGGCAAACTAAATTTAGAGAAAAGCAAATTCACCTAGCAATATTACGTCTTTTCCCCCTCTTCTTTTCTTAATAATCATTACTAGATTAATAATCATAAGCATTTGTTTGTATTTTTGTTGTTGAAAGGACAAATATAAGAAATAAACAAGTAGGCTAGTGTATTACATTTTTAATTTTACATCTAAACAAGCATTCAAGAAAGAAAAACAAATAATAAAATGTAAAAATCATTTTAGTGTCTTCATTACAAATAAAATGATTATTGAAACTACAAAAGAAGTTCAATCGAGAACCAATTGATTGCCTTTTTATAATTTGATTAACATTAATGTGATAGATGGCCTATAGTGTAATGCATGGATATAATATAATGTTACTTATAACAGATTATGTTTGCATGAATACATAAATACATTTAGCCAACTGTAAATCAGTGCATTTTAGATGTCCGTGCAAACAAATTAACACAGAAGACATCAAAATTGGATGAAAAGCTGTGAACCTGTCATTGATTTAATGAACTCGCAAGAAGACAAAGTCTTAAAAGGGAAACACCCCACCAAGTACATAAAACATAACAAGAACTATATGTGAAATCTGTCACATCATTAAGTGTATTGTGACGAGCACTCCCAGAGGAATCAGCGTCGCCCTGGAAACCAAACCAAAACACCTGCACGCCCTCGTCACCGGCTGATCGGTCACAGCTGCTCCCCATCAGCCAGCACATTGAAAAGCAGCACATGTTGCACTGAGAAGGGGTTCTCAAACAGAACGCAAAGCTGGACTAACCCCTCTCTCCTATCCCCACAGAAAGCAGCGAGTGACCGACAGCCCACACCCTTTGGAGCACGTCTGGACACCCACTTTCCCCTTGATTGGCACAGAGGAGCACGGAGAGCACACGGGGAGCACCAACCAGCGGAAAGCAGATCAGGACACTTCACCAGGCACCCCTCACTTTTCAATAAACCCACCCTCCGGGGCTTTTGATTTCACGTACCTCTTGTCGAGTGGTTCTTCACCCCGTGACAGTATACCTCATAACATTAACCAATGTAAGGCCTGTGGCCCCTGTCAGGTGACTAGACTTCTGGATCGGAACTCCTGTCTGCAGCCACACTGGATTAATTCACTCCCAAGTGTTCCACACTAGAACTTGTTCATGAAAGACAGTTGTAAATCTTTAGAATGTTTGGAAATGTATGCCAGATGCCGCTGTTGGGGGGCAGCCCTCTTTTGACATACCAAAAGTCAATGGCTTGTGATCAACAAAAGCTGTGAATGGCTGGCCTTCAAGCTAAAAATTAAAATGACGAATGGCAAGTTGTATAATAATAACTACTTATAAGTAGTATAATAATGTAACATTGCTTATAAGTTACTTATAATACATGCCTTGTAGAGAGGGCCCTTCAGCTCAGCTACCTTGGGAATAAATCTGTGATAGAAATGAACCTTTGAAAAGTTTGAGCAGCATTTTTCAGGCCAAATTGATTGAGTTTGCGATAATTATGGACGGTAACTGCCATCCGACTTAGACACCACATGCAAAGGATATGCCCAAGGACTATTTGACCATTGTATGATACCTAACAAGGTTGTAATTGAAAAGACACTGAGCATAAACGAAAAGAATTCAAATCTTTTGCATTGCCTAAGCGACAGTTTAGCATATTGACCAACAAATCGTTTACACAAAGGAAATCAGCACCCGGAAAAGACGAGCCACCTTAGCCATAACAAAATCCCAAGTGAAACCCTGTCCATTAAAACACAACTTAACCTGACGCTTACCGTATGTTGGGATTTTGGTGCGATTAGCATGTTCCAGTGGGTCGTTCTGATGTTTAGAACACATGTCGAGTGCAGTCGATGGCAGAATGCTCACCTTGGCCCCAGTGTCACAAAGGAAATTTTGCCCTGATGTATCATCATTAATGAAAAGGAGGCAACCAGCATGGCCATTGTCCACAGCATTCACAGACTGCAGACCCCGCATGGTAATCTTACCACGGAAACTACATGGCAAGTGATAAAAGCATGACCCAGAATTGTTTCAACTTGGTTGCACCCAAGTGGGTTGATGGAGGCACTAAAAGATGCTGATAAATCAAAACTCAGTGGTTTTGTAGACTGTTCACTATCTTAGCAAATTCTCGGAAGTCCTTGTTCTGTCATTTACCAAATGAACCGCTCTTTGAATATAAAGCAGGGCTTATGGTCACCTAACAATGTCAGCATATGGTCCACAAGCTCAAAAAGCTTTGCATCGTCCAGTCCTGGTAATGAAAGAAGTTGACTTGCATGCTTTGATTCAGTCAATCCGAAAGTGCCCGACAATTCTATTTTAAGAACGCCATACTTGTCTCTCTTTAGCAGCTCATTTAACAGGCTCACCGCAGTGAAGCACGACATAGTAATACTTTGTGTTAACGGTAGTGATGTCTTGCAGTGCAAACTGTTCCTATGTCTGTGCAAACCATGCTGCAGCTTGCTGTTCCCAAAACTACGGTAACTTGAGAGCGACTGTGTTGGCCATCTTGTCATCTTCTCAAAACACAATGACATCCAAGAACATCCAAGAGCATTGAGGATATTGAAAAATATCAATATTTCAAATGTAATAAACACTTTTCTATAACTTCTGGTATCTGTTGAATGCGGAAGGTGTTCCGGTGGATGACAAGCATATCTCTACCGAGATTCTCTCTGCATTCATCACTAATCATGCAATGGCGATGTATTACATCATCTGCCGGAATGGCTTCCGCATATTATAAATACTGGAAGTGAGAGAAAAGCGTTTATAACATTTGAAATATGAATATTTCAAATATAAATGGATTTGATACTGGAGGTCTTTATTCAACCCCCGGAGCCATGTAAGGCTAGTTTTATTATGGATGCATGCTCTTTATTTGACGACTTGTGGAATGTTAAACTGCAACACCCACTGACTGCAATAATAGAGCTTGAAATAGCCAGGACCATTTTTAATTTAACTTTGATTGGATTCTGTGACGAGTGGGGCGGGGCCGAGAGACGTGGGAACGAGGAGTGAGGCCAGCTGTAGTGATTGGAGATGAGCTACACCTGCGACCCACCGCCGGTCTCGAGTCCCACGTAGGAGATGGAAGGATATAAAACTGGAGCGACGACCGTGAAGGACGAGAGAGGACCAGGCCTGGGACCAGGCCAGTCGTCCGTGAGGGGCTGATGCGCTGTTTTGTGTTTATTTTGAAATATTAAAGTTTCATTTGATTGTCCGCCCGTTCCCGCCTCCTTCTTCCCGATGACTATGGAGATTTTATCATGCCCAAAACCGGAGGAGCTGTCGCTGTCCACCGGCTGGCGGAGGAGTGTCGTGCCGTCCGCCGAGGGCTGTCCAGTGCCACCATCAGGCACCGCGGAGGAGATCACCCAGCTGGTGGAGGGCCGAACAGTAGTGCGTCTGGGAACCGGAATTTTATTTTTTTTCCTTTATCCCCTCTCTCGTTTCTGTCACTCCTCCTTCCATCTCCTTTTCTCTCGCCTCGTCTGTCCTACCCCCAGGTTCCCGCAGGTCCTCGTGAGCGGTCCCCCCCGGAGGGAAGGTGGGGGGAGTTGAGTGCAGTCTCGAGGGTACCCCCCGGCCTGCGAGGGGCGATGGGGGTATGTGATGAGTGGGGCGGGGCCGAGAGACGTGGGAACGAGAAGTGAGGCCAGGTGTAGTGATTGGAGATGAGCTACACCTGCGACCCACCACCGGTCTCGAGTTCCACGTAGGAGATGGAAGGATGTGAAAATGGAGCGACGACCATGAAGGACGAGAGAGGAGCAGGCCTGGGCAATATTTTATGTTTGCTTTTTATTTTTTGCGCACCAGTCGTCCGTGAGGGGCTGATGCGCTGTTTTGTGTTTATTTTTGTCATTAAAGTTTCAATTTGATTGTGCGCCGGTTCCTGCCTCCTTCTTCCGGATGATTAGGAAGTTTATAGTATTACAGATTCATCTGAAAGAAGAAAGTCATGTATGCATAAGATGCCTCAAGGCCGAGTAAAACATAGACTAATTTTCATTTTTGGGTGGTCTAGCCCTTTAAAGGGGAAACACCCTGCCACCAGCATCTAAACACTCTTTAAGGGGAAACATAATAACAACTCTTATGTGGATTCTGTCACATCTTTAAGTGTATGCCACCGTAGTATATTTGTATCGATATTGAGTGTAGTCAGTGTCATCTTTATGCAGATGCTTCGGCTGATAGTCAGCGCGAGAAGCGAAAGGGCAAAAGGTACTAAATTATTATTTGAAGCATTGGGATTGCTAGACGAGTGCTTTATGAACTTGTTTTTGTAAAAAAACAAAAAGCTCAAATTCGACCAAAATAAAAAATAATTATTTGTTTTTGCTTGTAGATCAAAATTACAAACGATACCTATTTAATTGATGTAGAAATAAGGGAGGAATAGTCCACATCTGTCCATGATATTGCTTTTGTACAATTTGTAAAAATTGTACAAAACTGTACAATTACTTACAGTCCCTTGAAAAAAATGGGGGGGGGGGTACATATTAAAGAACTGTAATTCCTTAACCTTTTCTCCGGTTGTGATGAAAATCCCCTCAAATTAAAGCTCATAGTCTGCACTATACCTTGTAGCTTGTATGTTTTGGTCAACAGCAAAAATAATACAAACTGAGCCTGTGTCCAAATATGTATGGACCTAACTGTATATATATTTCCCCCTTTAAATGTCCTTCATCTAGGTCAAGCTGCATCACATAGAAGCAAAAATGAAGAGGATGATGAGGCTGATTATGAAAATTTTGAACTTGATGAAAACATGGACCATGATGAATCTGAACAGGACTATATTAATGTGGACTCTGATCATTCTGAACAGGACTATATTAATGTGGACTCTGATCATTCTGAAAAGGACAATATTAATGTGGACTCTGATTGTTCTGAACAGGACTATATTAATGTGGAATCTGATCATTCTGAACAGGACTATATTAATGTGGACTCTGATCATTCTGAACAGGATTATGTCAGTGTGCACTCAGATGATTCTTAAGATGACTGTGTCAATGTAATTATTACAGAGAAAAGTTTGGTAGATGAATGATGATAACATTTTTGAAAGCTTTTATGATTAGTACTGAGTGAACCCAAAGTACTGCAAAAATGTAATATGGCAGCCTTGATCTGAATCTACAAAAAAGTTCATCTCACACATCGTATCAGACATACAACAGATGATTACAATTTATCAAAGTTATTGTGATGATTATGGGTGACCCCTAATACAGTGCATTCATTCTGGGCTCAGCAGTTTATCACAGCCTGCTGCACGTTTTTGATCACATTAAGTAAAAAATGAAATAGAGAGAGAGCTTTCTTTGTCAAACAGAATGTTTTTATTTGTTGTTCTTCTTGTATATTTCAAGAGTTTGTTTCCTAAACGTGATAAATGGCTTTAAAAAAATTAATAAAAAAAATTGAGTTTCCACCAAAATCAGTATTTTATCTTGTTGGTATAGAAAATTATTATTATTATTATTTTATGCAAAATGCGATAATCGCTGAGTTATTAGGTCATGTTTTGTCCTTTTTTCAAAACCAACAAACACTAGTCTCCCTTTTTTGCAGAATGCGATATATCCACTCAACCAATCATAATACACCATTCCACACATTCTGGACAGTTATGCCGATGTTTTGAATACAACTAGCATCCTAGTTTTCCTCATCTACTATGTACTTTGTGATCAACAAACAAGGGCTTCCCGATAAATCGCATGTAATTGTCATGCACATCTCATCAGTAAAGCCGGTTCTGTGATTAATAGTCCAGGTAAATCTCCATGTACTTTCAGATGGAAATTATTGAGATGCATTTAATACACAGAGCCACAGATCAATGAAAAGCTACGCTATATCACGTTCATTAGATGAATCACATTATGAACACAATATAGCGTAGCTTATCGTTGGTAGTGTTAATGCCATTTATGTTTTTTTTTAATAGAGCACATAGCACTGGTCAACTAAATGAACATGTAACATGGCAAAGATAAATGTACTTTTGAAAGTTAAATGTAAGTGAATTTTAATTTTGGAATTTCTCCTTACTTGGCCCATGTAAGATGTGTCTGATATTGTCTGTTGTTTAGGAGTGGCTTAACAAGAGGAAAACGACAACTGTAGCCCTGATCAGAACTGAAGGGGAGGGCAATTGTAATTAAAGACACACACATAAACATACATATATATGCAGGGACAGACAGGAAGTGAAAAATGGCCTTGGATTTTCTCCCAAATAGGCCCACCACAACTACAAACAGTCGCTAATATTTTTACAATATTACACCATGTGATTACAGGAGGGAAGGGTAATGGAACATTGGCGCAAACACATTGCTGGACCAGTTTAAATGATTTTAAGAGCGTGCACCAGTTGCATTTAGTCTGTAAGGTCATGAATAACATGGAAATGCCATGCTATTTTAAAACAACAATTTCCAGGCCTAAAAACTTTTAGAAAAAGTTCTCTGTGTAATAGTTATATTTAATTAAGTCCTAAATTTATGTGGTGGACTATGTTTAGCTATATCGCATGGCTATAATAATTCTTGCAGCTTTCAAGTGTCACGTGAGCGATAAAGCACAGGAGGCAAATGCGAGTACTGAAGATTTATTTAAGATGAGTAATGATGAGGAGATGATGGTGGGTGATTCGGGGACCTCAATGGCAGCCCAGACAAGTGAGGAGGTGTTTGAGTGCGCTGGTGGAGGTGGTGGTGGTGGTAAATCCGTGATGATGTCCACTGTTGGAAACCATGTCTATCGGGAGGCCATGTAAACGAAAGACGTGATCTACAATGGCCAATGCTGTCTCCTTGGCTGAGGGTAATTTGGGCAAGGGAATAAAGTGGGCAGCCTTTGAGAACCGTTCCACCACGGTCAAAACTACCGTGTTGCCCTGGGAGCGCGGGAGGGCGGTAATAAAATCTAGTGCGATGTGGGACCAGGGTCTCGAAGGAACTGGCAGCGGTTGAAGTAACCCATCAGGGGGTCGATTGGAAGTCTTACCAGTGGCACAAACCGAGCAAGCCAAAACAAAACTGTGAATGTTGCGAGCCATAAGTTGACTAAGAATTTAGTACTGTTAACTCCTGGGTGACAAGCCACATTAGAGCAATGCCCCCACTGGATGACTTTGTACCGTAATCCCTACGGCACAAATAATCGATTTGGTGAGCACCCGGGCGGAGGCGTTACCCCTTCTAAGGCTGTCTTGACCTTCGATTCAATCTCCCATGTAAGTGTGGAGACCACTAATGTCTCGGGAAAAATGCATTCGGGAGTGGACGGGCATTCGGAATGGTCAAAAATATGTAACAAAGAATCGGGTTTAATATTTTTGGAACCCGGGCGGTACGAGAGAGTAAAGTCAAAACATCCGGAAAAAAAAGTGCCCACCGAGCCTGCCTGGAGTTCAATCTTTTGGCAGTACTAATATATTCTAAATTCTTGTGGTCGGTCCATACTATAAATGGAACCCCCGATCCTTCTAACCAGTGGCGCCACTCCTCCAATGCCATCTTGACTGCTAACAACTCTCGGTTACCAGTATCATAGTTGCATTCGGCAGGGGATAATTGATAAGAGAAAAACGCGCATGGGTGCACCTTGTCATCTGAGGGAGACCGTTGAGATAACACAGCCCCTACCCCCACCTCCGACGCGTCGACCTCCACCTTGAACTGACGTGATGTATCAGGGGTGATCAGGATAAGGGGCGAAACGAAGCAGCTCTTCAGTTTGGCAAACACTGCCTCGGATGTGTCTGACCACCTGAACATAGTTTTGGGGGAGGTCAAGTCTGTCAGAGGTGCGGCTAGTTGGCTCAAGTTGTAAATAAAACACCGGTAGAAGTTGGCAAACCCCAGAAACCTCTGTAGGGCCTTACGGAAATCTGGACTTGGCCACTCTACCACCGCCTTAACTTTCTCGGGATCCATGTGTATTCCCTCAGTCGACACGATATACCCAAGAAACGGAACAGAATGTGCATGAAACTCGCAAATCTCCGCCTTGACAAAAAGCCCATTCTCTAGCAACCTCTGAAGCACTCGTCAAATGTGCTGCACATGTTCCTGGAGAAAAGAGGAAAAAATCAATAAGTCGTCCAGGTAGACATATATGAATTGATCAATCATATCTCGGAGCACGTCGTTGACGAATGCCTAGTAGACCGCTGGGGAGTTGGAGAGCCCAAAGGGCATGACCAAGTATTCAAAGTGCCCCCTGGGGGTGTTAAAAGTGGTCTTCCATTCATCCCCCTCCCTGATGCGGACCAAATGATAAACGTTACTTAAGTCCAATTTCGTGAAAATCGATGCTCCCTGCAACCTCTCGAAGGCTGAAGACATCAACGGCAAAGGATAAGTATTATTTACCGTGATGTTGTTCAGTCCCCAGTAAACAATGCAAGGTCGCAGCAATCCATCTTTCTTCCCCACAAAAAAGAACCCCGCCCCCGCTGGAGAAGAGGAAGGGCGGATGAACATAGAAGCTAGAGAATAAGAAATATATTTCTCCATAGCCTCCCTTTCTGGAACAGAAAGTGAATATAATTTGCCTTTAGGCGGAGACTTACCTGACATTAAATCTATGGCACAGTCATAGGGATGATGCGGAGGAAGAGAAGCAGCACAAGACTTACTGAACACTTCCTTCAGGTGGAGGTACTCCGCGGGCACGTTAGACAAATCCACTGCCTACTCCTGAAACACAGACATAGAACAGGTGTAGATGTAGGCGTAATGACCGGTCCCCCCCGCAGTAGAGTCACAGGCCCAGGGACCTCCGCCTCTCCTTCTCCTCCCGGGAAAGCCGAGCTCGCCTTACCTGCAAGGGTTTGTGATAGTAGGAGGGGCTGGCCACGTCCCCGCCGCTGACTCGCATGTCTGTCTGGGCCTTAGGTGTGGAATTGGGTAGGTTCCGTCGCTTCACTCGCGTCAGACATGCATCTACCCTCAGCGTCAGTTTGATGAGCCCATTGAGTGAAGTGGCAAGGTCCAGGGCATAGATTTCCTTCTGGACGCGGTTAGCCAGCCCATGCTGGAACATGTCCCACTGCGCCTCCTCATTCCAATGACACTCCACCGCCAGAGTATGGAACTCGATGGAATAGTCAGACATGAATCTTTTACCCTGACGTAATTCGGCTAGCATCCTCGCTGCCTCCCTCCTGGCGACGGCCCGATCAAAGACCCGCCTCATCTCGGCGGAGAGTGTCTGGAACGAGGCGCAGCATTGATCTTGGTTCTCCCACACCGCCGTTCCCCATAATGCCGCCCTCCCAGTGAGCAGGGTCAGAACAAAAGCCACCTTGGCTCGTTCACTGGAGAAGGTTCTAGGTTGGAGAGAGAAATGCATATCGCATCGGGTTAAGAAAGCTCTACAAAAGTTAGGCTCACCCGAGTAGGACTCCGGAATGGGGAGACGTGGTTCCGGCTGGAACCACATGAAACAATCAACATGACGTAACAAGAGACGAGCAGGAGACGGTGCATTCATGAACCGTGACATCAAGTTTATAATGAGGGAAATTCCTGCATTTAATTAACATAGCTTAGGTCTGAATAATAAAATAAAGCAACACAAACTATTAGATTAAATCAGTCATTCGAAACCAGCCTTTCGAATCCATGAACTATCTCGGAGCACGCTTCTCATCAGTGCATATCTGATCTGTACTACATAGATCTGCTGCAAGGTCTATGTAGTGTTGCTATATGGGCGCTTATAGTTTTTTTTATAGTTTGCTGTTTAATACACTTGGCCAAAATCTCATGATATAAATGATACAGCGCTTATGCCCAGGATATTTAAAACGTACAAATTAAGATTGGCTAGATGGCACCTACTTCATGTCTTTAAACACACACAAACAATAGCCTTTACAGACATAGTGTTTGATTACAGAAAATACTGTACTATTCAAACAGTTATTTGTTTACCCTTGCTTTGGGAATAAGTGGAGCTCTGAGGTGCGTGAAGTGACTAGGTTTCGCGAGAGCTTGAGGATCCAGCGGAGTTATAAAGTTTTACTGACAAGCTCTTTTAAATACTTATAATTGGTTTGATATTTGTAATACACTCTGATTTAAAATAATAATAACAAATTATAATAGAGATCTTTTAGAAAATTTTCACAGCACATTTTTTCTGTTTGCCGTAGCCCACAGAAACGCCTTCCCTGGAGGAGGGGGATCCGCCAAAATGAGGTGCCGGATCGGATTTTGGAGGTGCCGGATCCGGATCCGGCTTGTTCCGGGACAAATTAAGCACTGGTTTTGGGACATATTACATTAGGATTTAGTTGTTTTAACAGAACGAACTGAGTCTTTTCAAAATAAAATTTTAAATCGGTTCGCAAATCACACCAAACCATCCGTTTACGAATTAGAATTATCCGATTGCAGCTGTACTGGAGTCGACCACTCACTGATTCAAATGAACTGTTTAGTGTCTCCATAAGTAAGAACCAGGAGATCTTGTGAGCGCGTGTGCGTCTGATGTTGCTAAAATTAAGTAATTAATGTTGAAATTTACGATTCATTATTGTAACTGAAAATCATATTTAGGTCAAAATTGTCAGTTGTTTGGGAAGTAAATCCACTGTAAAGAGTGATCTGTTTAAGCCCACTGAAATGCTCGAGTGCAGACGATGCAGACACATCAATCAGCGTCTCTGTGTTTTAGGTTAAAAAAACTAACAAAAAAAAAACATTAAACTAACACAGATTAAATAAAATAACTTGTGCATGTTCAAATTCCCCTCTGCCGTAATAATAACAGTTTTATCAAAATGCTACCATGTCCTATGTGACGTCTGTTTTTATATTGTTTATCAACAGTAACGTTATATTGTTTGGATTAACTAGACGAGTAGACAGACATGAATGTTTATTCATAACCGTACTGAAAATAAGGAAATATTGTTGGCTGATGCTAACTGTCTAGCTAACAAGCTTGCAGGTGCTAATTTGAGGTAATTTTTATAAATAATGTCCAAATATTTTTATTCAACTACCTATATATAGATAGATAGATAGATAGATAGATAGATAGATAGATAGATAGATAGATAGATAGATAGATAGATAGATAGATTACATCTAGGGACAAAAGTAAGGATGTGATGTTCAGAACATGGTAACTACTACAGTAATTATCAAAGAGGGGAAGAGATGCCATGCAAATCACAAAGGTTTCACTCCTAACAGGAATCTACGCATTAAACATGCACCGGGACACTTTACTTTTACAGACCAGACACTTTACAGAACCAATGCAAGTATCTTCTTGTTAACTATTAAGATGCACTTCTAGGCTTGAATTCACACTTGGTTGTCTATGTTCGATGCTCACAGGACGAGGTCACTTTAACGTTCCAGTTTCGTTACATGCTCTGGGAGCAATGTATTAGTAGTAAAATAATTTTTAGTGTCCAGATAAATAATTTTACTTAGAGTCAATAAACGATTAACACTGTCCGCCCTGCGGATTAACAAATCATTTTATTGTTCTATTAATGCTCTAATCCTACAAGTAATTCCTGAAGATGAATGTAGTTAATCTCGATTCTGGATCCAGAACACCTGAGAAGAGATGATGCTGACCATAAGAGGACCTTAGATGATGCTAACCCTGAATCAACAAACAGAACTAACAATTATTGCTACATGTGTGACTGCATCATATAATAATTATTAATTAATAATATTAATAATGTTCATCGTCTAGCTGACTACGTCTTGTATTATATTTTTCTAAAAATCCTGTCAAACGTGCACAAACTGACAGTCACCACCATAAGCTACTACTAAATATTGTAGAACCATAATTTTCTGTAAAGTTACTTTGTAACGATTTGTATTGTAAAAAGCGATATACAAATAAAATAAATGTATTGCACATGCGCTGAACGAATCACCCCCCCAAATGACTCGTTCTTCCCGAGTGACATTAAATATTCTTTCAAAATGAATGAATCATTCAAGAACGACACATCACTAATTCAAACTGCGTTCCCTTATTGAGTCGGCCTCTCGACATTACGTATGGGGAAATACATTTCCCCTAAATTATAAAGTCAGATTCAATAACTCTTTTGCTTGCAAATAGCCAATGGTGCCAAAAAACCTCAGAATCTTTTTTCTTCACTTGTGTCTGGGTTCACCATGCATCCACGCATTACGTTTGGATATGAGAAGGACGATGTCATGTCAGAGCTCCGGAGCATGGTCCGTGGCCCCGTTTGAAGCCACCCCAGCCTCACTGGATGCAGAACTTATGGCTATTCTCACGGAGGCAGTGGCAGATATGGAAGTGGAGTGGACAGCCTCCAAGGAGCTGCCGTCTAAGAGATAGATGGACAGTTCCTTCCTCTGCGCGGGTCGTCAGGCTGAAGCCCCGCAGCGCCCTTTTTCTCTGAGGTCCACGAGGAACTCACCTGGTCATGGTACTCCCCTTACTCAGCCTGAGCCCATGCACAGGGTACCCAGCTGCTGAAGACAGTGGAAGGGGTGGAGAAATTGGGGAACGCACGACCACCTCCCATTGAAGATGCTATCGTGGCCCACCTGGCTTCTTCTCCTGGCTGGAAGACCGCCTCATTGCATTCTAGGCCATGTCAAGCTACTGTTCACATCGCCAAGAAAGCGTACATTTTGGCTGGACATATAGCATCTGCCCTCCACACTATAGCAATCCTACAGATCTTCCAAACTCAACTCCTGGGGTCCCTGGACGAGGGAAGCCCGGACCTAGAGTCGCTTAGGAAGCTGTGCACGGCGGTGGATCTCGCTCTCACGCACGTAGAAGAAGGTCGCACAGGGAATAGGCTGCAATATGAGCAGCCTTGCGGTCCTGCATTGCAATCTGTGGCTGTCGCTGTCCGGCATGCGTTATGCTGAAAATAAGCAGCTCCTGGATGCACCGGTGACCCCCATGGGTCTTTTCGAAATGGTCTCAACACCTCAAGAGCTTTCTTCCACCCTCTACTATTACCCGTGACATAAGCGAAGCCTCTCCCCCGAGAAAAGCTTTGCAAAGTGGAAGCTCGGGGAAACCCGAGGAGGTGACTATGTATGTTCCCATGCAAGAAGCCGCAGACGATTCACCTGCCATTCATGTAGCGGTCCATGCTTCCCCAGTGGCTGGCCCGCAGCTCCCGCCACAGCATGCATTAATGCCCCCTGTATCAAGCCATCTGAGCATGTGGTTGACACTCCCGGCGGCATCTTATTGGGAGATCAACAAGATAAGAAATGGCTATATGCTCCAGTTTGCTCGCAGAACACCCGGCTCTGGCGGTGTGATAAGGTATCAGAACAGAGCGCCTCGCTGCTACGGGTAGAAATCTCCTCTCTCCTTGCCAAACAAGCAGTAGAGATGAGCAGAGAAATTCCAGTTTCTACAGCTGTTATTTTCTAGTTCTGAAAAAAGACAGAGGTATACGCCCCATCTTAGACCTGAGATTACTGAACAAAGTGCTCGCAAAATGCACGTTCAATATAATAACTGTCGAGCAGATCCTTGAGCATATTAAGCCCAACTATGACTTCATTGCAGTGGATCTGAAGGTTGCATACTTCCACATCCAGATAGCCCCATATGACAGGCGCATCCTGAACGCGTTCATGTCTCGAGGCTCTGTCGCTTTGGTTCGGCACAACCATATTCGAGCAGGGTGCTGCTATGGGCAGAGTGGTCAGACGTGTAGTGGTCACTACGGATGCATCACTATAAGGCTGGGGAGCCCTATGCAATGGCAGACCAGCATTCGGTACGTGGGCAGGGGACCAGAAGCGCTCGCATATAAACTGCTTGGAGATGGAAGCGGTTCATCTTGCGCTGCAGAGTTTCCTTCCATTCGTGAAAGACCATTATGTTCTCATCAGAACGGACAAAATGCGATGCTGGCGTACATCAGTCACCAGGGAGGTTCCCCTCTGGGGAGAGACGCGCTGTCGAGCCACTGGCCCAAGGGACGGAAGTATGGTTTTCCCCCGGTCAAGTTAATGCCACTGGTGCTGCAAAAGATCAGTGAGGAGAGATGTGAGTTGATCCTGGTAGCACCCAAATGGCCCAACCAGCCGTGGTTCCCGGAACTGGTGAACATGTCGCAGCTTCTTCTGTGGCAGATCCCACCTAGAAGGGCCCTCTTGTTCCAGGCAAGGGGCACCATATGGCTTCGACGAGGCACTTATACACTCTGAAGTGGAAAGTATTTGCTAACTGGTTTGTTGACAAAAAGGAGGACCCCAGGAGTTGCGATATCTCCATTATTTTGACCTTCCTACAGGAATGTCTGGATGCTGGCAGTTCTCCATCTACAGTTAAATTCTACGTGGCTGCTATCGCTGTTTTTCATTACTTGTTAGATGGCTATTCAGCTTTTCATCTGCTACGCGGGTGCCAAGAAGGTCAGCAAGCTGTCAAAGCAGAGGCTATCACCCTGGATAGTGGAGGCTTTGCGACTGGCTTATGCTTCCCAGGGAATCAGTTGCCCAATCGGGCTGCATGCCCAGTCCACAAGGAGTTTGCTGTCGTCATGGGCTTGGGCGAAAGGCATGTCTATTCAGGACATCTGTTTTGCAGCGGGCTGGTCATCTCCCAACACGTTTGCGAGATTCTATAACTTGGACATTCCCTCGTTCACATCACACTTGCTGTCAGTGCAGTAGTAGGGAGTTAACCTTGGTTCCCTGAGAGGAGGGAACGAGACATTATGTAACCTGCCATGTGGAAAGCCTTCCAGCCTCATAGCTCTCGTTCAGTCAAAGATTCTGAATTTTTTTGGCACCCGCCATCACCTATATTGAGGGCTGTCAGCCAATCAGGTGAGGGTGGGGGCAAAAGAGTTATTCAATCAGCCTTAATAATTTAGAGGAAATGGATTTCCCCATACGTAATGTCTCGTTCCCTCCTCTCAGGGTTCAAGGTTACGTGAGTAACCAGAGACGTTTTCGCGCATTGGCTGGTGCTGCGCAAGAGACAGACATGCACAGCTCTTGTCATATTATCACAAATACGCAGTGTTATTAACCACATAATTCATATTTTAAGTTTCAGATAAAATACACATAAATACTAGTAAAACAATACATTTAGAGTTTGAGAAGTACATGCATATGTCTATGGAAGCAACAAAAACAATCCATTCAAATTTAATTTGCAGATGTGTTTTATTTATATCAGATACACATTTAGGAAGTTCCTGTAAAGTTCACTCTATTCATCACCCAGTTCACCCGCCACTTATTACTTTTAATTCAGGAGAGATTGATGAATTCACATGCTGTAAAGCCGACTCACAGGAACTGCAGCGCGAACAAACATGGCGGTGCCCATCTCACATTACAGATTATGATCAAGATCGTTTAGAAAGGATTTTAAACACCAAAAAAAATCATTTACACAAATTTATGAATCGGAATATCAGATTGTTCATGACATGTATGCAAGTTTGTGGGGGGAAAGTTAGAATATTTTTCACTCACCACTGAAAAGGTTAACATGAAATACTGCCCTTTTTTTGCTCTTCCCTCTTTTTTCTTTACTTTCTTTAATTCTGTATATATGTGTTTTGCTTGGTTAGTTATATGTTTATACAGTATGTTTAGTTATATGTTAGCTATAGGTTCATTTATTAAATCGATTACATTCACAATTGATTTGCCTCTGTGTGCTGCTCACAATTCAAATTCACTGAATGTTTGATTTATTGTTATATGCAAAACTACGTCTAATACTGCATAAGTTATTAATGTTATTCTTCCTTGGCCAGGAAAATTTGTCCCAAGTCCCTAGTCATGTCACTTGCCTCGAGAGAGTAGATGAGCCTGAGTGGGGGTACCTGCCCTGGAGATGTGGCCGCGGCGGAGAGGTGGATGGTTCGGTGCACGTGGTATGGCGGTCGTGTTATTGTATGTCCAGGGCCGTGTCAGGTGTGCTCTGTCCTGTTGCTTCTGTGGATTGCGGAGGGTGTGCGCCCAATGACCAGTTCGGAGGATCCATATCTGGAGAACATGCTTTTCGTTTTGGCCGGCTTTGCATTGCTCCAGATCTGCAGTACTTTTTCTATGCGACTGGAGGATCATACAAGTTCTGCTTCTCGTCTTAACATCGCTCCTCAGTTTGAACGGACAATCATTTCGACCCGCGCTATCATCTTCCACCGGTGGGTATATGACTTTAAGTTTAAACCTATGGGCACGAGAGTCACTCACTACTGTAAATAAGCGCTGACAGTCCTCATTAAGACTCTTACTCGCTGTGCTTTTATTTATTGGAAATATTGAACTTAACCCTGGTCCTGGCAAAAATGCCTTTATGTCCACCTTTTCTATATTTCCTGGGATTTTATACTTACGTTTTAAATGACACTCTGGGCCTGGGTTTACATGCAGGTGTCAAACTTATGGAACCATCTCAACTGCAGTGCACTCAACAACCTGTAGGCATAACGACTATACCTCAGTTGCTATTTAATTCTCATCTTGTTATTCCAGGCTTTAATTCTAAACCTGTTAAAGCACAAAAAAAGACCATCGTGTCTAAGGAAAAAAACAGTTACCTTATGCCAGCTTGGTAGAATGAGAGGTTTCAAAATTTGTCATCTAAACATGAGAAGTCACTAGTTGAAGTTTCAGAGTCACTTAAACTAGTTGTTCACTTTACAAATCAATTCTCAGTTACTATTATTGTCACATACAAACTTCCAAATGTCAGTCCAACTGCATATTTATTACAGTTTTCTTACTTAATAAAATCTGTTAAAACTAAGGAGCTTGTTGTTCTTGGTGACATTAATTTGAATTGGATTGATAACGTCTCGGTTACGTACGTAACCCTCGTTCCCTGATGGAGGGAACGGAGACGTTATGTCGACCGACAAATGGGGTCTCACTTGGGAGGCCAATCATCTCTGATTTTAAGAGAAAACGCCAATGAAATTGGCAAGTGGATTAACACACCTGAGCCACTCCCCGTGCCAACGGGTATAAATAGGGCGACAGGTGCATCCACTCATTAGGTTTTACGCTGAGGAGCCGAGAACGTGTCCCGGCAACAGCGAATGGTTCAAGGTTGTGGCATGGGGACATAACGTCTCCGTTCCCTCCATCAGGGAACGAGGGTTACGTACGTAACCGAGACGTTCCCTATCTGTCGGTCACTACGAGTTATGTCGACCGACAAATGGGGTCCTATGGAAAACGCCATAACCTGAACCTCGTCACAACCCTGAGGCGCTGCAATTGTTGACAAGCCTTGGCGTGCCACAAAAGCTACACTTAAGGTCGTAACCTTCCCAAAGCCCCAGCGCAAATTCACTGACCTTGGTACCGAAGGGGCCAAAGGGTGAGTACATCGCTGCTGGAGAAGGCCATGCTGCTGTTCCGCCCACATAAAGTAAATGGAAGGGATTTCAACCTTCAGAGAAAGATTGCTTCAAATCTTCCCTATTTGTTCTTTCAGCTGGCAAGACAATGGGGAAGCGAGCCTTTAGGAAAAGGTCGCTACGGAGACCACATCCTACCCGTAGGGAGGTGACATGTGGATATACCGATATGGACTGGCCCAGAGGGCAGTACTACATATGGAAAGGGTCTCTGAGGCAGGTCCTACCTTGGAGTAGGGATGGAACGGCTGCCAGAAGAGACTGACAGAGCGATCTGTCAAGGGAAGACACGGGTTTGCCAAGAGGGAAACCTTACCGTGGAGAAATACACATATGGGATTACCCGTAGGGAACCCAGCCATATGGACACCTAGCCCAGTACAGGGGCTGACCGGCTCCGGGCATGCTAACGCCAGTACTGGGCCTGGCGACAGACTGCTCCGCCAAGTCTGACGCCGAGGGTGCTGGAGGATGCTCGACCAGAGTAAGCCAACCGGGGAACTCTACTGGGAGAAGAAGGCGCTCACATCCCCGTGTTAGGGGGAATGGCGCAGCAAGCGAGACACCCAGCCAGCCCTTCCCGCCAATTACCTGTTACCCAACACACGGGAAGAAACTGGCTCTACACGGAGGTTGTAAAACCTCGCAAAGGTGTTAGGTGTCGCCCAGCCCGCAGCTCGACAAATGTCTGCCAGAGAGGCGCCGTGCGCCAACGCATAGGTAGAGGCCACACTCCGTGTGGAGTGGGCCCTCACCCCCAGGGGGCACGGCTCGCCTTGGGAATGGTAAGCCAAGGCGATGGCGTCCACTATCCAGTGGGCCAACCTCTGCTTAGAGACAGCCTTCCCCTTCTGCTGACCTCCAAAGCAGACCAGGAGCTGCTCAGAGCTTCTGAAGCTCTGGGTGCGGTCCACGTATATGCGAAGCGCTCTTATGGGACACAGCAACGACAAGGCTGGATCTGCCTCCTCCAGGGGCAGCGCTTGCAGGTTCACCACCTGGTCTCGGAAGGGAGTGGAGGGAACCTTGGGCACGTATCCAGGCCGGGGTCTCAGGACAACGTGAGAGTAGGACACAAGGCACTCTTCACTTACCGAAAATGCTTGGAGGTCCCCGACCCTCTTGATGGAAGTGAGCGCGATCAGGAGCGCTGTCTTGAGAGACAGGAACTTCAGCTCAACCGAATCCAGCGGCTCAAAGGGACCCCTCTGAAGTCCCGCCAGGACAATAGAGAGGTCCCAGGAGGGAATCAGGGGTGTCCTAGGAGGATGTAACCTTCTGGCACCCCTCAGGAACCTAACGATCAGGTCATGCCTCCCCAGGGACCGGCCGTCCACTGCATCGTAATGTGCTGCAATGGCAGCCACATACACCTTCAGGGTGGAGGGTGACAGCCCACGCTCCAGCCTACCTTGCAGGAAAGAAAGCACGACTCTGACAGGGCATCTCCGGGGGTCTTCTCGGTGAGAAGAACACCAATTCGTGAACAGACTCCACTTCAGAGCATAGGCCTGCCTCGTAGAAGGGGCTCTAGCCTGAGTGATAGTGTCTACCACCGCTGGGGGCAGATCACTTAGGTCTGCCGCGTCCCGTCTAGAAGCCACACGTGGAGGTTCCAGAGATCTGGACGCGGGTGCCAAATGGTGCCAAGCCCCTGAGAGAGAAGGTCTCTCCTCAGGGGGATGCGCCAGGGAGGGGCTGTCACGAGGAGCATGAGTTCCGAAAACCAGGTCCGGGTGGGCCAGTAAGGCGCAACCAACAGGACCTGTTCCTCGTCCTCCCTGACCTTGCACAGTGTCTGTGCGAGCAGGCTCACTGGGGGAAACGCATATTTGCGTAAAGCCCGAGGCCAGCTGTGTGCCAGTGCATCTGTGCCCAGGGGGGCCTGGGACAGGGAATAGTACAGCTGGCAGTGGGAGGACTCGTGGGAAGCAAACAGGTCTACCTGGGCTTCCCCGAATCGACTCCAGATCAGCTGGACCGTCTGGGGATGGAGTCGCCATTCCCCGGGGAAAGTGAGCTGTCGTGAGAGCGCGTCGGCTGCACGATTGAGCTCCCCCGGGATGTGGACAGCGCGCAGCGACTTGAGCCACGTCTGACTCCAGAGGAGGAGATGACGGGCGAGTTGAGACATGCGACGTGATCGCAAACCGCCTTGTCGGTTGATGTACGAAACAGCCGCAGTGTTGTCCGTGCGGACCAACACGTGCTTGTCCAGCACTAGCGGACGAAACCGTCGCAAAGCTAGATGCACTGCCAGCAACTCCAGGCAGTTGATCTGCCAAAGCAGTCGAGGTCCTGTCCAGGACCCTGAGGCTGCCTGCCCGTTGCATGTCGCGCCCCAGCCCGAGTTGGAGGCATCTGTTGTGACAACAACGTGCCGGGACACTTGTTCTAAGGGCACGCCGGCCCGTAGAAAGGCAAGGTCCGACCAAGGAATGAATAGGCGGCGACACATCAGTGTGATGGTGACACGATGTGTACCGCGGCGCCATGCCCATCTCGGGACTCGGGAGTGTAACCAGTGCTGAAGTGGTCTCATATGAAGCAACCCGAGCGGCGTGACTGCGGCTGCGGATGCCATATGCCCCAGGAGCCTCTGAAAGTGTTTCAGCGGTACCACTGTCCTGCCTCTGAAGGAACTCAGGCAGTTCAGCACTGAGTGGGCACGCTCGCTGGTGAGACGTGCCGTCATACTCACCGAGTCTAACTCCATACCGAGATAAGAGATTCTCTGCACAGGGGAGAGCTTGCTCTTCTCCCGGTTGACCTGAAGCCCCAACTGACTGAGGTGCCGAAGCACGAAGTCCCTGTGATCGCACAACTCTTCTCGGGACCGGGCCATAATGAGCCAGTCGTCGAGATAGTTGAGGATCCTGATGCCCACTTCCCAAAGTGGGGCAAGGGCGCCCTCCGCGACCTTCGTGAAGACACGGGGGGACAGGGAGAGCCCGAAGGGGAGGACCTTGTACTGCCATGCCTGACCCTCGAAAGCAAAGCGCAGGAACGGTCTGTGACGAGGGAGGATAGAGACATGAAAGTACGCGTCTTTCAGGTCGATCGCTGCAAACCAGTCCTGGGGCTGGACGCATTTGATAATGCGTTTCTGCGTCAACATCCTGAACGGGAGCTTGTGTAGGGCCCGATTCAAGACTCGCAGATCCAGGATAGGTCGAAGGCCACCGCTCTTCTTGGGCACGATGAAGTAATGGCTGTAAAACCCCATCCTCATCTCGGCTGGAGGGACCGGCTGGATTGCATCCTTCGCCAGGAGGACAGCAATCTCCTCGCGCAAGACAGGGGCGTCCTGGACTGCCACCGAAGTCTCGAGCACGCCGACGTGCCATCATACTCACCGAGTCTAACTCCATACCGAGATAAGAGATTCTCTGCACAGGGGAGAGCTTGCTCTTCTCCCGGTTGACCTGAAGCCCCAACTGACTGAGGTGCCGAAGCACGAAGTCCCTGTGATCGCACAACTCTTCTCGGGACCGGGCCATAATGAGCCAGTCGTCGAGATAGTTGAGGATCCTGATGCCCACTTCCCAAAGTGGGGCAAGGGCGCCCTCCGCGACCTTCGTGAAGACACGGGGGGACAGGGAGAGCCCGAAGGGGAGGACCTTGTACTGCCATGCCTGACCCTCGAAAGCAAAGCGCAGGAACGGTCTGTGACGAGGGAGGATAGAGACATGAAAGTACGCGTCTTTCAGGTCGATCGCTGCAAACCAGTCCTGGGGCTGGACGCATTTGATAATGCGTTTCTGCGTCAACATCCTGAACGGGAGCTTGTGTAGAGCCCGATTCAAGACTCGCAGATCCAGGATAGGTCGAAGGCCACCGCTCTTCTTGGGCACGATGAAGTAATGGCTGTAAAACCCCATCCTCATCTCGGCTGGAGGGACCGGCTGGATTGCATCCTTCGCCAGGAGGACAGCAATCTCCTCGCGCAAGACAGGGGCGTCCTGGACTGCCACCGAAGTCTCGAGCACGCCATTGAACTTGGGGGGTCGCCGGGCGAATTGAATCGCATAGCCGAGTCGAACCGTCCGGATGAGCCAGCGTGACAGGTTGGGCAGCGCAAGCCACGCTCCCAGATACCGTACAAGTGGCACCAAAGGGACAGTCGACATACCCGCAGTGGTGCAGCGATGGGGAGTCGTGCCTGAAGGCCCAGAAGGCACTGCGTCCTGGGTCATCGCAACCACACTCCCCGTGTTCCCGGAGGAACTGGCCAGAGACGCGTAGAGAGGCGTTGCGTCTCCGAACCGCGACCTCTTGGCCGCTGGCGAAAGGGGGCGTTGTGGGTGAGAGTGAGGAAGCTGTGCGTCGCTCATTGTCAACCCACGAGCCTTGCAACTCGGAGGAAGGACTATTTGCTCTTTTATTGAAAATCGGCCAGTGGCGGAACAGAACAAAACAGAAACTGAAGATTCTCCACCCGGCCCTCCTCCGGGGGAAGGAGTGGTGCTGTCTTCGCCATCTCCTGAAGAGCAGTTCTCCGCATCTCCGAGTTGCCCGTGTCAGGGCCGCTTGGTCGACTTCTTCGAGGACTTCGCAGCCGGGAGTGACACGGGGGGCGCCGCTCTCCTGCGCGGGGCTCGACGCGCCGGCCTCGAAGAACTCTCAGCACGGGGCGGAGCTTGCGTAGAGGATGCAGGGGGGCGCCCACGGCGACGAGCAGGCTGAGGTGCTACCCGCGACGGAACGGTGGCAGCCGGAGAGACACGTCGGGGCAGGATGTGCTGGATGGCCTCAGTCTGCTTCTGTACCGCCGAGAACTGCTGGGCAAAGTCCTCGACAGTGTCGCCGAACAGGCCTGCCTGGGAGATGGGGGCGTCGAGAAAGCGCGCTTTGTCCATGTCCCTCATCTCAGCCAGGTTCAGCCAGAGATGCCGCTCCTGGACCACCAGCGTGGACATCGCCTTCCCGAGGCACCGCGCCGTGACCTTCGTTGCCCGTAAGGCGAAGTCAGTCGCCGTGCGCAGCTCCTGCATCAACCCCGGGTCGGTACCACCCTCGTGCATAGCTTTGAGTGCCTTGGCTTGGTGTACCTGCAGGATAGCCATGGCATGCAGGGCAGAGGCAGCTTGGCCCGCAGCACTGTAAGCCTTGGCAGCGAGTGCGACCGTCAGCTTACAGGCCTTGGCCGGGAGACGCGGACTATTCCTCCAAGTGGCGGCGTTTTGTGGGCACAAGTGCACCGCAACCGCCCTCTCCACCTGGGGAACCTCCACGTACCCCCTGGCTGCCCCGCCATCGAGGGTGGTGAGGATGGAAGAGGGAGAAGAGCGGCTTCTGGCCGTGAAAGGGGCCGTCCACGACTTCGTCACCTCTTCATGCACCTCCGGGAAGAAAGGCACCGGAGCAGAACGAGGTTGTGAGCCGCGTCCCGCGCCGAGAAACCAATCATCCAGCCGTGAGGGCTCGGGACTGGGCGGTGTAGTCACCTCCAGTCCTATACTCACGGCTGCCCGGGCAAGCATGGCCGACAACTCCAAGTCCGATTCGGCAGCAGCGACAACACCCGAGGGGGGCAGCCCCGCCGAACCTTCATCCTCAGAGGTCGATAACCCATCCCCCGATGCAGCAATCGACATCTGGTCTTCGGGCGGCGCACCGAAAGACACGCTGGGACCGCTGTGAGACGGCCCAGCAGAATCAATCGGCAGCTGCACGTACAGTCGCTGCGTAAGGAGTGAGAGGTCCGTGGGGCGTGGCCCGGCGGAGAAGCTCTCACTGTGATCCTCAGATCTCCCAGAGCGCCAGCCGGCGGCCCTCTGCTCGAGCCAGAGAGACCGGGACGGGTGGCGACAGAGGGGTCTGCTGCACTCCCCTTGAGGAGTGAGAGACGCGATCGCAGCGCTGCCATGTTCATACGCCCACAGTAGACGCATGAATCATCCACGAGCGCAGCCTCAGCGTGTTGGACGCCCAGACACTGCAGACAACGCTCGTGACCGTCAACCGAAGACAGGAAACGACCGCATCCAGAAGGACACGGACGAAACGGCATCTTGAAAAAGACGCGAATCGTCCGTGATTTGCTCTTTTAGAACTGTCTCTTTTAGCCGAAGCGCCCAGGGGAATCGCCAACTCGCAGGGACACCGCTGTAATGCGCCGTCACACCGACCAGGAACAGTTTTAAAACAAAACAAAGATGATGGCTTTGTAGCGATGTCTTCATCCACTACTCGGCTCCGAAGCAAAAATCTAATGAGTGGATGCACCTGTCGCCCTATTTATACCCGTTGGCACGGGGAGTGGCTCAGGTGTGTTAATCGACTTGCCAATTTCATTGGCGTTTTCTCTTAAAATCAGAGATGATTGGCCTCCCAAGTGAGACCCAATTTGTCGGTCGACATAACTCGTAGTGACCGACAGATAGGGAACTCATCTACGCTTTTGAAAACAACTGCCATAAAATATGGTCTTTATCAATTAATCAAAGATCCCACCAGATTTGGTAAAACACCAAAATTCTATTTTGGACCTTATTTTTACTAATCAACCCTCCAAGTATGATATATCTGGAGTGATAAACACAGCCGTTTCAGATCATTCACTCATATATGTCATTAGGAAATGTTTAGCCAAAATGTCATAAAAATAATTATATAAAAAAAGTACCAAATTCAAAATTGTCTCAGTTTAATGCTGAATTTGCTGATACTGATTGGAGTAATGAGATGTCTTTGCTAAATCCTGATTACATTTTGTCAAATTTCCATAGAAGAGTGGAGACAATACGTAAAACATGTATTACTACTTGTAAAATATATATTAGGCAAAATACAGTACCTTGGGTAACTTCGGACATTTTGCAGCTTTTAAAAAAGAAGGCCTCCTCTTTGAAAGCCTACAGATCACTAAAAACACCTGAGGCTAAGCTTATTTTCATACAGCCTCGAAATAAATGTTATTTTGAATTGTACAAAGTAAAACAAAATAAAAAATAACAATAGTTTACAAATATCCATAAATGGTACTCTTCTCACTGATCATGATAAAATTGCTAGTTCTTTCAATGAGTATTTTATTGCATCTGTACAAGAATTATCTTCTGGATTTACTGTTCCTCTGTTTCTCACATCAGTACCAGCAGCTTCGCAGCAATTCTCTTTTTCTGAAATTACACAAAATGATATAACTAATATTTTGTGTTCTTTGAACGCTTCCTATGCTTGTGATGTGAATAATTTAAACATGATTTTTCTTAAAACTCATGCAAGTACTCTTATACCACTTTTTCATCATTTAATAAATCTGTGTATTAGGCAATCAATATTTCCTGCCATGTGGAAAACGGCCCAGATCACCCCGATTTTTAAGTCTGATGATCCTACCAATGTCTCCAATTACCGCCCAATAGCAATTCTCCCAACTGTTTCTAAGCTACTTGAAAAAACATTATATAATCAACTAATCAGTTACCTTGAAGACAATAACCTGCTCAGTGATTGCCAGCATGGCTTTTGACCCTTGCCGTCAACCATGTCGGCTTTGCTGCTTTTTACCGAGCAGATAAGTGCGTCTTTAAATAAGGGTCAGGTTACTGGAGTTATATACATGGATTTTCGAAAAGCCTTCGATACAGTTAATCACCAAATATTGTTAAATAAACTTCTTTCTTTTAAATGTGTCCTCTTCCACAATAGATATGTTTACATCATATTTAAGTGATAGAGCTCAGACTGTAAGAATCGGCTCAGTAACATCACAGCGAAGAGTATGTTCTATGGGAGTTCCACAGGGCAGCATTTTAGGTCCTTTACTTTTCCTTATGTACTTTAATGATCTTCCTTATGTGGTTAATTTTCTAGTTCTTTGTTATATGCTGATGACACTGTTATCTTTCTGTCTGGTTCAAACATTGACACAATTAATTACGAACTTAATATAGATCTGCAGCATTTACATAACTGGCTGCAAGATAACCACTTAACACTTAACATTAAGAAAACAGAATGTATGTATTTTTATTCATCTAGGAGTCCGTTATCTATGTCCAATCCCATCACCTTTTCTAATCAAAAGCTCTCAATTGTGTCCACGTATAAGTATCTGTGAGTCTCTCTTGACTCACATCTCACTTCTCTTGAGCATGTCCAAACCTTAACCAGAAAGTTAAACCAAAAGTTATTTGTTTATAGTAAAATTAGACCATATTTGTTGCTTTCTGTCTCTAAAACATATCTTAATGCTATCATTATGTCCACTCTGTCATATTGTTTACCTGTTTGGTCACTCGCAACAAATGAAATTCTTGAACCAGTAACAAGACTCTATAATAGAGCCTATAAGATCCATAACAGGCTTCCAGGCTGGACTCACCACTGTATTGCACTCTCTTTGTGTAATGCCTTGACATTTCAGAGCTATAAAATAAGCCATGGTATAAACTTGTATTATCAAATCTTAAATGGACGCACTCCAGCAGCTCTGACTGCGTTGGTACCAAAACTCAGCTCAAGGTTCGAGTGGACTACAAGATCTGTTACAAATGGACTTCTGCCTTTACCGGCTTTCAGGAACTGTTATGGACAGATATCTTTTTTTTATGTGCTCACTAAAGCCTGAAATGAGATTCCACAGTACATCAGAACTATAACATCAATAAGACTATTTAAAATAACATTTGCTCGCCATCTAATGGACCGGTATGTCTGTGACCACTGAGATTATGGCCTCCCCCTGATGCTCACTTTCTTGGTTTGTTGCTGTCTTGTCTCGGAGTTTTGTTGGGTATGTGGTATTTATGTTCTGCAGAGCAGGAACCTGCTGAAAATCAGTTTTATACTGAGTCAGGCCCGATTGTCTTTAATCTTTTCCTATATAAAAATAAAGATAAAAAATCAAATCAAATCAAAATAACCATTCCTAGAAATGATAAATTATTATAGTGTCAGCTCGGTGGATGGACAGATCAAATAATTGTAATATCAATTCTACTACAGTTAATTCTAAAATCTAATCTTAATATTCATTATTTATTATAACCAGTTATAATAAATAAAAAATATTCCCTTTTCGAGCTAATTTGCTACACAAGCAAAGGTACCTTAGAGCTTAAACTTGTTGCAGATGTCTGTGTGTCTTTGGCCTCTCTGGGCTAGAGACTCAGAACTTGGTCAATCCGCTTTGTCTCTCTAGGATGGAGACCCAGGACGTGCTGCATCTGTTGTTGTGTCACTGGAGAATACTTTAAATTAAGTCTGAACATAGATTATTTCTATCAGGCTGGAGGCTCAGAACATGGTCGTATCTGTTACTGTCTAGAAGCCGGAGACACAGGACTCGGTATCTGCTTTTGGTTCTTCCCTCACAGGGCCAAAGGTTTAGAACATTGGTAATATGTTGCAGTCCTTTCATTGACAGGACTTAGAACTTTGGTGTTTCTTTTAAATTATTGCATTATTTTTTCATTGCAGTACACAGAACGGTGTAGCTGTTATTGCATCTTCCCTCAAGGCACTCAAAATCAAGTGTGTTTTGGGAAGGTACATTTGTCTGTTTTCGATGAGGAGGACATTGCAATCTGGCGCTACTAAATTTCCAGGCTTTGATTGGCTGTTTCCATCAGAGTGGGGGGACACAGTGTGGCCCAACCTTCTTTCCTCCTGTGAAACCTATTTGCATAGTCCAAACACACATTCAGAAAACGTGATGGGAAAGACTGAACTGTCATGCATGCATTCATTTGTCCAATGACAGCTGAGTTTGTGTAAGATGTTCAATAAGCAAAAAACATGCTGTAGTTTAGTTTGCATCAGTTTAAGGTATGAGAACATAGTTATGAATGGATTTAGTTGGAACTCTGTGATCCCTCTTTGTTTCACCAATCACTACCATATTGACCAATAAGTAGTCCTGTCCTTCCCAGGCATTGTTCCAAAGGTCTTCTTGCCCTCTAAGAGGTGTCTGGCTGTTGTCCTGGCATTTTTATCTGATGACCTTGGACAGTTTGCTTATGTAAGTCCACCAAGATCCAATCAAAATATAGCAAACCTTTGTCCACTAAAGAGGTCAGAGAGGGGTCCGCTATATTGGGCCCTGGAATGTGCTGTCCACTACATTTTCATAACCACTGTCCAAATAAAAAAATTTAACTAAAATGAAATCATCTTCGAGAGCAAGGAGGACCCCTGGTGTTTGGAGGCCCTACTCAGTTTGTGTATATGGAGGATCAGTTCTGGTGCTCATAAACCTACAGAGAGAGACTCAACTCATCACGATCTTCTTGAATTTATTCTGTCAGGACTGAACATTACGTCTGATGTTTCTATAGTGGTTAAACATCATATATAATTTGTTTTGGTTGAATTTGATGGGTAGTCTTTGTTCTGAATCTATTATTTGTTCAAGAGCAAATAGTTTTTGTTGAGGACAAAATCTCATCACATCATATTTTATGTAACAGCTATATATCGGAGTGCGGCCTTTGTATTTTTGACTGAATTGCCTAGTGTCTTTTATGATGGCTGTGGTTGTTGTTTATTAAATAAGGAATAATCAACAGCTTGCCGTGCATCAATGCATGGCAAGCATTCCATGGTCATTTGCCAAGTTATAAACTATTTAAAATTAGTATTCTTGCAGCGCAGAATGGGTTAAATTAATTATGTTTGTCAGTTACAATTTGTTATCTCTAGCATTATGCCCACTTCAAAGACACGGAGATGAAAAGATGTGGTAATATCAGATTTATTTGAATGAATTATAGCATTTATTTCAATTAATTGAATTGTATCATCAGTTTTGAATTGTGTGTGTTACCTGTGTGCTGTGTCTGCATGTCTCTCTCTACAAACAATGAATTACTTCAAAAACAGCAAATTTTCACCTTGCTGCTGAGAAATATAATGTAGCAATCTAATATCTATTTTATTAATAAAAATCATGGTGAAGCTTCTTCAAGTTGTCAAACTGTGTGTGCAGTGCAATTTGCAATCTCTGACCTATCTGTGTCAGGGCAGAAAAGGACCCAAGAGCAGATGAGGCTGAAAAATATTATTTTATTAACGAGAAACAGGCAATGGCCTAATTGTCCCAAAAGGGAATACCTGGAACAGCATGGCACCAACACCAACCTCTGATGCATCCACCTCCACCATGAACTGCCAGGAAGGATCCGGAGTCACCAGGATAGGGACTGAGCTTAATCTGTGTTTTAATTCACTGGACACTGCCTGAGCAGCTGCTGGCCAACTGAAATTTACTTTGGTGGAGGTTAACGCTATCAGAGGGGCCTCCAACTGCCTGAATGATGCAAAATATTCAGTTTAAAAATCAGTTTTGATTGTTCCTAGTAAACTGTTTAACTGAACTCCCAAGGAATATTAAATTATGTTGTTGGATAATTAAATATATTCTAAATAAACTACAAACATAAAATTATATACATTTATTTTGTCCTCACATTCTTCCTTCACAATGATATTCATGATAGTTGACGCCTACTCGCATATCACTTTTAAAAGTGTCTTAGAAAATTTTAATCAACATATTGCTTTCTGTAAGTGAGTAAACAAGATGATTTTCACAGAATAAAAATTCTAGGCTACAAGCTGCAGTTCTCAAAAGTCTCAGAAACCAATGTTCTTTGTGTATTTTATGGCCTAAACTCTCTCTACGGCTGCTCTGAAACCAATCTAAGCAGCGGGTGTCTGCCGATCAGCAGGTCTTGAAGCAGCAGTTATAGCAGCAATAATCATGTAATGACCATGTCGGTGTTACAAACTAAGGTAGTGCTAAACGTAAAATAGAGTGCAAGAGGAGGATCTGGAATAAATGAGGAGTTTACTGACAACGAAGGAGAATAAAGACAATAGACTAGATTACATTCAGCATTTACACATTTAGGTTAGGTTAGAAACATCTACATTCAAACATACAAACAATCACGGACGAGGGAGAACTCAACAGAACGGGTATTTAAACAATCAGGAGGAGATGAGGGAACTGGAAACAGGTGGGAAGAATCAATTAACCAAAACTAGGAGGAAGGTGACCAAAAAAGGAAACAGAAAGTTCATAAACGTGACAGTCGGAGAATGAGGTTAAGAGGGCTCTAAAGTTAGTGAACATCAGGAAAGCAGCCGTACCTGATGAGATTTCTGGGCGTGTTCTGAGGTCCTGCGCTGATCAGCTCGGTGGTTTGTTTACAAACTATTCCAGTTTCTTGCTACCTCGGTGGTTCCCACCTCCTTTGAAAAAAATCTGTCATAATTACTGTGCCTAAGAACATTAAACCCTCTTGTCTGAATGACTATCGTCCAGTTGCCCTCACATCAATATCCATGAATGTCTTTGAGGGACTGGTTAAAAACTACATCTGCTCATCCATCCCGGATACTTTGGACCCTTAGGGGCTTACACACTGACAGCAATAACGGGAACTATGTAAGGCTACTATTTATTAACTATGGCTCAGCTTTCAATACTATAGTCCCCATAAAGCTAGCTTCTAAACTCAAGGACCTCGGCCTGAATTCTTCACTCTGCAACTAGATTCAAGACTTCCTCACTGACAGACCTCAAGTGGTGAAATTAGGCCAGATCACCTCTAACTCCATCACCCTGCCACAGGAGGTTCTGATAAACATTTTCATCCATGTAGTTATATAAAAGGCCCAACTCCTGCTGCAGAGTTGGGCCTTTTATATAACTACATGACCCCCCCCCCCCCCCCCCCCCAAGCCATGAAACTTCCTCCTCCACCTTTCACTGACTTCTTTACGCACTCAGGTTTCAGTCTATCCTCAGTTTGATGTTGAACATAATGTTTCCCATCTGACCCAAATAAATTAACCATGCTCTCACCACTAAAGTGAGCTTTGGACCATTTCTCATCTCTCCACACAACATTCTCCTTATCAAAGGTGAGTCTAGCCTTTAAATTTTTTCTGCTGAAGAGAGTATTCAACACTGAAATTTGTCAGATTTCAGTCTTTTTTCAAGCGTGCCAATTGCCAAGATAGATCCTTACTCTGTTCTTCACTAAATTGAAGAGCAATTCCTGCTGCAGTGTTGAACCAGTTCCCTATTAATAGTCTCTGCATTATCCTGTCTTCTTGTGCCTTTGTCTATGTGGATGACCCCTTCATTTTTGGGGACTTGAATTAATTAGTATCATTTTAAATAGGGATGCACCGATACCGATACTAGAACAACAGACAGCAGAATTGAGTTATCAGAGATTAAGATTGATTACGTAGGATAGCTATGCAATGAATATAATGTTAAACATTCAGTATTAACACCTGTATAGCTGACATGTGCAAACTTATAAATCACACTGAGAGGATAAAGAGTAGACCGCTCACGCAACAGGGGGTAGTAGAGTCGGGTTATATTAGTAGAGTCGTGTCGCGTGATATTCAGATCACAATGGCAACTGAAGATGAGTGTATTCTGTTGCTGATGAACTATCGTATAAATGTGGATGAATACGTATAAGTTTGCAGAGGGACCCACTGCTCTGCACATTTTGTATGTCTCTCTTATCGGACACACTCAGTTTACTTCATAGAGCTCTCTCCTAATGAGCTGATGATCTGAATCATCTGTGTTAATAGATTATGACATCACAAAATATCAGGGAGTGAAATTTATTTTATTGTGATGTGAAGGAGGGTTACCATAAACCGTGCAGGGGGACGGGACTAATGACAGATCATTACACGAAATCATCACAAGAAGTAAAGAGCAGGCACCTAACAAGGTCTCCGCACGTTAATTGTAATGGTTTGTTTTCCCCCATAACATGAACGGTTTTGACATTTTTGTGGGTATTCCCAGTGATGCCGAACAAGTCCACAGGCCTAATGTAGCATGCCTACATTAATTGGCAATGCTTAATCCTCTTAATATCGCCAATTTTTTTAATGCTTTTTACAATATCTCTGGATATCGTGGACACACGATTGGACGCATCACAGCATGTGGTGTTAATGCGTGGCCCCTCCGCAGTGTGTGCCTATCACTGAGTGGAAATAGTTGTATGAATTGTAGGCACTTTATCTAGTTTTAAATATGGTTAGAATGTACCATGTTTTCCTGCCCATTGGCATTGAGAGTGACAGACACTTGATGGTCAGAAAAAAAGACTAAATAGATAACATAAAAATAAAAGAAATAATGAAAAAAGAAAAACAATTCCCTACTTTCTCTTTTCTATGTGCATTCATAAATTGTATTAATTGTTAAGTGTCATTCAGCAATCCCCCTGAACTGTTAGCTTTTTATTTTTCAGTGTAATTTGCCTGTTTGCAACGGGAAAAAAAAAAAATATTTTAACCCTAAATAGGCTACTACAATATTTGCAATTTAAATACTAAGCATATTAGAAAATGTAATTTAAATGATTATGGATCATAATTATTTCATAATTTATCTAGTTCCAAAAAAAAAAAAAAAATCTCAAAATATTAACTAAATAGAACCACTAAAATATAAAACAATTATTTAATTGATTAAGTTACATTTAAGGTATTTGGCTATGATAACATATGGTGAATTCGGGGACATTGTTCGCCATTTTAACTCTTGCAATTTATTTTTCGATATCTATCAAACTTTTCTGAAATCCCTAAGATATTTTCTAACCACGCCAGAAGAAAGAATGTAGATATTATACCCATAGGAGTGTCAGGGTTTGGTAAGGGAGGGACTCAAGTGCAGACAGGGATCACAACACACAGGGTTTATTAAATACAAAAGGGGAAAACAACCCACGAGGGGGAAAACAACGGCTAGGCCAGAAACTAAAACAACTTAACAGGATTGACATGACAAACAAACTCTTAACACTAACTACAAACAAACACTCACGGTAATACAAGGACTTCAAAGGTACAGCACAATCACAAATGTGGAACAATCACATATGAGGTGCAATCACAATGAACCGACGCAAGACAGAGCACACTAGGAGATCTAAATAGGGGGAACAATTAAGACACGACAGGTGACACAGATAGGACAATCACGACAAGACTAGGATAACAAGGGGGGGCGGGGCAAGGGAACGAGACAACACAAGCTCATGGCCCAAAGGCAAGGCCATGTGCTTGTACACAAAACACGGGTCTGCCATGATCCTGCCTCAAGACTAGGAAAAAAAAAAAATCAAGGACACGAGGGCAGAATCATGACAGAACCCCTCCCTTAAGGAGCGGCTTCCAGACGCTCCTCAAGGGAACAAACACGGGACATGACTGACATGACAGACTGGGACACCGACACAAACCAACAAAACATGACAAATAATAACAACGGCAAACATGAATACACAATGGCAGGGTTAGGGTGACAAATCAAAAAAAACAAACAGGGAAGGGGAGGAGGCGGGACTACAAAGTTCATGGGGGACAGACCAGGGTGGGTGGGTGGGGCAGGAGTCTTAGGAGGACGGGAAGAAGGCTGACGACGAGGGGTCCGGGCAGGTCTGGGTGGTGAGGGGTCTCGGGACAACTGACAGAGGACATGACAGGAGCAGACACAGGAGGCGGGGAAACACTTACGGGACGCGGGGTGACAACAGCTGGACGCGGGGTGACAACATCTACTGGACACGGGGGAACAACAGGACACGGGGAGACGACAGCTGGACGCGGGGAGACGACAACAGCTGGGCGCGGGGAGACGACATCTACTGGGCACGGGGGGATAACAGGACACGGGGAGACAACGGCTGGACACTCGGGATTTCTGGGGACAGGGTCTGGGGACAAGACAGGACTGGCGGGGACTTCTAGGATTTGGACAAGACGTGACAAATAATCAGACAAGGCTTTAGCAGCTATGATAACCGGCATCTCCTTACGAGATGAGACAGACTGTATTAAAGTTTCTGCTGCAGAGTCGGCCGCGGCTCTCTCCTCCGCCCTCACGACTGCAGACTTGAAAACAGTTCTCTTATTTGCCGGTTCGGGTTCAAGGGTCACCGCTGCTGGCTCAGGCACGCCAGCCCTCTCCGCTGCTGGCTCGGGCACGCTCTCCGCTGCTGGCTCGGGCACGCTCTCGGGCACGCTCTCCGCTGCTGGCTCGGGCACGCTCTCCGCTGCAGGAGGAGACAGAGTCGCAGAACCGGGAGACCCCTTCTTCCTCCTCTTCCTCCTAGGCCGCGGTGCAGAGGTCACAGCTGGGACAGAGACGGGTTGGGGAAGTTCGGTCTCAGGCAGGGTTTCTGACGCCGACGATTCCGATGCTGACTCCCACGAAAACAGTCTCCCTCGCTTGTTGGGGAGACTGAAGGTAGTGGGAGGTGCCTCAGGATTCTGGGAGGGACTTGCCAGATCCCCCAGGGTTGCCACGGCCAGGACACGACCCTCTGGAATCGTTGGCAGCTGGGTAGGTGGAGGGGACCTCTGTGGCTCCTCCTGGGAGAGGCTCTCCCACAGCCGGGCATAATTTTGGAGGATCCACTCCCCCTCGGGCGAGTATGGGAGGGTGACCCCCTTCCTGTCGGTGGGGGATGACATCCAGCATTGCTGGCGGAACTCCAACAGGTGTTGGAGCTCGGAGGCCCTCCTGCCTGCGGAGTTCCTTTTAGGCCGGTTCATTCTGTCAGGGTTGGCAAGGGAGGAACTCAAGTGCAGACAGGGATCACAACACACAGGGTTTATTAAATACAAAAGGAGAAAACAAAACCCAAGAGGGGGAAAACAACGGCTAGGCCAGAAACTAAACAACTTAACAGGACAGGACAGGAATGACATGACAAACAAACTCTTAACACTAACTACAAACAAACACTCACGGTAATACAAGGACTTCAGAGGTACAGCACAATCACAAATGTGGAACAATCACATATGAGGTACAATCACAATGAACCGACGCAAGACAGAGCACACTAGGAGATCTAAATAGGGGGAACAATTAAGACACGACAGGTGACACAGATAGGACAATCATGACAAGACTAGGATAACAAGGGGGGCGGGGCAAGGGAACGAGACAACACAAGCTCATGGCCCAAAGGCAAGGCCATGTGCTTGTACACAAACACGGGTCTGCCATGATCCTGCCTCAAGACTAGGAAAAATCAAGGACACGAGGTCAGAATCATGACAAGGAGACCATACCATATGCCATAGGCCTACCTATTAGTGTTTTTGTGCCAAAAATAAAATCGTTTATAATCTGGGGCAGGTCACTTTGTAATGAAATGTAGGTGTAAAAATACCATACTTTATGCATACCAACTACAATATAGCCAATAAAAAAATTAAAAAAAAATAAAAAAAACATTAAGGAAAAAAATACGCAGAGAAATCTCCATAAGAACATGTATATTCCAATATCTAGAAAAGTATTTTATATATCTGCACCGCAGGATTAACGATGTACTGTTAATTCATTACATTTACATTTATGAGACTCTTTTATCCAAAGTGACATTCAGGCTAACATATTTTACCTAACATGTGTTCCCTGTAATCGAACCCACAATTTTGTGCTGCTAACGCAATGCCCTTCCAATGCGTGCATGCGAGCACGTGTGTGTACAGAAAATTGTCAACTGGCCAGGGCGCAGATCCTCCTGCGGCTCAGTAATTTGAACCGTTGTATACTAAACTAACTGGGAATTTGGAAAATTAAATGAACGGTTGACTTCATCCTGATACCTTTGCTTACTACTGGAAGACATTCTCAGACGAAACAAAACGAAACCATATTCCCGCCTGGGATGGGTTTGGCACGGCATATAACGGTTACGCAACGAGAACGGATCTGCCGACGTCGGAAAAGCGGCTAAACATTTCCGTTTAAACCAAAACTTCGTCTGTTTTTCTTATTAATCAGAAAGAAAAAAGCTCTGAATTATAGCGCAGTGGTCTTGGGTGACGGGATGGGGTGCAACATTAAAATCATGAACTCAAATGTCATTGTAAAAAAAAAAAAAAAACAACAATGACTGTTGTAACAGTGCGTAAATCAGACCTTTCTGTAACACTTAACGTTAATAAGCTTAAACGAAAATAACGAAATAATTGTGTAGCGGAGTATTTTTTGTACACAGTGCCGCGAACTGTCAATCACTCCTTTACGCGTGCATCACTGTCCTCCTCGCAGCTGCAGAAACTTGCGCTCTCTTCATCAAGCTTTAAAACAAAAAGGGGACAAAAAGATCGTATTGTCTTTGTGCATAGGTTATAAATTAATTAGATAAATGAAGCCGCCTACGGTATTTTTTTAGAACTTAGAAAAAAGATGCTGCAGCCAATGAGCAGCCAGCGGGGGCTGCAGGACGACTCAACCTCCTCGGACAGTTTTTAATGTTTATCAGACAATAAAATACTCAAGATTTTGCTTTAGTATAATTTTCGGGACAATTAGGGCCAGATTCGGGAGTCGGGACAACAGTTTAGATTTCGGGGCTGTCCCGAATTTTTCGGGACGTCTGGTCACCCTACCTGAAAGAGCTGCATTACTTCATTAGCTTGAGTCTGACCTGCAGTGTTATCATTCAGACCTAGTGAGGTGTCAGTTAGCGAGATTCAGACACATTCTCCGGCCACGTTGAATTGTTGACACTTAACAGTGGGAAAAGCAACACATGCGCTATTCTCTTGTATAACTTGAGGGTGAATGGGGAATTGGGTAATATACTTTCTGCTCTCGGTTGGATGAATTAGGAAGCTTGCAGTAAACCGGCAGTGCAGGTAAAAGATTAAATTCTCCATATTGAATTATTCTATAAGAAAAAATTAATAATAATTCAGGTAGCACTTTATTTTACAGTCCTGTCCCCCATGTACATACTATGTACATATTATAGTAATTACAATAACTATGTAATAAATAGGTACTAACACTGAACCTACCCCTAAACCTAACCCTACCCCATGTAGTTACTTTGTATTACCAGAACTTTCTTAGATAAATACACTGTAAGTACACTATAAGTACATGTAAGCACACGTACTGTAAAATAAAATGCAACCATAATTCAAGTGTACTGTAGCCTGTTGTAGTTTTGTGTTTGTTCTATATGTTTGTCAGGAAGTTTTATGTCTTTGGCGTATGTCCAATAATCATACTATGAGACCTTATGCCGTGAACCAGTGTTCTCTTTACTGTCTTACTTCTACATCAACTCACATGCGCCTCTCAGGCCAGAGCAATCAATCCATCACACGTCAAACACACAAATCCATTTAATCTACACAGTGTCTCACTCAAATCCACCACATCACCTTTATCCAAATCAAAAAAGATATGATTTTTACATTCAATTAACATTACTTCTGTATGCCTATGAATGCATGTGTTTCCTTAGAATTGCTGTGTGGTTCAGAAGGATCACACCTGGGGGGGAAACAGATGTCTGAGAATGATCTGAGAGGGTCATTGGGCCATATAGTGGGGGGACAATGCCTGAGGATGACCTAAGGGGGTCACCAAAGTCCTAAATGTGAGAGAAACAGCCCATAGAGAGTGTTCCTTGTTATGTGTGGAAATTTACAGCTGCTGAGACTCTGTAACCTTGAAGCAGCAGAGGTATATAAGGTGGAGGACTGCCCTCTTCCTCGGTCGGTTTCACTCTGCAGGAATTCAGTGTTGCTGAATGACTGTCTGACCTTCTTTGCAAAGAATAAAAGCTTTCTTTTTAATTATACCTGAGAATGAGTCTGTCTCTTATGCTGATGAGAGTTGATTAAAATTTTGCCACGACAAACATTATGAACTTGTTCAATTACTTTACCACTATTTTTTTTGCCATTATGTCACAGACAGCTGTTTTGCTTCCTCTAATCTCTCAGCGTTTCTTTTTTTAATTCCATGACATAATCATTATATCTCTTTGGCAGGATTACTGTTCTTCCACTTATAGTGTGGCATGCTACTCATCCACCCTTTCCGGTGCAATCTCAGATGTATGGCCAGGTTGTCCAGGTGTCGGAGTAGGTACTTCCTCCACTTGTCCATCAGGATCAACATCGTTGAACAGACTTGAATGTATCTTCCTCAAGTGGCGCCTGTTTCTCATGAATGCATTTCCAGCTGGTGTCTGCACCATGTATGACCGAGGCTCTTCTCTCTTATGCACCACCACAGCGGGCTTCCAACCATGTCTGGTCTACATGTGTACTGTAGTTCCAGGAGGTAGCTCAGGTAGTGTCTTGGCATTGTGGTTGTATTGGTACCTAATGCGTGACTGCAAATCCACCAGCCTCTTGTGTACAGATTGTGGGGTCAACATTTGGAGCACGGCACTAGAACATGGGATTGTGCTCCATAGGACTCTTCCCATTAACATTTGTGCAGGGGATTTATTCAGGCCTGTCACTGGAGTGTTTCTTAGCAACAGCAGCACTGGATGTGGGTCTGTGCCTGTTTGTAATGCTTTCTTTCGTGCATGTTTGACAGTCTTTATTGCCCTTTCTGCAAGTCCATTTGATTGAGGGTATCCTGGGCTGAAATGTGTGAGCTTGAAATCCCATGATGCTGCAAATTACTTCATTTCGTAACTTGCAAATGGAACATGGTCACTCTCTATTTCTTTTGGGATACCGTGTCTGGAAAAAACAGATTTCATTTTCAGTATTACTGTGTGGGCTGACTTGTTTGACAGGTTGAGGACCTCAGGATATTTTGACAAATAGTCCACCAGCAATAGATACTGTAAGACTGGCCTCTCAATTCAAAAATGTCCACACCAACTTTCATCCATGGTAGCTCTGGAACATCGTGCATGATGAGTGTCTCTATTTGCTGTTTTGGCTGGAGATGTTGGCACGGCGCACATTTCTCCACCATCAATTCGATGTCCCGTGCCATCCCAGGCCAGTAGAGGGATTTTCTTGCTTTGGCTTTTGTTCTCTGGACACCTTGATGAGCTATGTGCAGCTTCTCTAGGATTACTTTTTTGAATGTATGAGGTATAACTATCTTGTCTCCTACCATCACAATGTTATTCTGTATGCTGATCTTGTCGCAGAGGCCAGTAATTATGTAAATTGATGTTTACACTGCGTCGTTTCTGTGGCCAGCCTGACTTAACCTTTTCACACAGATCCTGCAGGACTTGGTCCGCTGCAGTGGCCTCTTTCAGTTGCTGCAAAGTTTGTGGACTCAGTTCATCAGTGGCTTCCAAGCCATGCTCAACTTTCTCATCATAGAGATCTCCAGCCTCAACAAATTCTTAGCTCGCAGTCGCATGTGATAGCGTATAAGCTATATACATGTGCTTCCCTGGTGTGTATGCTATGTTCAGATCCTATTTCTGCAGTTGTAGTAGCATTCGTTGCGAACTTGCAGGGGCTTTGCACAGTTGTTTCTTCATGATGTTTTCCAGGGGCTTATGATCTGATTGTACCATCACTGGCTTGCCGTATATGTACTGATGAAACTTCCTTGCTGAAAAGAGTATGGTGAGCAACTCTTTCTCAATTTGAGCATATCTTTTCTCAGTGTCAGTGAATACCCGTGATGCATAACACACAGGGTGGCCTTCTTGCAAGAGACACTCTCTTAAGCCGTTTTTTGACGAATCTGCCTGTATCATTAGTGGCTTCTTGTGGTCGTAAAACCTCAAGACAGGTGCCTGTGTGAGAGCCGACTTGAGTCTCTCTAAAGCAGCATCATTGTGTGGGTTCCATTGCCATACAGCATCCTTCCTCAGCAACTGTCTCAGGGGTGCTGTGATTGAAGCTTCATTTGGGATGTACTGCGCTAAGTACTTAGTCATACCCAGTGGACGTTGAAGACTTTGTTTATCCTCTGGAGGAGGCATGTCTATATCGTCTGGTCGCAGGCCCTCAGGTGAGATGATGTGCCCCATGTATTTCACAGTACTTATCTTAACTGGGTCTTATCACCATTGAATCTCACGTTGCCTGCTTTTGCTCTCTCCATCACTTTAGCGAGGATGTCATCATGTTCCTGTTGTGACGTGGCTGCTATTATCATGTCATCTGCAATGACGTGGACTCCCTGTATGTCGCCAAGGGTCTCGCAGTTTTTCTGTTGAAACACCTCACTTGCAAACTTGATGCCAAACGTTAATCTCCAGATTCTATATCTTCCACAGGGTGTGTTAAAAGTACAAAAGAGTAAAAGAGCTTTGAGGATGGTTCATCTAATTTGATTTGCCAGTAACCGGCTTTCTCATCAAGAATGGTGAAAATAGACTTCCCCGACAAATTGCTGCAAACTTCTTCAGTTGTGGGAATGGAATAAACCGGATATCACAAAATGTTTTGTTTTGAACTCTCTCACAACAGACACGGAAGAAAAGACAATGCTGAATAAAGTCGTAGTTTTTGCTATTTTTGGACCAAAATGTATTTTCGATGCTTCAAAAAATTCTAACTGACCCTCTGATGTCACATGGACTACTTTGATGATGTTTTTCTTACCTTTCTGGACATTGACACACTGTAAAACCCGACAAGTTAACTTAACTCAAACCGTTTGAGTAAACAGATTGCCTTGATTAAAGCCATGTAAGTTTTAAAACTTTGCATTCAAGTAATTAAGTGATTAACTAAGTGTTGATTGATAATTAGTGATGAACAGCTGCTGTTAACAAACAGAATCACTGAAGAAAAGAGAAACACAAGAACTACTACAACTGACTTCAGACACAGACTTAGATGAAATCAACTGAAATAAAATACATGAAATCTCTCAAGATCTGATTAAACAACCCCACAAACAGCATCACCAGCTCCACTTATTAATAACCAGACTGACTTTATTTCTGTCAGACGTCTACAGAAGATCTTATTGAGCATGAACTAAGGTTTAGATGTTGATTTAGTGTTTCATTTGAAGTAACCACGTTAGAGATCAGTGTTTGCTTTAGTTGGGCTCTTGACCCTTGACTTCTGTCTTAGTCTTTTCTCTGGCTGTTATAACTGTGTGTTTATAAAACACATTTGTTGTAATTCAAAAGCCCAGAAGAAATGCCATCAGGTGTTAACCTGTACCTATGTGTAGGTTGATATACTTTATATTGGTGATGATAATAATCAATTATTGAACTGTATGAAGTCTAATCTCTGATGAAATAGGCGTTGTGTAATTTGATTGATTATAGTAAAATTGATTCTAAGAGAAAGTGGTCCTGTAATAATCAGTTAATACAAAGACTTCTCAAACAGTGTGCTCTTCTATGGCGTCAACTTGTCACACACAGACATTAATAATCAGAATATGAACCTCAACAATGGTGACCATTAAATGAAAAAAAAATGCTGCAGAGCATGCTGGGAGCCATGAATGAGTTTTCTACTACAATAGTACCCAGCATGCATTGCAGCATGTTTTTTTTTGTCACCATTGTAGAGGTTCATATTCTGATAATTGATGTCTGTGTTTGACCAATTACTGGCATAGAAGAAAAATGTATGTGTACAAAATGTTCAGAATCACTGGCTCTTAATGTCATTTTTACTAGGTCCACTTCTATGAATTACACCTCTATTTCATCAGAGATTAGACTCCGTACAGATCAATACCTGTGAATAATAATGAATAATTATCATCACCTATATAAAGTACAACAACCTACACCTAGGTACAGGTTAACACCTGACGGCATTTCTTCTGGGCTTTTGAGTTACAACAAACATGTTTTAGAAACACATGGTTATAACAGCCAGAGAAAAGACTAAGACAGAAGTCAAGGGTCAAGAGCCCAACTAAAGCAAACACTGACATGGTTACTTCAAATGAAACAATAAATCAACATCTAAACCTTAGTTCATTCTCAATAAGATCTTCTGTAGACGTCTGACAGAAATAAAGTCAGTCTGGTTATTAATAAGTGGAGCTGGTGATGCTGTTTGTGGGGTTGTTTAATCAGATCTTGAGAGATTTCATGTATTTTATTTCAGTTGATTTCATCTAAGTCTGTGTCTGAAGTCAGTTGTAGTAGTTCTTGTGTTTCTCTTTTCTTCAGTGATTCTGTTTGTTAACAGCAGCTGTTCATCACTAATTCTCAATCAGCACTCAGTTAATCACTTAATTACTTAATTACAATGTACATCTTTCAGTGAACTCACCTGAATTAAGTTCAGATTACTCAATAACTGTTAGTTTTTTCAACTTAAATGGTTTAAGGCAACCGGTTTCCTCAAACGGTTTGAGTTAACAAAACTTGTCAGGTTTGAGTGAGGCTGTGTCTGAAGTCAGCTGTTGTTCCTTTCTCTCTTTTCTTCAGTAATTCTGTTTGTTAACAGCAGGTGTTCATCACTAAAGCTCAATTATCACTCAATTAATCACTTAATCACTTAATTGCAATGTATATCTGCTTTCAGTGAACTCAACTGAATTAAGTTCAGAGTACTCATAACTGTTAGTTTTTTCAACTTAAACGGTTTAAGGCAATCGGTTTCCTCAAATGGTTTGAGTTAACATAACTTAAGGATATCTGTTTACTCAAACCGTTTGAGTTAAGTTTACTTGTCAGGTATTACAGTCAAGGCAATCAGTTTACTCAAACAATTTGAGTTGAGTTAACTTGTCGGGTTTTACAGTGCAGTAGACCGTACACAGTTTCAATTGAGGGACTGAGAGCTCTCAGACTAAATCTAAAATATCTCAAACTGTGTCCCGAAGATGAACTGAGGTCTTACTGGTTTGGTAGACATGAGGGTGAGTTATTAATGACATAATTTAATTTTTGTTGGTGAACTATCCCTTTAATTAGGTCTGCTAAACCCGTGTCCAGGAACCTTTGAATAGTGCGGTAAGAACGAAATTAATTCCTCTTTAACATGTTCCTCCGAGGGTGCAGTGTGAACCATTATACTAAAACTACAGTATGCATATGACTGCAGAGAGCTCGAGTCTATTCACTTCTATCTACTTGTGAAAATCACAAGCCTTTTCCAGTCACTCAGTACTGTTGATTTCTGCAATGAATCACTGCTTAAATGTTCATTGCTTTTGAGCCATTACCCTGCAACAAACCCAGTAACAGTCGTAGAGTCAAATGCACAAAATTTTCATATTGTGTCAGGTCTCTGGATGATAAGAGTAATGTTTTATAAAGACTAGGGGTGCTCTGATCGGCCGATCGTTAATGCGCATCTCGTCAGAAAAGCCGGTTCATTTTCAGCGTTTTTGGCGCATCTTCTCAGTTAACAACGGCTCTGTGTATTAACAGCTGCTCTATGTGAAATCACGCACCTGATGGAATTAACCGCTGATAAGAGAACCGGCTTTACTGATGAGATGCGCATTAACGATCGGAGCACCCCTAATAAAGACTTCTGTTTTGTATGTTTCTGATCATGCTGGTTTTTTATTTGTGACCTTTATTTTTTCAGTGGTGAGTTACAAAGCTGAAGTTTCTTTGTTTGTTTGAATATTGGTAATCTTAATAACATTCTCAGAGCATGGCCACATGGCTTCCTCCTACTCAACAACACCTTCTTCTTCCTCTCTGACACTGAAGGGCGTTGTCACCACCACTGCAATGTTGTTTAGCACATAAGTCACTGGGTGTTTTTTTTTTTTTTTTTTTTTGTAGTAAATGTGACTACAGTACATCTTTCACATATCTTATCTGCACACCATAATACTGCCAACACTATGAACCTGATGCTCTGCATCCTTGTAATTGCCTGAACCGGGCATGGGTAACAAATATTTGTTTCAGTTCTTTTAGAAGTCACACACTGACCAAATTTCTAAAAAGTCGTCAACCTTTCTTTTTTGATTTAGAAAGAACAGCATAAAAGCAATTCTATGTCAAAATAGAAGCACCACTGAAACCCTATGAACATAAAATAACACTGAGCCATTACTTCTTACCTGTGTTGAGACTGAGAGAGAATAATGAATTACAAGAACAATCTATAAATAACACTTTAGATTACAACCTACAAAGTACAGTTTATGTAAACAGAATTTACAGCATAACTTTTTTTTTATTATAGTGTACCTATTCTGTGTATAGTGTACCTCCATGTAGGTACTGAATAAGGGAATAATATTCTAAGTTTGGGGAATAAAGTGGTAATAACCTGTAAAATTATACTGTAAGTATTTTGAAACTAAGGGATACCTAATATTACATGGTATGTATGCCCTAAAAAAAATCTTATATTTGCAAGTGATTTAGAAAAAAGACATACACTGTGTACTTTTGAAAGCCTACACATAGACCTTTTTTCTGTTACTAAACATTGTGACGTTTTTCCATGGGCAGAGCTTAGGTTGAGGCAGGAAGATTTACTGGAATTAATTGTGCCCTGGGAAGACCGGATGGAAGAGGCGTTTGAAGGGAAGAGGGCCAAGTACGAGGAGTTGCCAGGTGAATGCCATAACAGGGGATGGAAGACCAGCTGCCTCCCCATTGAGGTTGGCTGCTGAGGTTTTCTGGCCAGTCGTTATGCAGGGCCCTCAAGCTCTTTGTAGAAAATGACGCATTTGTGAGAAGCGGGACAAAGCAGACCTACAATAATGTAAAGTATTTGAAAAAATTATGTTTTTTGTACATTAAACATGTCAACATATTCTGTTACACCAAATACAGAAAATAATGATCCTTAAAAAAGCATCTTTTGACCCCTTCAATTACAAAAAACGTTGAGCTGTAAATTCTGTTTACTTATGCTGTACGGGTTGTAATTTACAGCATTACAAAATTTGGTAGCACTTTATTTTACAGTGTGGAAGATTTTTATTAGTAAGATTTTAATCAATCCAGAATAATCAATGTGAATCTAGCCATTTTTGTTGCTAGTTGTTTTCCCTTTATAATCCTATAGGAAATGGATAGAAAGGAATATGGTTACGTGCAGGAATGTACAGGGCTAATGAATAACATATGGTTAGACATACATTAAGGACCTCCCCTCCCTAGGGACTTAGGTAAAGTGTAATCTAAAGGAAAAGTTTTACCATGTGGAACCGCCCTGTATAGGGTATATAATGAGATGCAACCTAGCAATCGACAGAACTTCTTGCAACAAGCTCTCGACTTTGTTTTGCTTAAAATAAAGTCTTTTCTTCTGAGAGAAAAATCCCTGACTGAGTTTGATCCTTGGGAGAACCGGCAAAATACACCACATATTTGGCACCCCAGATGGGACTGGAAAGGAGCAGAGTGGACGACTGCTCTTGAGCTGACTGATGAGCAACACACACACAGTGGTGGCCACCATAGAATAAGGTAAGCATTTTTGCTTATATAATTAGTGTGTGTTGTTGACTGGTCAGCTCTGAGTGGTAAGGACACTTAAAATCTGCTCTTCCAAATTTAGAAAAATAATATGATATCTAAATTGATAAAGGGGTTTTACTCCAGAAGAAATAACTGCATGCACATATTTGGGTTATTAATGGGAAGGCCTTGAAAGGCAACCTCGATTTAAGACAAATATGGTGTAGGCAGAAAGACATGGCATGCTGTGGTCTGTGTTTATTGGATAGCTGTGCCAGGTAGGACAGTGATAAACGGATAAGCAGATTAGTTAAGGAATCGCGAGGAAAAGTCCCATGGATACCGCTTTGAGAATGTATAAGTGAAATTCTCGAAGGACTGAATAGATGGGCCCTTAAGGACGCTCTAGGTAGAGCGAGCTCTAGGAAGAGCTGTGTTTTGTTGTGTGAATGTATCTGTGTCCGGACTGAATGAATGTGTGAACAAAGAAATTCCGTGTTGGGTGGGTAAAAGTTACGCACCATTCTTGGACCGTCACTTCAGGGTGGCTGGGTGGAGTTGGACGCAGCTAGTATCCACTTGAGGGGGATGAATGTATTATGAGCCTTGATAATAAAAGGACAATTAATGTGTGATTATCCCTTAGATAAAGGGAAAAAGTATGCAAGAATAAGCACTCTGGCTCAATAAAGAGTGCAGAAAGTGTGAATGGGTTTAGGAAAATAGCATCAATAAAGTTTGAACCAAGATCTATAATAGATTTTTGCATTTAGGATGTCTGTGTGAAAGGGGAGAAAATTTTCTGAGCCCAGTGTAGTGGGAGTGAGAACAAAGGAGGACGTTTCCACAGTAAAGTTGTATTACATGGGGGGAGCAAGAGGTGCTCTCCCCTCCTGGACCATCACTTGGGAGTGATCAGGTTACAGAGACTGGTGTTGAGAAAGGAATGCAGGAGCCCTAAAACAATAAAGTCAACTGTATGAAGGTTGTTTTAGAGAAAAATAAATACAAATGTTCCAAGAAATGGACTAATATAGAAATGGCAGATATGGTGGAATATAGAAATAATAATAAATTAATTAAAATAAGATATGCATTTATTATTGAACAACTTTTATTAATAGATGAATTTAAAAGATGCACGTGCTTAAAACTTTTTTAATACGTGAAGACATCTAAAATTTGTTTCTTGTTATCCCTGGGACAGTATGAAAGTTAATCCATTACAGAGTTTCAGAGATTGGGCTTGTGTAAATGTCAAAAATAAAAGAAATAACTTGTGCAATGTGAAATGAAAGCAAGATTGGGTGACCAAGTTAATAGACATTTGGATTCAAAAGCTATAGGTATTTTACAATAGGAAGGGAACTAGTTGCTTAGAGAATTAAATTTAATTATTTTATTTACAACAATAGGAATTATTTTATGTTGGTTAGGAAACATTAATTCACAAATACCAGATTATTCTGAATCATGTATGCAAATATCGAAGAAAAAATATGATTGAAGTCTTTATTTTACCATATGCATGTCATGCTGATATAAAAGGAAGGTTTATTTTATTTTATTGCAGTATATTTAGATAATAAAGGTAGCTGATTTCTGCATTTTGCAAAGAAGAAAAATGCTTGCTATTTTCCTGCAATGAAGAACTTGCTTAACTAACAAAGAATAAGAGAACTGCTGTTTTCAACCAGATGATTTAGTTTTTATTAAGGGACCACTGAAAGAAGAGGTTGAAAAGTGAAAATTAGAAAAAGAGCTGACTGCTCAGAAACAATTTGGTCAGAAGTTACATAGGTACATTTGATTAATGCAGTCTCTGAGTGTTCAACTTTCAGATGATTTCTGGAACAGTGCCTTGACAAAGGAAAGCAATGAACTGGAGTCTGTCGAGGAATGGCAAAGCAGCAAACACAGCTGCAGAGAGAAAAAGAGGGAGGGGCTGATGGATGTTCCCCTCCCCTCTTGAAAGAGAAGAACACACTTCAGCAAGGAGAAGACTGAATCAAAGCAGGAAAAGGTGAATCTTTCACTTGAGACTTTTCCTGAGGGTGAAAAGAACATTATGAAATGCAAAACTCTGGCAGAAAGCAACCAGAAGCCAGACTGAGAAGAAGCAGAAAAACAACGGAGACCGTACGCCACAACATCAGGTCTTTGAGTGCCATCACAGACTGACGACCCAGTACAACAGCCCAGGCTGATGATGTCACCAGAAGGACTTCCATCCCTTCAGTGCACAGGTCCTGCATATTCAATGAACACACAGAGACTGCTTCAAATGTTAATTATTTTATTTCATTATTTTATTTACTATGTTTTAATCTTGATTATTCACTGGTCTCACAGCACTTCCTTAAATACTGTGTTTTAACTAACTCTCTCAATCTGCTTTTCAATAGGTACCAGTCCAGCCTCATGTCTTAAAGAAAAAATAATAACTTTGACAGACAGAAGTGAGTACTTAACTCACCAATCAGATAAACATGGAGCTGGATTTGGCATAGTAAGACTGTTTCATTAAACAACTAGGGGAAAGTGCATAACTGAATACTTGACAACAATGCTGAGCTCTTTGGGAAAGAAGAGAATAAATAAATGAATAAAAAAGGGTATCCTGATGAACAATAGGAAAAATATATATGGTTGAGAAAATAGAAATATTGGTCACTCCATTTTGTTTAAAGGTAATTTTCTAAGGTAAAACTGAATAAAATAATATTGAATAAAAGATTATTCCAAAGATCCAAAATCATGTAATCACATATACTGTCATCACTGGGGATAACCAGATGGAAATGTAGATGGTCATGGATCCAAGATATGCAGAGATCTCCAATCCTCTTCTCAGAGTCGCTCATGAGCAATAACAAAAAAGTATTTGACTAAACTTTAAATTAGACAAACACATGACATTTGAGAAATGATAATTGGCTCTCTCAAATGCTCAATGCCTAGGCCTAAAATTCTAAACAAATTCATCTAGGAGATTTTGGAAAAAGGAAGGAAAGAAAGAAAAGAAAAGTTTTTGGCAAAAAAAAAAAAAAAAAAAAAAAAGGGGGAGTGAAAGTGTGTGAAAAAGTATGAATGATGGTGTTGTATGGCATGAAAGAGAGTGTCTGACGAGACACTGAGGCAATTCAATCGATTTGCCCAAACAGCTGTATACAAATTTGAATGTGGGCCCACAGGGCAAACTTATGCCCAGTAAAATAATGACCATGGATGTATTTGGTTAAGTTTCCTGGTCAGTACCAAGGTCTTTGTTGTGGCAGAAAGAAAAACAGTGCCACACATGCGCAGCGTATAACATGGGAAGGCAGAGCAAAGCACGCTTGCTCTGTCCACCCCACATCTAACTTTCTTTTCAGCATATCATGATGGAGCTGATTGTGTCAAAAGGATGATATATTGTCTTTCTGACTGTTAAAATAAAGTGGGTTGAGTGTTTTCCAGGTCAAAAGGCATATACTACTGAGCAAAATAGGAAAATATCCAGTGATATAATGGAACTCAGTTTACAAAACAAAGAAGATAACTAAATAAGCAAATTGCTGAGAATAAAATTGAAAGGAATTAAAAAATAGTAAAGACAGCACTGAAATTGTGAAAACTCAAAAAGGGGCCAAGACAGCCCTCAACCCACATTACATTTCCACAGGTCACACCAAGAAGGACGACTAGCAGATGAACAAATAAGCATGCTTGATAACACTAACAAAAAACTCTGAAGTTTTCCATTTACAGGTGACAGCAGTTCCAGTAAAGCCAAGGAATGCTTCGCTCCATCAAAGAGAACCAGTGAGGGTGCAGTAATGATCTCAAGAGAGCCTTGCATTAATCAGCAAATCAGTTACAGAGTGACACCTGAGTTCACATCTCTAACCTTAAAATACGCTAACCAGCTTCAACAACTCCACACAGCATGAAGTGAGGGATGAAGGGCGTGCTAGAAATGACCCACCCTTGCCAACGAGGGAAAGACCATTGCAACGACTCGCAAAGAGTCTCCCTGGTGAAGATGGAATGAGACGTGATGGGACTGCTACTGAGATCAAAATACTTGGGGGCAGATGTGAGCCAACAAATAGAAAAGAAAAGGTGGAAAGATAATGTCAAGTAATGTCAGATCAAGAATTTGGAGGTTATTAGAAGGGAAATATAGATGTAGGAAGATTTGAAGGGAGAATAGAATGAAAGGAGCAAAATAGAAAAGCTCAAGATTTGTAAACTGAAGAAGGAAAAGTATGTGTTATGTTTGGGGGACAATGCTGTATTTATAGAAGGGAGCATTTAATGAAGAACTGATCAAATTGAAAAGGCTAAGAATGGTGATAAAGAAAATGTTGGAAAAGATAATAAAATGTAAGACTGGTTTGATTTACAATTAGGAACATGTGGAGCATAGTTTATAATTAAATAGGGAAAGTTTTTAGGAATGGCATTAATGACAGGATATTTACTATTTTACTGTATACTTCCTATATTGAGGTCACTAGTCAAAGCCACAGTTAAGCAAATTAAATTCAAAGATATCAAAATAATGGGAAATTGATACATAAGGTATCTAAGCTGAAGATCAACTCTTATAATCTTGTGATATTCAATGTGTGATGTGATTTGTATTTGTATGTGTATGTATTTTTACGCCTTTTATACAAAACTGTGATAACCAGGCAAATGCTGAACCAATTGCACATTCATGCTTTTAACAATGTTTACTATTAAAAGAGGGGTTAGGGAGACTGGATCTTTTACTCACTCCTTGTCAAATTAGGAGGGAGATGTTTGGTCCAGTAATCCCTCAGAGTGGAATTTCATAATCTAGTCACTGGGGATAATACAATGTGACTTATTTAGTCACTAGGTAGTGTAACTAATATGACTGGATTATGGAGTAGCACTCTGTATAAGAATAATCAAATGTGAGACTTATTAAGTCTCAAAGGGGAGAATATGTGGAAGATTTTTATTAGTAAGATTTTAATCAATCCAGAATAATCAATGTGAATCTAGCCATTTTTGTTGCTAGTTGTTTTCCCTTTATAATTCTATAGGAAATGGATAGAAAGGAATATGGTTACGTGCTGGAATGTACAGGGCTAATGAATAACATATGGTTAGACATACATTAAGGACCTCCCCTCCCTAGGGACTTAGGTAAAGTGTAATCTAAAGGAAAAGTTTTACCATGTGGAACCGCCCTGTATAGGGTATATAATGAGATGCAACCTAGCAATCGACAGAACTTCTTGCAACAAGCTCTCGACTTTGTTTTGCTTAAAATAAAGTCTTTTCTTCTGAGAGAAAAATCCCTGACTGAGTTTGATCCTTGGGAGAACCGGCAAAATACACCACAACAGTCCTATTCCTCATGTACATACTATGTACTTATTATAGTAATTACAATAACTATGCAATAACTAGGTACTAACCCTAAACCAACCCTACCCCATGAAGTTACCTTGTATTACCAGAACTTTCTTAGATAAATACACTGTAAGTAAACTATAAGTACATGTTAGTACACGTACTGTAAAATAAAGTGCAACCCAAAATTTTATTACTGAAGAGGACAAAAAAATAAAGAAAATCAAATGTACTCCTAATGTGAGAAGGATTTACTTAATGTACTTTAATTGTATTTTAGGTCCTTGCAAATTTTCATTGTAGAACCTTAATTTTTCAGTGTAGCTACTTTGTACTTTGTAGTTACAGTATTAAACTGCTTACACACAAAATCTGCACTTCTCATACAATTGCTGAAAGCTGACACTCAAACCCCAGAACCTCACACCAAATCTGCAAAAACACATTTTCAGCCTTTGAGTTTTCAAAAAGAGCTAGAGGACAAGAAGAGGAGGAGTTCAAAGAGGAGCAAGAGAATGATTTGGAAGGGGAGCAAAGAGAGGAAGAGGAGGAGTCAGATGGGGAAGAGAACAAGAAGAGTGGCCTCTGATGAGATTAAAGATACTGTCATTGATCATGTGATCAACTACACCATACAAGGAGGTCCTTGGTTCTTTCCATGATGTCTGGCAAGAGAAAACATAGCCTAGATCTTGCCCACCAACAAACACACTCACACACACACATACACACACACCATTCCGTTTGAATAATCACCTTTTTCAAAATTATGTTTGGTTTCTGTCCAACTACACATGATCGATGTATTTCTTTTCTTTCGTACTTTGGAATACTGTACTCACAACCACAAATGCTTACAGTAAAAAAAAAAATTGTTTGGTTTCAATCTTGCTTTTGAGTTTACTGTAAATTATCCATCATCTCTCTGACAATTTCCTTCAATCTTTTACAGAAATGTACATAGGAGCGCATGAAAGAAGAGCTTTAGGTTTTGAATAACTGTGCATTTATGATGATGTATGTGATGTGAGGCCTATTGCATTTTCTGTTTGCAATTCTTGAACTTGTGTGTAAAGTGAAAAAGAGGCCAGTTAAAGCAATTTAAAAAAAAAGAAAACCTACTTTAATATGCAAAATGTACATTGAGGATGACTATGAACTTATAGATATGGATTATGGTGATCATGAGGATGTAACTGATCAAGATTATGTTTATGGCAAAGAATAGACTGATGGACAGATCAGTTCCTAACATACACATAGTTTAGGTTTCAGTTAAGCAAAGCATCATCAGCTTTTCTCAAAAATGAGGAAGTAACCTCATTTTAAAACAACGCAACCATCAGGATGCCAAGACCTTCTCTTCTCACTTTGATATTGGGTAAATTACATTTTTAATTATTGCACTTTTTATTGTTCATGATAGATGGAAATTAAAGATTACAATATAATAAGAATAGTCTTCCTATAGAATCGCATATCTCAATGTTGATATCATATTAATATTTCGTCCTTAAAACAGTTTAGTTAAAGATTATGAACCGAATGATTGATTGTGCAATCTTGAGCTTTTCCTTTTTTTCTGAAACTGAAATTAAAAGTATTTGCTAATACCAGAAAATAACTTATCTTTTCTGTTATTAGCAATGTTAGTTTTGGTATTAGTTCTCCTCATAAATACTGATACTGATGAAGTACAAATTGATTTATCTGTATTTTTGGCTGATTTTGAAAAGTAATTCACCAACAAGTTGACTGCTCTAAGCAATTGTTCTTTTCAATTTTATTTTCTTTATGAAAATGATCTGTTCAACTATAATGATATAAATAGTTCTAACAATAAAATATTTATATAATTCCTCACACAATCAACAAATCAGTAGTCATTATACATCTTAATTCTTTCCTGTGTGTCAAGTCTGTGTGTAAGCTTGTTAAGATTACTTAAGATTACTTTTTAAGGTTAATTAAATAAAAACAACTAGCACGTGTTTCAGACAGCTGAGACTGATAAAGGCATAGTGAAATAAATAACATTATCTACAATATTTAATTCTCTTATTGAAGATGAGAAAATAAAAGGAAATCCAAATATACACCTGTTTATAATGTGAGAATGATTTATATAATGTAAAAATATTTTGGTTCCCTGCATTTTGGTTAGTCATGCTGAAACATCTTATTAACAAAAATTTAATGTACTTTGAATCCCAATATGAAGAAATTATGCAAGAAGTGCTCCATAATAACCAAAATGAAGAGAACGCTGATGATGACTATGAGCTTGTAAATATGGATGATGGTGGTCATAAAGATATAAACTATGTAGATCAGTTTGATTCTAAACCGGATGATGACAGTGTGGAAACAGACAATTCAGAACAGTGTCAATCTTGATACTACAGATCACAGAAGTACGCTGGACTATAAAGCTATTTAATTATTATGATAAATTAACCCACTAAGCAGTTTTCACTATTATTGTAGACTGTCACCTGCCTTCTATCATGACTGCACACCAGTTTATAGCTAAAAGTGCCACAGTACCTAAATTAATTTTAAGTTTAAACAAACAGCTTAACGTCTTCTTGCACTCTGTAGATGAGCGGTTTCATCTTTGCTTCAACAAAATGACACTTCCTCAAAACTATCTCACAGCTTTATCCGCACTAGCATGTTCTTAAAAAAAAAAAAAAAAAAACTATTCTCAGAAGAAGCAATACCACAAATTCAGCATTTCACACTTAACTGCATTTCCGAGGATATACAGTTTCACTTCTGTTGCAGAATTCATTTGAGTTTTTTTCTTTTCTTTTTTTCATTTTGTCATTTGTAACAAGATATTTCTTTTATTTATTTATTTTACAGCAATTAAGAGCTGTTTAATGTAAATTCTAGCAGCAGTGCTAAACCCTGCTCCCTTCCTGAATACTTCAGTTCCAAATTTTCTCCAACACTTTCTCCAACACTTTTCTTTGTTGTCTGGCTACTAGTATGTGAACACTGTATGTAAACACATGTGTAGCCAAGGCAATGACTGTTATCAGCACCAGAGCCGTTGAGAAATAGAGTTGCAACACTTTCATAGGCTTCCATATGAACTGAGGAATGTGGAAGTAAAGCGTGTCATGGAGGACCCAATAGTTTCAAACAACCAATAGTTCCAGCATTGAAGCCCATTCATTGCTTCTAAAGCACACTCACTGGTAAATTGAAGAATTTTTGACATTTTAATGCATTAGTTGACCTCTCATAATCTGGCCAGTAGTGGTATTTTCTGAAGCGCATTATAGTTGATGTTTATCATTAGATAATAGACAGTTATACTATAATTGCAGTTAGATAATGACACAAATATTTTAATAGCAACCATAACCAGATGCTAGTTGTCATATTTTTAAGTTTTTAGTCTTTCTGCAATCTTTTTCTCCTTGTATGAGGTTGAATAAGTTTCAGTAAAGAACATTTAAGGAATAACTATAATAAAGATTTTAACTGAATGCAATTGGTTGCCTTGTGTTTCTAAACATTATTTTACATTTTTTCATTACTTAAATTACGCAATTGCTTGCCTTTTGTAATATTCACTTATTTTGTATGGTTAGGCTATGTGAATATCATTAAATAACACTATGATGCAACAATGCAACACAGTTGCACAAATTTAACAGGCTCTTTAAATATGCTTAATTCTTTGTTAATGTTTTTCAAAGATTCGATTTCGCTAATCGTGGATTCTGAATGCATTGCCACAGATTTCGCCTTTGCTTTGCAGTTTTTCGATTGGTGTTTTGACACAAACCTCTCGTGGGGGCGGGGTTAACAGTGATCTACTCTGATTGGATACTGACCTTTTGATGGACATGTGCTCTCTGATCGGGAACTACAAACGTCACTCAGTGGCGCCAGAGAGTGGTGTGCATATTGGAAAGATCTTGCGGTGATTTTCATTACTAAATATGTAAATAATATTTGTTCTTCGATCATCTCAGTCTGTAAAGATGAGCTCTTGTCCTTCAAGGCAGCTTTAAGTAAGCTTGTGTTACTGAATGCCAGAAATAACAGCAACAAACTGTAGCACACTTTAACATGAAAAACTTGTATCGATGTTATTGGTTACTTCAGTAACACAAGCTTACTTCAAGCTGCCTTGAAGGACAAGCTGAAGAGGAAGATGATGCCGCTCCGTGTCTCCTGCAGGGGCGGAGCTAGGGGGTAGCCAGGGGTGGCCATGGCCACCATGGAAATAATCACGGCCACCACACTGGCCACCCCGATCATAATTGTGATCTATTATAGATAAATAATAATAGTTTCTTAGATTTTGATCAAAATGACCTCGATCAATCATGGCAAAACGATTACATTCGGACTGTTGAATCACTTGTCACTTACAGGCAAATGTGCTATCGCGAGAGTTACCATAGTGCACGTTTCTTTCCAGCATTTGTAAAAAATCGAGGACTGAGAGAGACGAGGAGTGAAGCTTCACTTTTGTGCCTGGTTCAACTTGTGTTTGAGCACAAAAACACATCTTTTCAGGTGAGTTACGCTGCTTTTTCTTCTGTGTGGGCGTATCCAAGCCACGTGCTTCAGTGAAACATTAGAATCTGAATAGAGCATTCAGCGCTGGCGCAGAGTCACATTAGATATAATGAAGGGAGACGTGAAAAACGAACATTGCGTTGTTTTCATATGGATTACTTTAGCAAAGAATATTTGTTTTCGCCAACACATTTGTTTAGTTTAAAAGTAGACATAGCTCTCACGTCTCTTCATTGAGTATTCACTGAGTTACAGTTCTTTTAATGACGTGTTTATAAATGAAAATCAGCGCAGACAAAGGCTGCAGACAGCACACCTTGTTTATGTTTATTTTGTAAGTGCACAAAGTTTTGTTCTTATTATGTCTGTATACAAAAAAAGTAGACCCTTTACAGATTCGATTGATGTATTGCTCTTATATGTACGATCAAAACTGAAAGTGTAATTTAAGTTCTTTTCGGGGTTATCAGGAGAAAATGATTTATAACAAGAATACGCGTTAATTTTATACAGTAACATTACTTTTCCATGTAAACACGCTAACGTTAGATGGATGTGAATAACCGTTGCGCTCTCATCATATTTTACAGCTTGTAAGTTTGCTGAATTTTCATAGTTTGCACTTGAAATAAAATTCACTTCAGTAAATAATTTCTTGTCCTTATTAAATAACTTGAGAGTGAGTAAGATTATGATGCTCAGGATTTTGGTAAACTTGTTTGCTTGCAAAATAATGTTTTTTGTGCCACCCCAAAGTCACTACTCTTCAGGAGCCACTGGTCTCCTGAGAGCTCATCTTTACAGACTGAGATGATCGAAGGTCAAATATTATTTACATATTTAGTAATACAAGGAAAGTGTTGCATACAAATCACCGCAAAAGCTTTTTTTCTTTTTCTTTTTTATCTTAATGTAGAGAACAAAAACATACAAAATTATAAACATACATCACATAATATCAGCTAGAAAAAAGGAATAAAGAATAAAATAGAACTAAAGAAAAGAAGGCCAAAATCTAAACAAAATTAAACATGATTAAGGGCATATTCTTATATTAAGGGCACGGTCTTTATAGCTTTCTTATTAGTAGATACTGAGATTACATTCAAATAGTTTTCCATTTCTTTTAGAAAAACAGAGAAGACAGGTTTACAGATGGAGAATTTACATTTGTGAATGTGAACTTTGTTTAGGAAAAAAATGTAATTAATAACAAAACTGATGTTTTCGTTTGTGGAGTTAGAGTCATAATACCCAAATATAATGTTTTTTCATATGTACTGAGAAGCCTCACGCAGCAAACGACTCACTTTCCTCGGGGAACGAATCACTTTCCTCACCAGCAAATGACTCACTTTCCTCAGCGAATGACTCACTCACGCAGTGAATGACTCACTTTCCTCAGTGAACGAATCACTTTCCTCACGCAGCGAATGACTCACTTTCCTCAGCGAACGAATCACTTTCCTCACCAGCAAATGACTCACTTTCCTCAGCGAATGACTCACTCACGCAGTGAACGACTCACTTTCCTCAGTGAACGAATCACTTTCCTCATGCAGCGAACGACTCATGCAGCAAACGACTCACGCAGCAAACGACTCACTTTCCTCAGCGAACGACTAACTTTCCTCAGTGAACGACTAACGCAGCGAACGACTCACTTTCCTCAGCGAATGACTCATGCAGCGAACGACTCACTTCCCTCACGCAGCCGGCGACTCACTTTGCGCAGCCGGAGACTTTCTACAATATTTAGTTATAGCTTATAAGTGGTGACTGTCAGTTTGTGCACGTATGACAGGATTTTTCCGAAAAAATTAATATAAAAAAGTGAATCATTTGCTGCTGAGGAAAGTGAGTCATTTGCTGTGTGAGGTGAGTGTGTATACTGATGCACCGCTGGCCTATCAGTGGTAAACTCAGTGGCTACTGGCAATTATACGGTGAATTCCCGTGACAAGTCAGTAGCCTTATTTTTGGACCGGGCCGCACGCCATACTATGGCGTGTTTCTGAGTGTAGTGACATGACTAAAATAAGTGTACAGTTTCTTCAGAACTCGAACAAAAAGAACATGTGATCAATGTCAGATTTAAATCTTTGTATAAACTTCTTTAGAACCTGTGAATGAGCTTAAAATTAATTTCTTTCATATTGTCTGTGAAAAATAATTTTTGCGGTAGAGACCAGATTTAATCACTGCGATAGCTTTCATTATGCACGGCCCGCACCACTGAGTGACGACTGTACCTCCCATAGACAGTAAAAGAAATGGACACTGCGACCCTGTTAGATTCAACGGAGAAAAATGAAGTCAATTAGAAGCACGCACTTCCTGGGGGTCGGGCGTACTGCGCAGACTCAAACTGAGCTTGATGAAGTAGATGTCATGTGAGCAACCTGTAAATCTTCTTATCTGAATCACCCACCGAATCTTGCAGAGAAGGCGACCATGAACAGGAGCAAATTTTGGTAAGTATTGTGATTAATTATCTCCCTTGACTTTATGCCTCCACGTCCCTCCGATAGCCTCATAGAAAGTAAAAGATTGCCTGCGAGCTTCTCCTCCTGTCCATATGGTAATTTCTCTACTGTTCAACAGATGGTGCATTCAAGTAATCTCGTATAGATTGTATTTACGAGTTCATAAATACAATATAATGTAAATACAATTTACAATATCGTAAATACCAGTGGGGAGCTGGGGATTTTCTTTAAGCCCCGATCTGTAGGAGTTGGGGGCGTGTCAGTGATTAACATGGCGGAATATACAATACTTAAAGGTATTTTAATTGTGATATTGTCAGGCTTTTATATTCACAGCGCAGTTAATCGACGACCCATAATATGATGGCATTATAATATAACAATGCAAATTGTAACAATAAAGTTGGCAGCGGCTTCATAAAATAATTTAAAACATTAAAAAACGAAGTATACCTAATGCATATTTCTTTGTTCTTCATTTTCTACAACAAGAGTTTAAGAACATTGCTGTATTTTTGTGTTTTTAATTAAAGGGGGGGTGAAATGCTCGTTTTCACTCAATATCCTGTTAATCTGGAGTACCTATATAGTAGTACTGCATCCTTCATAACTCCAAAAAGTCTTTAGTTTTATTATATTCATAAGAGAAAGATAGTCTGTACCGATTTTTCCCGGAAACACACAAGTGCCTAGAGGCGTGACGTTTGGGCGGAGCTAAAGAATCACGAGTGCGAGTAGGCTTTTGCGTCGAGAGCGTTTGGAAGCTGTGACATTACCCAGAGCCGTTGAAAAACATATTTAACGGCTCTGACATTGCCTTGAGGAATATCATCCAAAACAAACCATGGCTAACAGTCAGATTCAGCCGTTTATTTATGATCCAGAATCAGATCCCGAGGCTGAAACTGAACGAGAGCAGCAGCAGCAACGACTCGCTCCGAGCGGGGCTCGAACCCGGGTCTCCGATGGGGGGCGGACGCACTAACAAGGAGGCAGAGATATTTTAAGCAGTTTTACTCACCGCCTGCGGTTCCAACACACGATCGTTGGCCTTTTTCGTTGGGATTGCATCATCCTTAAGAAATCCGTCGTCAAACTGGCCCTTGTTTGTAAAACAAGCATCTTCGAAATGCAGGGAACAAATACTTGCACAACTCCGTTGATGCTCTGTAAAAATAAACTCTGTCCACTGGTCCCTTAATGCTGTTTTTTCTTTGGTAATCTGTGCAGGGTTGTCTTGCCCTGGCAACCAAAAACACTCCTCCTTCTGTGACTCTCTCTGCTCTGCTATACGGGAGCGCGCGCTCTTCCGGCAAACGTGCCCTCAGGACCCATATAAGGAAATTCCACTCCATCTAACGTCACACAGAGCCATACCCGAAAAAAACTTTCCGAAACTTGTGACAAACCGGAAGGAGTATTTTTGGAACAGAAATACTCCTTCAAACGTACAACTTAATTTTTGAAACTTTGTCCATGTTTAGCATGGGAATCCAACTCTTTAACAGTGTAAAAAACTCAGTATGCATGAAATAGCATTTCACCCCCCCTTTAAGAGAAAGTACTCCACCATCTTGCTCCGACCAAAGTGACTTGAACGCACATGCAGTCATAAGCACGACTTCCCATTTCGTGCGTACGAACTTCCCAGGAGGACTTGAACGCACCAAGAGAGTCGCTGGTTATGACGCAATCGTTAGCCTATTTTGTACAAAAAACACTTGTACGGGGCCATAACGTACAGGTAAGATACAAGGTAATGGAGCCGTTTATACATTTTCGTGTTTCTTTAGAAATAATTAATAGACAAATGGAGTCCAATATCAATATCAATATCCAATCAGGGTAGATCACTGTTAACCCCTGCCCCCACGAGAGGTTAGTGTCAAAGCATCAAACGAAAAACTGCAAAGCAAAAGTGAAATCTGTGGCAATGCATTCAGAATCCACGAAAACGAATCTTTGAAAAAACATTAACAAAGATTGAAGCATATTGAAGTCCCTGTTAAATTTGAGGAACTTTGTAGAAAATGACACATTTGAGAGAGGCCGTGCTCAGAGGACCTACAATTATGTACGGTATTTGAAAAATAATTTTTAATTTAGTTTTTTTAACATTAAAGCAAGTCAACATATTCTGTTACACCAAATACATTAAATAATGATCTTTAAAAAACATCATATTACCCCCTTTAATAATTCTCTAGTGGCCCGTATAGTGGAAAAACATGAGAAGAAATGCATTTTCGCATTAAATGGGTTATTTTTGAAAACTGGTGCATGAAATAAAGCTGCTCTTAATTTTAATTTATGACTGCAGTGTTAATAATTTTAATAATAGGCCTATAATTCATTGTATAAATGAATAGGGCATGTTTAAAAAAATAATAATAATGTAATACATTTTCAGCACTGCACATCATGGAAATACTTGAGTAAAAGCCTGTCATACTTTCTTATTGATATATTAAAAATATTTTTAACATTGAAAAAACAAGTAAAATTAAGCTCCACTGAAGTGCCTTGAAACAACGTGCAGCGTTGTTCTTTGTGGTGTGTGCTGCGGCTGCCTAATCATTTTAACAAATACATGCTGTAAAATGAAATGAAAACATGAAAATATGTATATAAACATGTATATAAAATACCAAAAAAACATAGTTATATTTTACTATAGTTAAACCATGGTAAAAACAGCATTGTGTTTTGTGTTTTGCTACACTAACCATAGTTTAACCAAGGTAGGCTATTTGTAGTAAAACTGTGGTTATAGGCTACAATTGGTAATAAAAAATGCCAAAAAAATGTATAGTTAATACTATTGCTAATTTTCATAAGCGATTGTGTATAATAATCTGAAATAAATGTTTTAATAGATCATGACATCACAAAATATCAGGGAGTGAGATTTATTTGATTGTGTTGTGAAGGAGGGTTACCATAAGTAATGCAGAATCTATCAGTGTGACAGTAAAAATCTTGCCTATCATCATTTTCCCTAATACCTGAAAGGTAATTGTTCATAAAAGTGTAAAAGTATTGTTGGACATAGTGCTATCTTATGCACCTGCTAACTTTAACTGTTTTTAGTTTAGTAATAAACTTAAATCGTTTTAGGAACTGCAGGTCCTAGCCGTAGAAACCATTAATAATGATTTATATGGATATTACACTATAAGTTTTAATGAGTTTATGCAACTTTACACATTTACTATTACTATACAGTATTTAGCTAATTTCTATTACTCCACTTACATTAGGTCTGAAATATATATTCTAAGTTACGTTTTAATCCCCTTGAACACACTACAAATGATCTACATGATGCATTGCTCTGTCTGTCATAATGAAATAATTCTGGAGAAACTGCCTGTATGTGTGTGTGTGTGTGTGTTTATATAAAGTCTATTGTTTACAGTCCTTTAGCAGGCATCAAAAAAGCTGTTATATGTTATATATTGTCAAACATTCATAGTTTTTCTTTCCTTCATTTAATTTCATATGTTGGTATTAATTCAGTGTATTTATTATGCTAAAACTTAAAATAATTTCAACCAAAACTGACATGGTTTCTAGGGAGCAATGTTTTTGTCAAATATAGGGAAAACGTAAAGGTCCCATATTGTCACAGTTGGATTTCCTGGCTTTTTTCATGATAACTGAGGTATAGGGGCTATTTAACTACCATATGAATTTCAAAACAGTCAGTCCACAGTAAAATGCACACAGCCTGCTTAAAGTAGCTGTGATTTTTCATGAACCATTGTGACTTCCATAAAAAGTTGACGTCAGAACTACACACACAGTCCCCTCTTTCAATCACTAACCCCGAGCACCACCCACCGTCCCACTCTCCTTCTGTCAAACCCCCAGACAGCATTTTGTCTGTGCCATTGCTGTGCATTGAGCAACAACAGCACTGAAACATGTCGGAAAGATGAACATTAACCACGAAACCAGATCCGCCGACCTGTAATGTTACACTCTCACTCAAAGGATGGACGATCTGACAGGATTGTTACTATGAGGAGAATCACATCTTACTTGTACAGTAAATAAAAACTCATCTTGTCTATCTAGAAAGTCATGTTGAAGACGTATAAACATTTACATTTCAGCAGGCAACTATTTTTACAGCTATATTAATGTGCCAGTCACAATAAATCACAACAATGTTTATATAATTACAAATTATTATATATAAATCGTCAGTTTGATGTTTTAAACACATGCACAGACATTTTTTCGTAAATGACATAATGAGATGCAAGAAACATATGGCAAGAAATCTGTAGATTTGTCCATAACAACAAAAGACAATACTTTATTGAACCTTTCTGCAAACACAAGCATTTTTGATGATCGTTTCTGTGCAGTCCGCTTGTTTAATCACATTCAACCATAGCTGTCATCAGTTCATTTGTCTGGCAGTGGCAGCAGACATGCAATAAAATTTCTAATTTGAGGCTGTATTACGTTGATTCTGGCTCCCAACATCACTACAAGATGATATTTTAAGCTCATTGTAGCTGTATCTGATCTGCCAATCAGAAGAGAGGCTCATGAATATTAATTAGACATGCTAAAAACTACCTGTTCTTAGGGAGTACTCAAGATTCAAGATTTTTATTTGTCACATACACAATTATATAGAGCATTTTTAACCAACAGTGAAATGTGAGTCAGGTCTGCTCCACCGACAGATGAAAAAATACATAAATATAGCTATAAAAGTTAGAAATAAAAGTAAACAATAAAAATATAAGAGTAAAATATAGAAAAGATGTATACTGTAGAATTAAATATAGAATGGCAAATAATGTGCATGAAAGTAAACTATAGTCTTACACATTAAGATACACAGGGATGTACAAGAGGCAATGTGAATATGTGCATTATACTGTAGTCTTAAATATTAAGATACACAGGAATATACAAGAGGCAAATGTGCAAACAGGGTGACACTGTCCGTTTGTCTATATGAGGTAGTGAATGATGAATATCTTACTGATAGGGTGAATATTAAGTGGAGACATGAATATGTTAAGAGGCTGGTTTTGAGTTTAGGAGCCTGATGGCCTGGTCTCTCGGTTTTTGCCATCAGGCTGCGGAAACGCTTACCAGATGGCAGCAAAGTGAAAAGATGGTTATTGGGGTGGATGGAGTCCTTGATGATTTTAACAGCTCTGCTTTTGCAGCGTTTGAGGTAGATGTCCCGCAGAGAGGGGAGAGCAGACCCTGAGATGCACTCAGCTAAGCGCACAACTCTCTGCCGGGATTTGCAGTCTTGACTGGAGCTGTTCCCATACCATACTGAGATACAATGAGTCAATACACTTTCTATGGCCCCTGAATAGAAAGTTTTCAGGATTACTGGTGAGACTCTGAATTTCCTCAGTACAGTCTTTGTCTGGCTTTATTAACCTGAGTTTGAATGTGAGTAGTCCAAGTCAGGTCCTCTGAGATGTTTACACCAAGGTACTTGAAGCTGCTCACCCTCTCCACAGGGGTCCCGCTGATCATAAAGGAGTATAGGGCTGCTGCTGTCTCTTCCGGAAGTCCACAATCAGTTCTTTAGTTTTGCTCACATTCAGAAAGAGACAATTGTCCTGGCACCATGATGTTAATTTCTCTATCTCATCCAAGTATGCAGTCTCATTATTGTTGTAAAAGAACCACAGTATCATCAGCAAATTTGATTATAGATGTGGTTGATTATAACTGTGCGAAGACACGCAGTCATGTGTGTAGAGAGAGTAGAGCAGGGGACTCAGGACTAGGGATGGGTACCGAAACCCGGTATTAAACTGGCCCTGGGGCTAAATTATGAAAGTAGTATCAGTAAGATCTGACGGTATCGGTTTTGCTTTCGGTACTGGAGAAAAAAAAGTACTATGTATTTTTGCTTAATAATGTTGTCGTGCACATTTAATCTCGCCAAACATTTCTAATGTGCGATCATATTAAGACGTTTGTCCGTGAGATCTGCGTGAACTCTCATGCACGCCGCTGATGCTGCCTGTCAGTCACACACACACACACACCCACACCACAACGAGCGCACGCACATGCATTAACTGTACGTAAACTCCTGCTTAATAATAAAGAGTGACGATGGCGAAGAGATTTGCTTAATATTATCGTGCACATTTTATTTTACCAAACATTTCTAATTTGCGATATTATTAAGACGTTTGTCTGTGAGATCTGCAAGAACTCTCCAAATACTTTGAAAACAACTCTCAAATATATATTTTTTGCTATCAGTGTGAAAATATTTTCTCTAAAAAAAAAGTGTTTCTCTCGAAACGCTTTTCTTTGCTCTTGATGCAATTTCTTGCTCTCGTGTCAGGATTTTGCTTTCACTGTGAGAATTGTGTCATGGGCGGGGCCACGTTCCTATTGGCCAGTCGGGTGAGCATCGTCTTGTCTTGGGAGTCGAACTGAATCATTACATCATTGTTCGGTTCACCTGCATAGATGCAGCCTCTGCCTTATGGCTAGTTAAGTTGAGCACGGACACTCCAATGTTTGGGTAAGATGATGACACACAGCTGGCTGAGCAAGTTCAGTATCACTGAAGATTAAACATTAAAAAATAGCACTCATATTCATGAATTTATGTGTATTATATTATTTGCTTGCTAATCGCCAGTGCTTTAAGTGGCCCAAAAGAGGTGCCGGTACTCTATTATAGCATATATATATATATATATATATATATATATATATATATATATATATATATATATATATATATATATATATATATATATATATATATATATATATATATATATATATATATATATATATGTTTTTTTATGACTCCCCTCATCCCCATTGTAAAAAGAAAAAAAAAACATAAAAAACAAGACAATTGTAACAGTGCATAAATCAGACCTTAACTCTAATGAGCTTAAACTTATTTTTGTACACAGTGCCCGAACTGTCAATCACTCCTGTACGCGTGCATCACTGACTGTCCTCATCGCAGCTGCACCTGCAGCAACTTGCGCTCTTTTCATCAAGCTTTAAAACAAAAAGGGGACAAAACGGTCGTATTGCCTTTGTGCATATGGATTAATTAGATAAATAAATAAATAAATTCGTGCCTAGCCGCCTACGGTATTTTTGTTTAGAACAAACAGACAGTCCCGAATTTTTCGGGATTTCTGGTCAAAAGTCGATTAACGCATATACGCGTTTTAAAAGGATTTCTGGTCACCCTTCCTGAAAGAGCTGCTGCATTACTTCATTAGCTTGCGTCTGACCTGCAACGATATCACACAGACTTGTTATAAATTCAGCCAGCGAGTCGTCTAAGTCTGACCGCGCTGTTCTTTTAATGTTCATTGTCTGAAACCAGGACAGCATAGGTGTCGTTCACTGTCTTTGAGTATCACAGATCTGAGCGATCGCGTATCACAGATTTTCTCCGGCCACGTTGAGTTGTAATTGACAGCGGGAAAAACGACGCGATCTTCACTGGAGTAAATGCTGACAACCCTCGTTGTCATAAGTGCAAAACAATATTTGCATGCAAGGGCGGAAACACAAGCAATCCGTTAAAGCATCTTTCAAAAGTGCATTATGTGTATCGACTGCCTAGCTAGCTCATCTCTGGTTGTTGCCCCATCTACGTCAGGTATGTATGCTAAAATCATGTTGAATCAATGTTGTTCACGTCTTTTAAAATAAATTTAAAATATCCCTGGTTTGCTAACCTTACGTAGAAATTCTGATGATTTCTTTTGGGAAAAATGAGAATGAAATCAACATATTTTCTACTTGTTTTTAAAATTCCAAATAAGGAAAAATCAGTATGTAAATGTAAACATTTATTTGGCTAACTTAAATGCACAGCACCTCAAGTTAGTTTACAAAATAACCAATTGCCACATTTTGCAACCTTTTTATTATATATATTATATATTATATTATATTATATAATATATATATTTTTTTTTAAGCTGCAGCTACTATGAACCAACCAACTCCTACTAACACCTCTGGTCCAAGACAAGCCCATTATTAATTTTACATAAAAAAAATAAAGAAATGTTAATTCTGTTCTCTTAAAAAATAAAACACACACAACACAAAGTACCGATAAGAATACCGTTAAACTACCGGACCGTTAAGCAGTATCGGTAAGAGTAGTAATACCGTTAAAACCTTAACGATACCCATCCCTACTCAGGATACCGCCCTCTGGGGCTTATACGTTCAGGGTGATGGAGTTGGAGATGTACTGGCCTAGTTTCACCACTTAAGGTCTGCCAGTGAGGAAATCAAGAATCCAGTTGCATAGTGAAGAATTCAGGCCAAGCTCCATGAGTTTGGAAGCTAGCTTTATGGGGACTATAGTATTGAAAGTGAGCTATAGTAGATAAATAGCAGCCTTACATAGTTCCTGTTATTGCTGTCAATGTGTGTGAGAGAAGAGTGCAGGATGTGAGAGATGGCATCATCAGTGAATCTATTTGGGCGATAGTTAAACTAAAGAGGGTCCAAAGTATCCGGGATGGAGAAGCAGATGACGTTTTTAACCAGTCCCTCGAAGACCTTCATGACTATTGATGTGAGGGCAACTTGACAATAGTCATTCAGACAAGAGGGTTTATTGCTCTTATGCACAGGGATGATGACAGATTTTTTGAAGGAGGTGGGAAGCACCGATGTTACTAGAGACTAAAAATAGATGTAAACAAGCCAGTGAGCTGATCAGCGCAGGATCGCAAAACACGGACAGAAATCAAAGCATGGCTTTCTGCGCCGGGGGTTCTTGAACGAGCCTTTGTTTATATTCCGGTGTGAGGAAAATGACGACATGGTCCAATTTCCCGAAAGTCTACAAGCTTTGTAGGCACTTTTAAACTGATTGTAGCAATGATCCAGTGTATACAGTCCTCTGGTTGGACAGGATACATGTTAATAAAAATTAGGCATAACCTGCCTGAGGTTGACTTTGACAAAGCTGGAATTGGCCCACTTTATAGACACAGCTTTTGTGCAGCATATACATTGTAGTCTACTGGTTCAGGAAACAGTCTTCATCCTCCATAAAATGCTTTGCACATATCTTAATATTTGGGTTGAACTGTTCCAGAACAGCGTTGTAAATACTTAACCACTGATTTCAAGTCGTGTTCTCTTTTGGAAGGCCAAATTAGTTTCGCTTTCACAATAAAACACACAGTATCTCCACGACATGGCAGCGGTGGCTTCAACAGTGAGAAGAAACGTCACGCTGCCTTTCTTTGCATGAACATTTGGGGCGGAGTTATGCAAATCTTTCCACATCGTGACATAGAGATGAGTGGGCGTGTTAGAATGAGCCGTTTTAGGTAGAAATGGTTAACTCTTAACTTTTATGAAGAAGGAACCTTTTTGATTTGAGACTTTAGTCTTTGCAACTTTACAAATCTTCTTAATGCACCAAGAACTTGTAACACTCCAGCGAGAAAGGAAAAACTGAAATCACATCATATGTCCCCTTTAAAACAAGAGATCGGTCTGAGACAATGCTGACTAAATAATAGGATGTTTTTTCTTGCTAATTCATATATAACTGTACGTGTACAATATGTTTAAATTACACTATATATATATATTTTTTTTTTTCATCTCAACAGCCAGTGCTCTGACTCTGACTGCTCTGACAGTAACTGGTGAGTAACAGACTGTTAGTCACTCATATTTACAACAGATATTATTCTAGCTGCATCATGACATAACCAGTCACTGTGTTGGGTAATTTGCAAGTTTAGCATGTTGTTAGATGTGAGTTGTATCATAATGGAGTTATTTTATTTTTTAGGAGATGTTAGTACCAGACTGGTGAATGGTAATAATGACTGCTCTGGAAGAGTTGAGATCCTGTATAATGGCCAGTGGGGGACAGTGTGTGATGATGCCTGGGACATGAATGATGCTGCTGTGGTGTGCAGACAGCTGGGATGTGGAAGAGCTGTTAGTGCACATGGCAGTGCTCATTTTGGCCAGGGTAGTGGTCCGATCTTGCTGGATGATGTTGGATGTTCAGGAAGTGAATCATCGCTCACACAATGTTCACATCTTTCTTTTGGAATACATAACTGTGGTCATGGTGAAGATGCAGGTGTCGTCTGCTTAGGTAAAAGTACATACATATTTTTTTTAATTACATTTTTGTTGTTCACCTTGGTATTTTATGCAACATTGTGCTACTTGCTTGCAATAAAAAAAGCAATAGGATACTACAGCAATTAAAACAACATAAACTTTAAGAAAACTTGTGAAATAAAAGAGGCTATGCATGTTTGGTGGTTTGCTCCCAACAATGTCAAACACATATGAAATACTTACAACATGCCAAAACAAAATTTTTGATCACATTGTACTTTTATTTTTAATTCTAAGTACCAGACATAAGGTTGGTCGGTGGGTCTGATTCATGCTGTGGGAGAGTGGAGATCAATAATAATGGCCAGTTGGGAACCGTGTGTGATGATCACTGGGACATGAATGATGCTGCTGTGGTGTGCAGACAGACACAGTGTGGATCAGCCATCAGTGCTCCTCATGGAGCTGCCTTTGGTCAAGGCAGTGGATCGATCTGGCTGGATGACGTTGGATGTTCAGGAAGTGAAAGAGCCCTCACACAATGTCCACACAGAGGACTAGGAACACATAACTGTAATCATGGTGAAGATGCTGGTGTTATTTGTTCAAGTAAGCCAAATCTTTAACATATTTACACATTACTTTTGGGGAAATAGCCAACAAAAATTGCATTATTAAGCTTCATGAATGTCATGTTTACACTACATTATGTCTTAACAAATTGTTTAAAATAAACACATATTTATTTTGCAGGTGAACTGCAGATGCCGACTCTTTCCCTGACCTCCACACATGCAGCTGTTTCTCCTGGAGAAAATATCCAGTTCAGTTGCGCAACACCTAAACCAAGATGCGAGGCTAAAGCTGAATTCCAGCTCTTCAGAAACGGACCATCTGTATCCTCCCAGACACATGAATCTAGTGTGACTTTCAACCTTGTTAATGTAGACGTCTCACATCAGGGCAACTACAGCTGTCGTTACTCCTACCAAAACAACACTATCATATCACCTTTGAGCAACACTGTTATCATCACTGTGGGTGAGTGCAGTCAACTTAGTCTCATACAGTAGATTGCATGCATTAGTAAGTAGAGTTGGAGTACCTACTTGGACTTGAGTCCGGTTTCGAGTACAGTTTTTAAAGGACTTGGACTTGTCACGGGCTCCAAAGCATTTTTACTCGAACTTGACTCATACTTGAGACTTTTGGACTCGGAAATCTGTCACAGTCCTACCGAATCCAGGGACAGTTGATGGAAACGTCACTGACTCAATGGATTATCACAAATTTGTTTTTAAGTCTTGTCCAGTACTTGAAAGTCGACGGGTTTCTATGCTCACACTGAAAGCACGTGCCTCTCAGTCAGTGTGCGAATGTTCTTTCATTTAAGTTCTGTTATTGCTACTCACTTACATGAAAACTTACTTATGTCAAAATGCCTGTCTTGGAGACTGTTCATGTAAATGCAGTTGGTTTTGTCTTAAGTGAACTAGAACGGTTGGGAGAAATACAGCTGTGGTAAAATATTTGATCTATGCATCAGATCTTAAAGCAACAGCATAAACCTGCAGCCGCCAACTGTGTCATAAAAGTTAATCAAACAAAAGAAAAGGAGAAAATCACTCACTGCTCTTGACTGAGTCACTTACGGTAATAACTTTATTAAGAATCATCTATATTTAATGTATACAGCGAAGATAATTTTTACATTAATTACTTCTTACTTTTGCTAATTTCTAGAAGTCTTTACTTGGCTACTATCTGAAAACAATTTTTTATTTAATTTGTATTTTGGAGTTATATATTTATTTATCATTTGGCTTGAAAGTAATACTTGGAGTATTTACTTGCCTTCAGTAAGCTTGAGAATGTTTTGTTCCCTTAGTTTATTATTTTTTGCTTTTATATTAGTGGCACTTTCTAGCTTCAAAGAAAAATCTATTTTCTAACATTTTTGTGGCAATAGTTTTTATGGGTCCAAAATCACCCTGGGTGTGCATTATTTCAAATAATTCAATGGCCTGTCATCAATTAGTCCTTATATGATGTCATTTATTGTAATTAATGAAACTATAAATGCATAAAAAAAACAGGTGTGAGTTGCCTGTGACTTATGCAAAGTATATGTAGGGCTTTTCTACACAGTGTGTGCCAATATACAGACTATAGGTTTATCCCTCACAGACAAATTTTCATCCAAGTAAATGCCCTGTCTAAGGGGTCTGTGTACACCTGGCGTCCATTCGTTTTTTATTTTATTTTTAACCAAGAAATTAAATTGCATTTTTTTTTCTTATTTAATGGTTCAAACACTGATGAATAGAATAAGCATACACAAACTAATTTTGATTATTCAAAACTCATATTTAATTTTAAAAAAAATCATATAAATTATATAAAGCTTGTTATTATTGAGATAAAAGGCACATTTTCTGCTCTTAATGTCTCATTCAGCAAGATACCTCATTACCCCCACTTTTGAATTTATACATTTACTGTAACAATGAATAAAGTCAAGACCCGCCCTTTAATTTTTTCACATTCTAAAACCTGTTTGACTCTGAAATATGTCACAATATATAAATCAATTCAGCCATAACTTCTGTTATGTGACTTTAAATTTGCTTAGCAAAGCGGGACATAAATTATTAAAGGGGTCATGATGCGATTCAAATTTTTCCTTTCTCTCAGGAGTGTTAAAAGCTCTTGGTGCATAAAGAAGATCTGCAAAGTTGCAAGACTAAAGTCTCTAAATTCTTTATAAAATTAAAGACCCATCAACACCTTCCTAAAATGGCTCCTTCTAACACGCCCCTTCATGTCTACGTCATGATGTGGGAAGATTTATGGATGACGAGGACTGTTTCCTGTGAGAGTAACCTACAATGCCGGTGTCTGTCACTATAAAGTAGGGCAATAACAACTTTCCAAGAACAGTCTGGTGCTTCTGACTCACAGCCTGTATGTACGTTTTCATATTTAAAGAATTTGTCAGTGACGATTCAAACACAAGTTTTGAGCAGTGTAGAGTAGAGCTTGTGGTTTGTTGTTTCTCCGATCACAAATGCAGAAATGTTTTGTTTACTTAGCACGATATGCAACACGTAAAAGGACAGTTTCAGGCATTCTAATCAGTATTATGTCGCCACTGGATGCAACAAATGCCTTGTTTATGATGGGTTTTACTGGTTTTGTCTCAATCCACCAGGACACAGCATCAAAGGATGGTAAAGGGCATAATATTTTAGTCATACGCTAGAGGTAAAAAATTTTTTAGAAGGTGGGGCATAGAGGAGCAACAATGTAAAATGTGTGGAAATGAATGTGTATTTTGAATCTTAAACTGCATGAACACATTGTATTATACCAAATACACAAAATATTGTTCTTTTTAGCAACATCATATGACCCCATTAATCAAAAATCAAAATGAAAAGATGCAATAGAGGTTTGCATTTGTTACATTTAAATGGACATTGCGTTTTTCTAGTTGTAAAGGTTAAAACAACGTTAGAGGGATAGTTCAATCAACAAAATGTGGTTTACTCACTCTCAAACCATCTCAGTTGTATATGATATTCTTAAACCATACATAAATAACAGAGTTTTGTTGGACTCTAACTTGGCTGTTTGGGACACGGACTTGAGTCCGACTCTGCCTATTTTTGGACTCATCTCAGACTCGATTGGTTGAAGACTCAGCCTCGACTTGTACTGGACTTAGGTGGACTTGAACCCAACACTATGTACAAGTGAACTCATTCTGTAATGATGCTTTTGATAACACTTTAGTATAGGGTCCAATTCACACTAATAAGTAGTTGCTTATTAGCATGTCTGTTATTAACATATTGGCTGTTTATTAGTGCTTATAAAGTACATATAATGCATGACATCTATAATCCTACCCAATACTCTAAACTTAACAACTACCTTATAAACTATTAATAAGCAGCAAATAAGGAGTTAATTGAGGCAAAAGTCATAGTTAATGATAAGTTAATAGTGAGAATTGGACCCTAAAATAAAGTGTGACCATGCTTTTTTATTATTTGAGCCATTTTATAAAATGACTATGTATTATATCCTTCGAGGATGGGTTTCGGAAGCTGTTTTATTTGTTTAAAGTAGTTTTACCTTATAGTTTGAGTTTCTATAATCATATAAATGTATTCTTCTTGTTTTCTAGTGATCTTGCAGCAGCCCAGTATTTCCCACAGTGATCCTGATGGATCGTTTAATGTGGGGCTTCAGGGGCCAGTGATCACCTGGGGTCACGGTTTCATTATCATCTGTTCAGCTCAATCTCAGTTTCCTGGAGGATCTTTTCACCTGTACATAGGGTCAAGCATCATCAGGACTGGGTCAGCTGTCAGCCACTCTGCCTCCTTCTTCTTTCCTGAAGCAGATTTTTCCCACGAGGGAAACTACAGTTGTGTTTATGAAGTCAGTGTCTCCTCACGCTCCTTCCGTTCATCTGCCTCTGAACTGCTGCTCATCACTATTATAGGTACTTATAAACTTCAATCTTTCATTGCCAGTGTGTGTATATACATAAGTTGCTGCTAGCGACTGTATCAAGGATCAACCAAATTTCCAGATCCATAGTAAAATGTGTTTTGATAATTTAGCACTTTCTTGTAATGAAAATAGTACCATGTGACTAAAAACAACAAAACAACATATCTCTTTAGTCTATTACCCCTAGTGATAATTATTATAATATGCAGTTTCTCACAAAAGTGAGTACACCACTAACATTTCAGCAACCATTTTAGTATATATCTTCTCAAGGGACAATACTATAGAAATCAAACTTGGATATATTTTAGAGTAGTCAATGTGCTGCTTGTATTGCAGTATAGATTTACTATCCTCTGGAAATAACTTAAAATACAGTCATTATTGTCAATATAGCTTGCAACAAAAGTGAGTACACGCTAAGTGAACATCTCAAATCGGTGTCCAAAGTTGTGTGAGCACCATTGTTATCTAGCACTGCCTTAATCCTCCTGGGCACTGAATTCACCAGAGTAACACAGGTTGTTGCTGGGATCCTCTTCCAGTCCTCCATAATGATATCACTGAGCTGCTGGATGTTAGAAACATGGTGCTATTCCACCTCCTTCTCAATAGGGTTCAGGTCGTTGTGGTTGTGGTCGTTATCTTGTTGTTTCTGAAAGGAGGGCATGATGTTCTGCTTAAGAATGTTACAGTACAAGCAAGAATCCATGTTTCCCTCAATGAAGCGCCGCTCCCCAGCACCAACCGCACTCATGCAGCCTTAGAGCATGATGATATCACCACCATGTTTGACTTTAGGCAAGACACAATTTACTTGGTACTCCTCACCAGAGTGTCACCACACATGCTGGACACCATCTGAGCCAAAAAATGTTTATCTTAGTCTCATCAGATCACAGGACATGGTTGTAGTTATTCATGCTCATGGAAAGTTGTCTTCAGCAAAACTGTTTGTGGGCTTTCTTGTGAGCCAGCTTCAGAAGAGGGTTCCTTCTGGGATGACGGCCATGCAAACTGACTTGTTGCAGTGTGTGGCCTAAGGTCAGAGATTCGACAAGCTGACCTTCCACTTCTGCAACCTCTAAAGACATGCTGGCAGAACTCATGCGTCTGTTTTTATGAAGCCAGCTTCTGCACCTGATGGACAGCATGAGGACTTGACTGCTTTAAACGACCTTTGTTCCACGTGGAACCCATCTTGGAAAAACTCTGTATGACCCTAACATCTGTACTGCAACTCAGTTTCAGGCTGTTACTAATCTTCTTATATTTTAGGTCATCTTTGTGGAGAGCAACAATTCTAGTTCTCAAATCCTTGGAGAGTTCTTTGCCATAAGGTGCCATGTTGAGCATCCAGTGGTCTGTATGAGAGAATTTTACTCAAAGCACCAAATCTTAACTGCTGTAATATAAGATACACAAATTTGTATGGTCCTGTCAAGCAGAAAAAAAACATGAACATGATGAATAGGACACGTGGCTTTGTTGTTACTTACGGTGTACTTACTTTTATGCCAGCTATATTGACAATAATGGCTGTATGTTAAGTTATTTTCAGAGTAAAGTAAATCTATACTGCTATACAAGCAGCACATTGATTACTCTAAAATATATACAAGTTTAATTTATATTGTATCGTCCCTTGAGAAGATATATACTAAAATGGTTGCTCAAGTCACCTTTAAGTAACACTTTTTATCACTGTAGGGGAGAGTGTGTTCAGTCTTGTCTCATTGTCTGCATCTTAGATTACATGCAATAATAACATATAAGTGATCTAATTTTGTAAATTATGACTTTTTTGCATTTGAAACATTTTTGAAAAATGGCTGTGGATTAAATTTTGATCCCAACAAGATGCAGCTATTGAAGCCATTTTTATTTATTTAAAGAAAATAAACCATATAAATGTATTCTTCTCATTTTCTAGTGAACTTGCAGCAGCCCAGTATTTCCCTCAGTGATCCTGATGGATGGTTTGATGAGGGGCCTCAGGGGCCAGTGATCACCAGGGGTCACAGTTTCACTATCATCTGTAACACTGACCCTCAGTTTCCTGGAGGATCTTTTCACCTGTTCAGAGGATCAAACATCACCAGGACTGAGTCAGCTGTCAGTCACTCTGCCTCCTTCTTCTTTCCTGAAGCAGATTATTCACACGAGGGAAACTACAGTTGTGTTTATGAAGTCAGTGTCTCCTCACGCTCCTTCTGTTCATCTGCCTCTGAACTGCTGCTCATCACTATCACAGGTATAAGAGTATAAGATGTATAAGAGTCTAAAAACAATCTGAACTGCTGGTAATGGAAGTTTAATTCAAGCACATGTGTCTCTCAGCCTCCCTGCTTCCTGTCATTGGTGCTGCAGTGTCAGCTGTGCTGCTCTTATTGTCTTTCCTTATAATCATCCTCCTGCTGAAGAGAAGACAAAAGAAAAAAGAACAAGGAAACTCATTTAAAGTGCTCTTTCACAAAAGGTAACATACTTGAGTTTTATAAAAGAAGTCATATGATGTCTTCTATTTTTTTTTACTTTTTCATCCTCACTTTTCTCCTCATAATTGTCCTGTTATTCTCCCTCTCTGTGCAATGTCTGTAGGTGCAGGTAATACATATGCAGGTGCCTCCCATGATAACAAAAATGAAGAAGATGATGAGGCTGATTATGAAAATGTTAGAGCTTGGTGAAAACATGGATCATAATGAATCTGAACAGGACTATATTAATGTGGACTCTGATCATTCTGAAGAGGACTATGTCAATGTGGACTCTGATCATTCTGAAGAGGACTGTGTCAATGTGGACTCTGATCATTCTGAAGAGGACTATGTCAATATGAATGTTATTGAAAATAAAAGTGTGGTCAAATCTGATGATAACATTTATGAAAGTTGTTTTGACTAATACCACGTCATTTGAATGAATTATCTTGGCCAACTTGAAGAACATCACTGCACCCTTGATACATCTTGCAACACCTTGACAGACCTGGGAATAACGCAATGATCTTATTGGTGGACTTCAGCTCAGCCTTCAATACCATCATGTTTGATCTTCTTTCGGACAAACTGATCCAGTTCTGTGGGGCCTCCCAAATCTGTCAGTGGACTACCAGCTCCTTTAAAGACAGGCAACAGCTAGTAAGTGAGGCTGGGAAAACTCACATCTAGGACCCTGACTATCAGCACTGGTGCCCCTCAGGGATGTGTTCTCTCCCCACTGCTATTGTCCCTGTACACAAATGTCTGCACTTTAAAGGACCCCTCTGTAAAGCTCCTGATGTTTGCAGATGTCACTACAGTCATTGGCCCCATCCAGGACTGTGCTAAGTCTGCATATGGTTGAGCAAATGGCTGTGTGGTGGAATCAGAGCTAAAACAGTGGAGATGATAGTGGACTTTAGGAGAAATCCCCCTGCAATTCCCCCACTGTCCATCATAAACAGCATTGTAACAGCAGTGGAGTAATTCAGGTTCCTGGGCACCACCATCACTCAGCACCAAGAAAAAAAAATCATAGCAGAGGTTGTATTTCCTTCACCAGCTAAGTACCTGCCACCCAGTTCTACTCGGCCATCACTGAGTCTGTCCTGTGTTTATCTTTAACTGTCTGGTTTGGTTCAGCTACCAAATCAGACATCAAGAGACTACGATGGACAGTCAGGACTGCTGAGAGGATTACTGGTGCTCCCTGCTTAACCTTGAAAAATGTAAAAAAAAATAAAACACTCAGGACCCCTCACACTGAGCCCACTCTATCTTTGAACTGTTGTCCTCTGGTTGTTGCTACAGAGCACTGACCAGCAAAACAGCCAGGCACAAGAACAGTTTTTTCCCTCGGGCCATATTCCACCTGAACAACACATAACATCTCAGGACTGCACATCTCTACATGACTTCTCAAAACTGTTCATCTATAAATAGCAAATTTGCAGTCATAAATCTTTTTTTTCCTCTATATTTTTATTGCCATGTATATTTTTTTATTTATTGTATATTCTGTTTATTATTAGTGTTATGTTTCATGTATGTCTGTACCTTTTCCTTGCACTGGAAGCTCCTGTAAACACACTTGGCATTAAAGCTTTTTCTAATCCCGATTCTGATTATTAAGTTATATTTGATTACTCTATGAGAAAAAATAAATATGCCATGTTGACTGTTGGATAGAAGCCTTCTGTGTAGCTTTCCTCAGTGCAGGCTTGGTCACAGGTGTGGCATATCAATATAATGATTAGACAGCATGATTACTGCACAGGTGTGCCTTAAGTAAAGTTCAGACTGCACGATTTTCAAAGTAGTCGGGTCACTGTTCTTTTCACACTGCATGGACTATCTTGGCCAGCATTCAGTGGCTGCTGTGTTCACACTACATGATGGATCTGTGACAGGGAGGTTTCACACTGCATGACTTTACAATAGGAAGAATCTCTGACAACACTGTCTGACATGCAAACTACATTTCACAACCAAACACACGCGAGATGTGACAAGAAAACAATGTGATATCACGTGTGCAAGACATGAGTTCTCACGCGAGACTGGGATAGTGAAGATGAAACTAATTTCTACTCATTTTTCTTCTATTTCTTGGTTCCAAATAGACCAAAAGAAAGCCTTCTTCTGAAATGAAGCCATGCTTGCTTATATTGTGCTCTATAACTCGAATATTGAAAGAGTCATTATCTGGCTCGGCTCGGTGTTCATCTTCAGTTCTCTCTTCACAGCAGTTCAGTCAGTGTACTGTTTGAGTACATAAAATACTTCGGGATATTGGTTTGTTTTAACTAAGAGGGAGTCTCAGCCACATTAAAAAGTGAACAGCTTAAGTCATTTGTGGATTAATGCGTATTAGAGATGCGAACCATTTCAAACGATTCAGTTCGATTTGGTGAACTGGTTCAAAAAGATCTGGTTACATCGAATGATTCGTTCGTTGAACCGGATAAGACAAACTGCTTTGTTTTGAACTCTCTCTCACAACAGACACGGAAGAGAAGACAATGCTGAATGAAGTCATAGTTTTTGCTATTTTTGGACCAAAATGTATTTTCAATGCTTCAACAAATTCTAACTGACCCTCTGATGTCACATGGACTACTCTGATGTTTTTCAAACCTTTCTGGACAGTGACAGTAGACCGTACACACAGTTTCAATGGAGGGACTGAGAGCTCACAGACTAAATCTAAAATATCTTAAACTGTGTTCCCAAGATAAATCGAGGTCTTACGTGTTTGGAACAACATTGAGGGTGGAGTTATTAATGACATCATTTAGATTTTTGGGTGAACTATCACTTTAAGTTAAACTGTCCTTAAAGAGATAGCTTAACCAAAAATGACTATTCTGTCATTAACTAGTTGCCTTTGTGTGGTTTCGCACCCATAAGACCTTAATTCCTCTTTGGTACACAAGATATTTTTGATGAAATCAGAGAGCTTTCTGACCCTGCATAGACAGCAATGCAACTTACTCATTTAAGTTCCAGAATGATAGGAAGGACATTGTAAAAGTAATTAATGGTGACTCCAGTTGTTTTGACTTAATTTCATGAAGCAACATGAGTGTTTGCGTCCAAAAAAAAGAAAACACTACTTTACCACTTATTTACAAAAATATTGATCTGTAATGTGCATTCACGAGAGCATCACAACGCATGAGTGTTGCGTTCATGCAACAGAAGACAAAACTGAGGTTGAACCACCAGAGTTACATGGATTACGTTCACAATGTATTTCCTACTGTTCTGGAACTTAAATGCGTAAATTGCATTGATGCCAATAGAGGGGTTCGAAAATTCTCAGATTTCATCAAAAATATCTTAATTTGTGTTTTGAAGATTAACAAAGGTATAATGGGTTTGGAATGACACGAGGGTGAGTAATTAATGACAGAATTTTAATTTTAGGGTGAACTATCCTTTTAATTCTTGTGGAGTACAATTTATACCTTACCTTTCCACTCCCTCAGCTTTCACTCTATCTGTTTTCATACCGAATTGCCACTAATATTGAAAAATCTTCTTTGATTTTGTTTAACTTCTCAATCTCTTCATGTCTGAAGATCTCCCACAGGTCTCAGGGTGTACTCACACTGCCAGTTTGAAACCGTGCCCGAGTGCGTTTGACCACCAAAGCGCGGTTCGTTTGACTAGTGTGAGTGCTCCGAATCGTGCCCCGGGCGCGGCTCGATTGGCCGGCCCTGGCCCGCTTGGAAGAGGTGGGCCAGGGCAACGGTTCAGTTGGACTCGGGCGCGGTTCGCATGCAGTGTGAGCGCTTAACCGTGCCGGGGCACGGAAAAGGACGCTTTGCATCACGTTTTTGCGACGCTCCAAAAACGCAACATGGCAGGGAAAGGGTCGCTTTGGTCTACGGCAGAGTGCAAAACGCATAAAAAAACTAAAAACTGCAAAGTCCTTGCTGCACTTCAGCTGGTATCTTGCAAACATCCTCATGACGAGCAGCACAATTACGTGAAAATGTTCGCCGCCACTAAGGCGACACATCTGTTTAACAACAGGCTGTGGACCAAACAACACAAAATTATCCACAAAGAAAACAGAGCGATGCACTCCATTGTGTTCAGTAGAGCGCCGCTCTTCCTTTTATCCCGAAACCGTCACGACCATAATGACGTAGCGTGCTCCGGCACGAATGCTGAAACCCTATATGTGAGGCAGGCCAGAGGGGGAGTGGGGAGGGGGAACAATCGTACTCGGGCCCGGTTCATGGCAACCGTGCCTAGTGTGAGTTA